>NC_136505.1:65319858-65874858 GCF_053919585.1 Euprymna scolopes
TCTCGAGTATATATCTAGCACAATTAGACACCGTTAATCATTCTATACAAAAACATAATATATCAACGAATATAGAATCGAGAGCCAAAGCAATAAGAATATTCTGTTGCCGTAGCCTTAATCATAACACGGTGTAGTATAGCATTTTCTGTGATAAATACGTAGATTTAATGGATGCATCTTTATAATATATGTCCATCGGTTTGTTGCGCTAAAGGTTAAACTAACATGTTTATTACAAAACGTGCACATTCAATAGACGTATCTTTTTTTAAGTTCTTTACAGTTGTGGTAATAAGTTGGGTTATTGGTTCAGTTGAAAATAATAATTTCGTCTGTTCGTCCCGCTTCTGCCTGCCTTGTTTTACCAGATTAGACTGTCTTGAATTATAAGCATTGATGTTATTGCATTTCCTTTTCCCTTGCAAAACGCAATCATGTTCTGCAAAGCCAAAAACAAAAACAACACATTTTCTTTACAAAACAATTACAATAAAAACGAAAAAATACTGTATTTAACGATATAAAGAATTGGAAGCATATAAACTTTATGAAAAATTATTAAATCCGAAAAAGTTGAAATACCGTAAAACAAAACAACTAAACCAAATATAAATAAATATTAAAGATACAAAAACGTGAAGCATAAAAATCATTTTTTTCGTAAATTACTGGATTCAGCATTAAATAACTCGAAAACGGTGAATACACCGTTAAACAAAACAATCAAACCAAACATAATGAATAAATATTAAAGATATAAACCAAACTTTAAGCATTACTGGTTTCGGCATTAAATAAAGTAGAAAAATAGTGATATGCCTTAAAAATTGTAGTTAAACAATTCCAGCTTGAACTAGCATTTCGCACACATATGTGACCTCTGATCTCGCCCGAGTCACTATTCTGATCGACAATGACCAGATGTGATATTTTCAGTAAAGGAGGACCCATTGGTTGCACTGGTCAGTCTTCCATTCGCGGCCGATACTTGTCAGTAATTCTCGTGTCAGGGTTGATATGCTGTCGCCTAGCCGGTCGGTCGCATGCTAAAGGAAAAAGAAACAGCAACTCACAATTCGCCTTCCGGATGGAAGGCAAATAAATTTACATAAAAAACAAACAAATTCAGCTTCTTTCTAGTCTACTGATTAATTAAAAATGATTATATATATATATATATATATATATATATAATATAAAGCTGAATGTGTGCGTGTGTGTGTGTGTGTGTGGTCACGAATAGGCTCCTATATGGTTGACTATTTAAAAAAAACTAATTACATATAATAATAGAATATGCATCGAGACACAGGAATGAGAATCTTTGATCTGGCAGAACGGTGGTTCATTAAAATTGTGGGGTCTGCGTTCGCGCCTGGTCCACAAATATGGAAATAAAAAATTTAAAAATTCAAAAAAACGTTTACAAGTCTTTTTGATATAGATGTACATAAGAATACTTTGATAAGTATGTTTTAACTTAAATAGGGATGGCATAATAAAATTGTGGGGTCTGCGTTCGCGCATGGCCTCCATAGAATGGAAATAGGTACAAACTTTAATAAAGACTTTTCATATCTATCTGCGTAAGTATACTTTGATAATTATGCTTCAGTTTGAAGAAATATAGTATAATAAAATTATGGGGTGTTCGTTCGCACCTGACCTCCATAGAATGGAAATATGTCACAAAGTTTAACAAGTTTTTTTAATATAGATCCACAGAATATTGTGATAAGTGTTTCAGTGTGAACAGGTATGGTATAATAAATTATGGGGTTTATCTATTTTATTTTTACTTTCATCATATTTTGCCTTGGTTTTGATACCCCCAAATTCGAAGCTATCTCTTTACAAGCCTTCCTTTTCATAACCTATCATACTTTCATAAATCAGGGTCCATTTTCTGTACTCTGTTTTTGAACCCAGTCAACGACAGGTACTTTTGCTAGTAAATATATATATATATATATATATATATATATATATATATATATAATTTTTCCTTACAGTTCACAAGTAATAAGTTCGTATAAGTCGACATCTTTACACTCTCTCTCTTTCTTTTTTTTAGCAATGCTGTGTTCGTGATACGGATCATCGTGGAGAGGGGAGGAGCGATAATTCGGCTCTCAAACCGTGGCTACCGAGAGTAAAGAAGGCCGATGCGCATGACAGAGTGACGTCACTGTCAGATTCACTTGCAGGGATATGATCTAGGCTATCAGCAGCAGTTTCTTCTAGTTTTCAGTTTGCTGTCTAACATGGTGTATTCTTATCCAAAAGGCCCCAAAGTACATATATTTTCTTATCCTAAATTTTCTCGAGTTGGATACGTGCCATGAGAAGGGAAAATTTTATTCCAACCAAATATAGTAAAGTAAGTAATGTTATTTGTTAATAATTAAACGTGTATTTAATTAACACTGTATTCAAGTACTTTCATAACGTTTGATAACATTGTTAATATAAATTACAGAAACATTACTATTTATTGCTAATACAGCAAATATTATGTTGATATATTTAAATGTTTATTTTCTTATAAGGCTAAAAAGTCTATCAGGGTGGTTGAAAATTTAATTTAATTTTGTTTTAGGTTTTAAAATTATAAACAAATAGTTTTTACATGAAAATAATTGTCAAAATCTTTCATTGAGTATGTCCAAATATTTGAAAGTTCTATATGTTTTTCTAAAGTCGGTTTGAAAATTATTCACCACGTGGCTATTAATGAAATTAGCCGTGACTGAGCGTTATATATTAAAATTGATTGTTTCTTTTTAGAATTATAAACAAATAATTTTTACATGAGAATATTTGTTAAAATGCATTCTTTAATAATAAATAAAACCTTTAATTGAGTATGTCCAAATATTTGAAAGTTCGTGTTTGTTTTACTGTACACATAGATTCGAAAAGGTTGTCACAAAACAAATATAGAACAAATAAATGTTATCAAAGGCAAGAGAAGTTACTTTTATATCCAACTGTATATGTTTTCAGTTGTTATATTTAATGTAACATGATTATTCAACTCGAAAAAAATATACAGTGTTTACCGATGTATTGGAAAATTCAAAATAGCAGCCGACTCTCTCTCGGAGACGGTAAGTTTGGGAAAACGAGTTATAAATAAAAAAAACAGTCAAATACTGTTCAAAACCCGCCAAATATATGTCAGCCTATGTCAGGGTAACATATTGAGCGAGTTCCTAACAGTATTTTTTCTGTTTTTTTTTATTTATAACTCATTTGTCCAAACTTGCCGCCTCAAAGAGAGAGTCGGCTGCCATTTAAAATTTTCCAGTACATCGGTAAACACTGTTTTTCGAGCTCAATAAGCATGTTACATTAAATATAAACACTAAAAACATATCCAGTTAGGTAGAAAAGTAACATATATTGCCTTTGATAACATTTATTTATTCTATATTTGTTTTGTGACAACTTTTTCGAGTCTATGTGTACAGTAAAACAAACCCGAAAGTTATATATTTTTTTCTAAAGTAGATTTGAAAATTATTCACCACGCAGCTATTAATGAAATTAGCCGTGACTGAGCGTTATATATTAAAATTAACTGTTTCTTTTTAGAATTATAAAAAAATAATTTTTATATGAGAATATTTGTCAAATTTTTTTTTTTATTTATTTACTTGCCTCCCCACGAGGGCACAGTTAGACACAAGGTCGGGTTTTAATGTGGTAAAATTGAGCTCCCCAAAAAGGGGCACTCTGGATAGGAACAAAAATAAAATAAAAATTGTCTCGGTCATGAAGAATTTCTCCTCCACTGACCGAGGACAGAACAAATGAAGTGTAGCATCAGAACAGATACTACACTGTGATTATTATTGTAAATGTTTGTTTACTATCTTTTCTTAGATTTTAGCAATAGTTTACATTATGGTATGAATGTTTTCTTTAATTATGTTTTTAGGTATGTGAACATCATTTTCGGCCTGAAGATATAATAAAGAAGTCAAGATTCGATGATAAAATGTTGTGAAATAAACACACAAGATGAGAACATTAGTCTGAATAATCTCTAAAGTTCCGAAAAATAACATTCAACCCATATGATTTTTCTCTAAATTAAATTTAAAAAATGTATTTCTGCACTAGTAACTTTTGTTTGTTTGTTTGTTTGTATTTAAATTATTTGTTTGATTTCAATTTTTTGTATTTTATCGTTTGTTTTCATTCTTAAATTTATTTTTCGATGGTTTTCACTTTTAAAATTATTCATCGTTGGTGTTTAATATGTTTTTAAATTCTTTGTTTCCTAACTCATCAGTATGCTCTGTATTTAAGAATTCAGGTGATCGCTCATCCCCCTCTCAGTATAGGCCAATAAGTCTCCTGTGCGTCATGAGTAAGTTGCTGGAATCTGTGTTAAATACAGAAGTAATCAACCATCTCAACAAAAATAACCTTCTTAGTGACACTCAATATGGTTTCCGTTCTGCTACATCTACAGCAGATGTGCTTACAGTTATATCTCATAGGATTAGCAAATCTCTCGACGGAGGCAACCTTTCTAGGGCAATTACTCTTGACATATCTAAGACTTTTGATAGGGTATGGCATAAAGGTTTAGATCTCTAGCTATGGTATTGCTGGAAATGTCTTCTCAATTATTAAATCATTTCTTTCTGATAGGTTCATAAGAGTAGTAGTTGAGGGGCAAAAATCAGAAGCTCACAGTATTAATGCCGGTGTCCCTCAGGGGTCCATCCTGGGCCCAACTCTTTTCCTGATCTATATTAATGATCTTCCAAATCACATCCTTACATCATTTGTAGACATTTATGCTGACGACACTACCATTTATGGTAGCACATCTAAGACAGTAAACGACCAAGTTCTCTCCAATTCTCTCTCCTCTGATCTTGAGCACGTAGTACAATGGGGTAAGGAGTGGCTGGTTACTTTTAATGCATCTAAAACCAAGCTTCTCTCTTTACATCATCAACATTCTGATCCACATCTGGCATCAATTGAAATGAATGGCTCTCGTCTTCAGGAGGCCTCAATTTTGACAAGCTTCTTGGCTTGACCATTACTCCTGATCTTAAATGGAACACGTACATCAAATCTGTTGCCAAGGCCGCTGGAAAAATGGTGGGATCTTTCTATCGATCCGGTAGATATCTCACTGCTGATGCTATTCTCTCTATATATAAGAGCCAGGTACGTCCAAGGATGGAATACTGTTGCCACATCTGGGCAGGAGCTGCTAGAAAGGACTTGTCCTGACTTGATAGAGTTCAAAATAGACTTCGTAGCCTCGTAGGAGATGTCCTTTTCTCTTCCTTGCAACCTCTATCTCACAGAAGAGATGTTGCGAGTTTGTCTCTGATGTATCGTTATTTTCATGGAAAGTGTTCGACTGAGCTTCAATCTATGGTCCCCTCTCGCCAAACTTTTACAAGAAACACTCGTCTAGCTGTAAACACTATCAATAATTCGCCCCACTCTTTATCTGTGCCTAAACCTAAACTTAGATTCCATGAACAGAGCTTCTTTCTTAGAACTGCACGCCTGTGGAATTGTCTTCCGTTTTCCTGCTTTCCAGCTGACTACAATATGGTTGTCTTCAAGTCTAACGTAAATATGTTCTTGATGAGCCGTTCCATATAAGTTATCAAATTTACCAAATTTTCATTACTAATGATTACTATATTGTCCAATTTCTACTGTACACTCTTTAACCCTTATCCTTGAGTGGCCTCTTGGCCTTGATAATGTGGTGATGCATATGTAAAAAAAAATAACTTCATAATTCAGTTTTATTAGTATTAAATTGTATATTGCTTTAAAATTACTTAATTTTACATAGATAATATTTATATTTTATATTGAATAAAGTTAAGTTTCAGTATTAATCGAACTGTGTTCCTTTTTTTTAAATGTTTTATTGCTCTTTTTCAAATGGCCTTGATATAGTACTGACAGTCTGACAAATCTTACCTACATTGCCTGCATGCATTTTTCAGTTAACAGGCCTTCTTCTTACTCTCGGTGGCCATGCTCAAACTCGATCAATCTATACTCTAAACTGTAAACTCTCAACTCCCGTTTCTTGGCTCTGCACATTATTATATATATCGGGGCGAGGTGAAGTTGTGTGGTCCCTCCAACCAATCAACCACAACAGTGTCACACTCCGTCATGTTACGATTGGTCCCCTTAGAATTCCCACACAAATTGCACCTGCAAGGTTCCAGTGGTTTATCAGGCCTCTGGGGTCACACCCGTAATCCCAGGTCAAGTGAGCTGGCCTCGAGGTGTAAACGTTTATTCTCCAAAATATGAATTCTCATTATTTGCACCGGCTCACCGAATATGTTTTGGCTCAACTTTTAAAATGACTTCTTTTTTTTAAGGATTAAACAAAGTCATTTACGTATTTATGTATTCTTTTCTCTCAGCAAGTATTTTTGCTGTCGCTCGAACGCACCATATTTAATAAAGAGTCACGTTTGCGCGTTTTCTGTAGTGAATTTTAAGTTTTCGCTCCGTCTTTTGGGGAGCTA
This sequence comes from Euprymna scolopes, assembly GCF_053919585.1. Taxonomy (NCBI): domain Eukaryota; kingdom Metazoa; phylum Mollusca; class Cephalopoda; order Sepiida; family Sepiolidae; genus Euprymna; species Euprymna scolopes. Next base: position 65,326,404 of record NC_136505.1, read on the forward strand.
AACCTTTGAGAACTCTACCAAACTCCTCCGACAATTTTAGATCTAAACACTTGAAATTTTAGATATAGGTTCCTTGGACATGGATCTAACTTTATAAGTTAATTTGAGCCCAAAACAATAAATTTTAAGGGGTCATAACAGGGATAAAAGTTTTAAAAGATTGACCTTTTTTTTTTTTTTTTTTTTTTGCTCAGCATACACCTCAAACCCCCCTAGCAACGCCGGGCTGAAATGCTAGTATCCTATATAGTGAAACGGAACAGAATAACTATTAGAAATTTCTAATTCTTGAAACTATGTCTGAAAAGTGAATATGACAGAACTGATAATTACTTTTAAAACTCAAGTAAATTGCAGTGGAATAAAAAAAAAATGATGAAATAAGTAAAAGATTATAAAGTTCTGCTGTTTGCATTTTTCGTTTTTATTTTATTCGGTTCTAAGGAGAAAAAGGTTTATTCTCGGAAAAAGTGATTGTACAATGATTTGAATGGAATATTCAAATAAAAAGCATCGGTGGGTCGTGTGAAATAAGTTAATAAAACTTGTGGAATTTGCCCGGATTCAATTGATTCGAAGAAACTTTAAAAACAAATCTATAAAATAAAATCGACATTAACGATGAATAATCTTGAATTATCGATTAAAACTAAAACATTCTATAAACGGAAATAATCAGTGAAACTCCATGTTGAAGGATAGCTATTTGTGTTAGAAAGATTTACATATACTCATACAGAATTCAATATGCAGCAATAACTACTATCAAAATTGCAGAACACAATTTTGTGAAATAAGGCATGAAAAAGAAGTGATAACTCGAAAAAGTTGATATGCTGTAAAACCAAATAACCAAAGCAAACGCCATAAATACATATTTGAAAATATATTCAAGTGAAGCATAAAAACCTTCGTTTTCCAAAATGACTTTAATAATGCGAAAATACCTTTATATCGAATGAATAAAACCAAACTCTATAAGTAATAATGGATTAATCCACACATATATATATATATATATATATATATATATATATATATTATAAAACTCAAATGACCTTGTAACGAGTGATGTAGCCAACTTTCCGGTTTACGACATCCGGTTGCGCATGTGCACATAAACATTAGCCCATAACAACGTAAACAAATAAACACAAATTGCTTCTTTTGCATATTTTGACCTGCGCACTGAAATATTAACGTTATTATTTCGAAATTATTATTTAACATGGAAAGAGTGGGGGTGTTTTGCAACTATTCTTTATTACAACTATTGTCGCTATTTTCTTACAACTAAACAACTTTAACCCGTTGACAAAGATAGGAACAATTGTAGTAAAGCCAAGACTACTACTACTACTACTACTACTACCCTCTATCCGTCCATTTTCCTTCCTTCCTTCCTTTTTTATTTTTTGTTTACATTTCTAGATACAAAGTAGTTGTGTAGAACGGTGAATTTGTTGACACATTTACTAATCTGTTTCAATATTAGTTTTATTTTATATTATTTATTTAGGTTTTATTTTTTTGCCTCAGGTTTTATTAATTATTTTTTTTTTTTTTTTAGATTTTAACTTTCTATAACTTGGTTGAAAGATTCCAATATGGGGTTTTCATTCTTATATTTCTCATCGGTATGTTCATGTGCGTTTTTGCTGCTAAATGACTTTCGTCGGCGTTCCATTCGTAGGAAAATCATGTTTAATTTTCGATTTTGGAGCGATTATTCGGAAAAATAGGTAACTTTACAGGAATAGGGAGGATTTTTTTATGTTTGAGTGATCTGTCCGTGATTTTTCATTTTAATATACTTTCATAGAAATGTTTCTGTTACGTAAAAAAAAAACCCTATTTTCTTTACGTCACAAGTGTCACGCTCATAGATGAATTCCATAGCTAATATGACATACTGACCCAACGGGTCACGGGTACTCTAGTATATATATATATATATATATATATATATAACTACTTCATTTACTCACATAAATTTAATATACAAAAGTATAGATTTATGCGTAAACTTTAAGTATTTACTTCAAAAGTGCTCAATACGTAGGTAGAGCTAGTTAGTAATTTATAAAATATATATGGCGATTAAGCTACACTGAATATTCTGCGTTTCATCCACTATAGGATTCGTCAGGCTTATGCGCGAATTCTGTGGTTGCTTCTTGTTTTTATATATGTTGAGGATTTCTAGTTAGCCAATCAGCTTTCTAGTATCCACCGCGCACCTTCTTATCAGCCAATGGGCATGCATTTTATCGAACAAAGGATCTGTTTTAGAACTAGGTTAGTGATTTACGGTAGATCTTTTCCTTCCTTTATATATATATATATATATATATATATATATATATATATATATATATAGAGAGAGAGAGAGAGAGAGAGAGAGAGAGAGAGAGAGAGAAAGAGATACTTTAATATGTGATAAAAGAAACATTTTCACTGATTAGATTAAATAAATAAAAATGTAATATAAGTAACTAATATTTTCATACAGGATTCAATGTATACGAAATTTTGAGTTAAACAATTCATTTAATTCACTGGGGTAGCTTGTTTTCTTTCTGTCAGGCATAATCGAGTATGATTACTTCAGGCGTCTACCCAGTCATGGCTTGTGTAACAAGGCCGATTTATTTCTTGGATTAAATGAAGTGTTCTGTTTGATATTCCGTACGGATTCCCCAGTCTGGTACATATACCTGGAAATATCGGCTGTTACAACGGAATGTATTAGAATAACACAAGATAAGAACGCTAATCTAAATAATCAAAATAATGCAACGGACATTTTTGCTACGTTTAAATGAAATACTAAATTTAAAACAATTTTAAATTCTGTATAAGTCATCAGTATGGATTTAGGCAAACATATTCTACTGCAGATATACTGTCATCTCTGACAGCATATACCATACAGTGGACAAGACAATGAATGCTAAGGCTGTAGCGCTTGAAATGTTTCAAACCATTGACACGGTCCGGTATAAACGTTTATCACTTTACTACTATTTAATATAATTAAATTCTTCCCAGACAAAAGAAATATCCAGGTTGTCCATAGTAGCCACACATCCAAACAATTTTATATTAATGCAAGTACACCCAAGGGGTCACTACTTCGGTCTTAATACTTTTATTTTTTTCTGAGTTTCATAAAATCCTTCAGTGCAAGACGGGTATATCTGCTTAGTACGCAACACTACTTTCGACGTCTGGGTAAAATTAACGCGCACTATCCAAGGCAGCGGCAGAATCCTAACAAAATGACTCCCAGTCTGCGTTGGGGGCCCAAATGCATGCTAACATTTATTTCTACTAAACAAATATAATTTCCTTTAAAAACTTTAAAAATCCTCTTTGACCAGTAACTGCCATTGCAAATTGCACTTTGCTCCAAGTCCAATTTATCAGCTTAATATTTATAGCTAACATCGATTGGAATAAATATAAAGAAGATACTGGCACAATACTGCTGCAAAGAAAGCTCTGACACCTTCCAGTATCAGATATTACAAGAAAACAACTATGCATGAAGTATTGTTTCCACATATGGTCTGGTGCATCAACAGCTAGTCTCTCTCTCTCTCTCTTTTAGACAAGGACCACAAACAAGTCTATAATGTCATCTAATACATCCCTCGCCGTCCGCCAATCTGTAGTCATTGTCTCATAGTTGCAATGTTACATCCATGCACAGATTTTATAAGTACTATAATAGAATGTGGCCACGTGTCTTTTCGGCGTAAATTTACCTGATGAACGCGAAAATCAGCTAAAGTCTACCCCCTCACTGTGTAACGCTCTAAATCTTTCGCTAAGTGTACACACATGCATAATGTTTAATGCAATATGAACAAACATTCCGTTTCACAACTTAAAATGTCTACTATACATCTGGCTCTTAACCTATAATAGCCTTTATATGTCAGTAGCAAACGTATTTTTTTAAGTTGAATTAAATTTGGAAACAATGATTTATACAAGTAACACCACGATTGATTGCAACACATCAAACAACGTTAATGATCAACATATCCCTGTTCTCTCCTTTCCTACTTTGAGCACATAGTGCAATGAAGAAAAAGGTAGGTGGTTACTTTTAATACATCTTAGACCAAGTTTGTCTCCTTTCGCTATCAACACTCGGATCTCCACTTTGTTCAATCGAAATCAATAACTATTGTTTTTGAGATGCGCTCTAATTTGATCGCTTCAAGGAATTACATTTCTCTCAGACTTGAAATGGAATATTTAAATCAAAGCTGTTGCTAAGATCGCTCACAAAGTGGTTAGATCATTCCACTGCTCTATAAAGTATTTCACTCCAGACGCATTCTACTACACGTATAAAAATCAAATACGTCCTAATATTAGGTACTATGACCACAACTTTGGTGGTGTCCTGTCTATATAGATTACAAGCTGACTTTGAAATCTATTAAGATTGTACTCTTCCATTCTCTACAGGCTATCTCTTACAGAAGATCGCTTACAAGTCTTTCTCTATCCTATTGTTATTTTCATGGTAAGTGTTTGCTTCCCATAAAACATTCACAGAAACAAAAACTCATCTTGCTACATCGAAGATAATTTTCCATTGTCCGCTGTGTACTTAAAAATAAACCAAACTTCTAATAGGAATGTTTCTTTCCAAGAACTCTCCACCCGTGGGACACAATACAACGAGGCTAATTTCCATCTCACTACAACACGATCTTTTTCAAATCTAACGTTAATAAGTCTTTATTAAGCCGTATCTTTAACTAATCAAGCTATGCTAAGTCCGAATCGTTATTACCGATTTAATGAATCCTTCTTCTCGTGCGTCTTGTTGGCCTTGATAAGTGTTGTCACATTAGTATATAAAACGGTAGATGTTGGTTTATCTCCCACTTCATTATTAGTGAAGCTGATTCAAATGCCAACTTCATAAATGCACTACGGAATGAAGCAAATCTACATACGGTCAAGACTACTGATAGATTACATTCGAAATGTTTATTCCCTTATATTTTACTGCGTCGTACTTTTCTCTTTCAATATATGATATATATAATAAGAGACTATAAAGCTATAAAGAAATAAACTTAAAAACGCATTACAATTTGTAAAAAGGGACATACCTATTTCTGAAAATAACGTAAACGATTGAATATGATATCTGAATAAAGGTTGTGTGTTTGGGGTTTATATTACGCGTAAGATTTGAAATATCTTTTGTAATTTTATTAATTGAAAGAAATCATTAATCTGAGGTTTTGTATAAAACAAAGTTGATACATATGAACAATATTTTAATGCGAACGTAGTCTTATCCCTGCTGAATACAATATGCCTGGTCTATGACTTTCTTTATCTCTGCTGAATACGATATGTCTGGTACGATATGCTTGTCTATGGATTTTCGATACCTTCATGAATTACATTAACTAGAAAATTATACGACCAGAGAGCATATATTTATCAGTGTATATGATGAACTTTCGTCTTTTATCAAAAGAAGGTGTAGTGATTGAGAACATGATAATATAAACTACACTACTGTCAAAGGATGTGGTAATGTCTGACAAGCTGATCTCATTACAACGGAACAAATATAAAACAATCATCAAGTGAGGAGTTAATGACTAGGATTGTCTCGTGACAACAGAATAAATATTCATTTATTTATTGCGGACTATTATCCTCATCTTTTATTAGTTGTTTCACGACGTTTCGACCGACTATTCCTCTGGCCTTCCTCAGGTGGCTACCGTGACTAGGTAAGAACTCAGAATTTCAACAATTACTGCTTTCCATAGTTGTCGTTTCGCCACATTTTCGCCAACTAAGCCTCTGACCGGATTTGGGTAGGATTGAAACCGCTATATTTAGAAAATGCTCACCTGGAACAGTAGAGATTCAACGTCTCTATCCATTGCTTCACGGGCCCTGAAGGGCGATCAAAACCGGCCAGAGGGTTAGTTGGCCAAAACCTGGTGAGACGACAACAACTATGGAAGGTAGTAATTGCTGAGAATGCAGTTAGGAGATTCGGAGTATCTAACCCGTCGCGGTAACCACCTGACAAAGGCCAGAGGAATAGTTGATCGAAACGACGCGAAACAACAACTGAAAGATGAGGATAATAGTGCTCAATAAATAAATAAATAAATAATACTCATCACGTTAAATATTACATTTCATGAAATAAGAATAGATATTACGCTATCCGTGAACCTCTATGTATTTGGTTAATTTTCTTTTCCATTAATCCCTATATATTGCATCGGGTATTTTGACATAAGATAGAACACTTACCAAATGTAATACTGTATTATTAGAGCTCCTGGGTAACGCGGGATAAGTTTTGTTTTCTAGAACAATCCTAGTAGATCAAATAACTATATAAGAAGATCGACTTTCCGTTAACACATAAAATGAAACAATGTGCCAGCGGAGCAACTGTCAAAATGCTACCAACAACTGATTTCATTACATAATAAATGCACTTCAAACTAACACGTATGTAAATTCTACGCTACTTTTGGTTCCCCTTTGTACTTCAAACTCATTTAAGTGAAAAAAGTCTGTAAAACAAAGTCTAGAGCTAAATTTTCTCATATGAATAATTAATGGATATAGGGAAATATCTGCGTGATTTTAGAAGATGTAGCGTATATATATATATATATATATATATATATATATATATATATATATATATATATATATATATAACTACTTTAGTAACTTTACTTAAGATCTTCTCAGTAATTACGGGGAGAGTCTTTATTCCTGTACATTGTTTAAATGTTGTTTTGAAAGGCTCCCAGCTTCACCGTTGAAAGAAAGGTAATTTGATTTTATAGGCTTTTAGATAACTGTATTATCACAGAAGTAGAAGTGTCAATTAAAGTGCCAAAATGGAATCTCTAACGCACTGGACTAATTGCTTATGTTTATCAGAACTACCTAAGATGTATTGAATTGAAATCAAATCCAGTAAATTTAAAGTTTTCCGCAATATATTGTGACTGTTATATAGAAACCTCAATGCGAATTTTAAATGCATACATATGTATGAAAAGATTATATATATATATATATATATATATATAATTTTTATTACCGTATCTTTCTGTTAAGTTACATTATTGTTTCAGCTACTCGGCTGTTTTTTGGCCGTCTGTAGCTTCCTCAGACTTTTACAGAACGAGTAGCTGAAACAATAATGTAACTTAACAGAAAGATACGATAAAAAAATAAAACATATAAAAAATAAAAAATAAAACACATATTTGCTCTACAACAGTATTGAGCACTTTCTTCAGTTTTTATTAATAACCATCTCCACTAAAAAAAAACTATATATATATATATATATATATAGGATCGATAAATAGTTTTGTATTTCCGTATATAAATGTATATATATATATATATATATATATATATATATATATATATAACTACTTTATTTACTCACATAAAATTAATATACGAAAGTATAGATTTATGCGTAGACTTTAAGTATTTACTTCAAAAGTGCTCAATACGTAGGTAGAGCTACTATATATATATATATATACATATATATATATATATATATATATATATATATATATATATATATATAACTTTATTCGATTAGCAAAATTTTAGAATAATTATAAAAAAGTGAACCATATCGTAAATTCAATCAACTAAAAAAATGGAAACCGGGGTGAGGAAAATATATATATATATATATATATATATATATATATATATATATATATATATATATATATATATATATATATATATATATATAATGGGGCAAGTTATATGTACAATTAAATAAAATAAATAAGTCGATTTAAAAACGATCGTTAAAATATACCCAAAGCGCTTTTCGTTAAGACAAACATTTTCAAGGGTCATAAGTCTGAAAATTATTATTTTTTTAGAATATTTGGTAGTGATATGGAATACGAGCGGAGAGGAGGTTAAGAAAAAAAAAAAAAAAACCTGACTACCCAAATAATTCTAACTGAAGCTGGAGGTTTCTCTGCTTGCACAAAGTAGGGGAGTTAACAATGATGGCCAGTGCTTCGAGGACAGACAGGTGGAACTTTGTGCGTCCTCGGTACAAAACAGAAAAACACTCCGGAGAGAAAACAAGACCGCACTCCTTTTTATCGACCAAGTGTTGGCCGATGGACGATTCTATCAGTTGAGATTTTCTGGTAGTAGGTTGATGATCCCGGATGAAACGGGGAACATGTTGGGCGATTCTGACCTGAAGACGCTGGGTCGTCTTGCCTATATAGACGGCACCACACCGACATTGAAATTTATAAATAATATTACTTGTTTGGGAGATAGGCAAGACATCCTTACGAAATGAGGGAAAGGCGGTTTTTGTGGAAAAGGCAATACGGAGCGATAGAGCACCAAAATTAGAAGACACCAGAGAGGAAATCTTATCGCAAATAAGTTGGCCTTCAAGTCCAATCCAGGGTAACCTAAGGTATACCGGAAATCTACATGGACCGTATTTTGGTAGCTCAGAAAAGGATTGAATTTTTTTATTAATAACTAAGTTAACTAATGGAGGTGGATATCTATTAGTAATAAAAATCCTTTTAATGTTTTCAATTTCCACATCAATAAAAGCGAGGCGGTGTTCGTTGAACTTTTGGAACTTGCTACTAAGTCAGTTTCCTTTAGTTTCAACGATGTGATGTATCGCCAGTTCGACGGTATATCGATGGGATCACCCCTTGGCCCAACTTTGGCCAATATTTTTGTGGGTTTTTTAGAACAGACGTTGTTTGACAAGTGCCCTAGACCAGAAGTTTACATGCGTTATGTTGACGACACTTTTTCTTGTTTCGCAACGCATGATGAAGCTATGTCCTTTTTCCACTTATTAAATAATTTACACCCTTCTCTCAAATTTACGATGGAGGTGGAAAAAGATAACTCCCTTCCTTTCCTTGATGTGTTAGTTTCTAAACGTGGGCTTTCCTTTATGACATCTATTTATAGAAAACCCACTTTCACTGGTCTTTATCTTAGTTGGGATTCTTTTGCACCCACAACCAGGAAACTAAATCCTATTAGAAACTTAACCCATCGGGCACTTGCTATTTGTTCCCCACCTTGCCTAATGGAGTTCATTGATGTGCACACCTGTTCAGAAAACTACCTAACTGTTGATCTTCTATTGTTTCTTTGGTCTCATCGCTGAAGTGAAGAGAGAGAACGTTATACATGCGCAAGAGCCTTTCCTCCATATCATATTGTCTCAACTTACATCCGAGTGAAGCTCACCAAAACAGCCGCCACAAGAAGGAGATACTCCATCTTCTTTTTTAGCGTTTAAGGCTAATTAATTTCCACTACTAACGATTACTATGATATTATCCTATTGACTACTGTATACTCATTAATACTTATCCTCAAGTGGTCCCCGGGCCTTGATAACTATGTAAAAAAAATACTGGCAGGATGTCTGTCAGGATATGCTGAATCAGTCCCAAGCTGAAGGTGACGAGTTCTTAGACCACATCAACACTGGTGACGAAATGTGGCGTCACCACTACAAACTGATGTCCAAATAGTAGTAGATAGAATGGCACCACTCATGCCCCCCCAGCAAAAATGTTCAAGACGCAGACACATGCCGGCAAAGGAAAGGCGTTATCCTTCAGGATTTCTTAGAGCAAGAGTTGACTGTCAACTCTGTCCATTATGTTAAAAGTTTGGGAAAGATGAAGGCTCTGGTTCTCCATGTAAGACCACAGAGAATGGAAAACTTTCCTTTTGCAACAAGATAACGCCATGTCACACAAAAGTTAGAAAACCATAGAAGGTAAGACAAAGTTCGGATTCGCAGTGCTGTATCACTCATCATATAAGCGCAACCTTGAACCGTCAGACTTCTACTTGTTCGGACCTCTGAAAGACGGACGTATTACCTGGGTAGCATTTATTAGATACAAACGCCGTAATTGCAGCTGTGAAAAAAATGGACCCTCTCGAGAGGCGTTGACTTTTACGACCGCGGCATCGCAAACGTGCATTGAGAAAGGTGGTAAGTATGTAGAAAAATTAATTATGGAACGCAAAAGGCCGCTTGTATTAATGGTACCACTCCCGTCCTCGTAGTCTTTAAACGTTTTGAGTTATAAATAGAAGATATTTCTTTTGCAACTATATATATATATATATATATATATATATATATATATATATATATATATATATATATATATATATATATTAAATGAAGTTAAAAAGAAATTTTCTTTAACAAAGCAAACTTATCAAAATGAAAAGAACTCAACTCGGTTAAATATATTAAATAAAAGATGAGAAGAAATATTGCATAATACTTTATAATGTCAATAAGGAAAACAAGATATGGAGAGAAAAACCTCATTAAGTTATGACATTTCAAGGCTAATTGTTTTTCATCAAAAGATAAGAGCCAGCTTAAAAAAATATAGAATATAAGTAAAAGCTATCTTAAGAACATTTAGACTAGAAACGAAGAGTAAAACTATAAAATATAAAAATAAACATAAAATATACCAACTAAGAAGCAATTATGTATATACGAATCAGAGGGTTGAAAGGTAAAAATAAGTACATAAGCAAACAATCGTAAAAAATAATATGGATTACTAAGAAATTATATGGATCATTAAAAAGAAAATTATATGGATCATTAAAAAGAAAATTATATGGATCATTAAAAAGAAATTATATGGATCATTAAAAAGAAAATTATATGGATCATTAAAAAGAACATTATATGGATCATTAAAAAGAAAATTATATGGATCATTAAAAAGAAATTATATGGATCATTAAAAAGAAAATTATATGGATAATTAAAAAGAAAATTATATGGATCATTAAAAAGAAAATTACATGGATCATTAAAAAGAAATTATATGGATCATTAAAAAGAAAATTATATGGATCATTAAAAAGAAAATTATATGGATCATTAAAAAGAAAATTATATGGATCATTAAAAAGAAAATTATATGGATCATTAAAAAGAAAATTATAGGGATCATTAAAACGAAAATTATATGGATCATTAAAAATAAAATTATATGGATCATTAAAAATAAAATTATATGGATCATTAAAAAGAAAATTATATGGATCATTAAAACGAAAATTATATGGATCATTAAAAAGAAAATTATATGGATCATTATAACGAAAATTATATGGATCATTAAAACGAAAATTATATGGATCATTTAAACGAAAATTATATGGATCATTAAAAAGAAAATTATATGGATCATTAAAAAGAAAATTATATGGATCATTAAAACGAAAAAGTCACAAAAGAAAGAAGAAAATTATATGGATCATTAAAAAGAAAATTATATGGATCATTAAAAAGAAAATTATATGGATCATTAAAAAGAAAATTATATGGATCATTAAAAAGAAAATTATATGGATCATAAAAAAGAAAATTATATGGATCATAAAAAAGAAAATTATATGGATCATTAAAAAGAAAATTATATGGATCATTAAAAAGAAAATTATATGGATCATTAAAAAGAAAATTACATGGATCATTAAAACGAAAATTATATGGATCATTAAAAAGAAAATTATATGGATCATTAAAAAGAAAATTATATGGATCATTAAAACGAAAATTATATGGATCATTAAAACGAAAATTATATGGATCATTAAAAAGAAAATTATATGGATCATTAAAACGAAAATTATATGGATCATTAAAACGAAAATTATATGGATCATTAAAACGAAAATTATATGGATCATTAAAAAGAAAATTATATGGATCATTAAAAAGAAAATTATATGGATCATTAAAAAGAAAATTATATGGAGCATTAAAACGAAAATTATATGGATCATTAAAACGAAAATTATATGGATCATTTAAACGAAAATTATATGGATCATTAAAACGACAATTATATGGATCATTAAAAAGAAAATTATATGGATCATTAAAACGAAAAAGTCACAAAAGAAAGAAGAAAATTATATGGATCATTAAAAAGAAAATTATATGGATCATTAAAAATAAAATTATATGGATCATTAAAAAGAAAATTATATGGATCATTAAAAAGAAAATTATATGGATCATTAAAACGAAAATTATATGGATCATTAAAACGAAAATTATATGGATCATTAAAAAGAAAATTATATGGATCATTAAAACGAAAATTATATGGATCATTAAAACGAAAATTATATGGATCATTAAAAAGAAAATTATATGGATCATTAAAACGAAAAAGTCACAAAAGAAAGAAGAAAATTATATGGATCATTAAAAAGAAAATTATATGGATCATTAAAAAGAAAAAGTCACAAAAGAAATTATATGGATCATTAAAACGAAAAAGTCACAAAAGAAAGAAGAAAGGTCAAAAACCAGGAAATTGGATAGAAAGTGCACATAAAGAAAGACGGGTGTAGACATAAAAAGGGAAAACTTCTAAAGGAAAAATCTAAACTTTATAAAAAAGTCCTTAGAATGTCTGAGGTTTATAAAATGTCCGCATTAAAATTGTTAAAATAGTATTCCAAAGAAAAATAGCAACTGTCCAAAAGATAATGTGAATCGACGGTGAAATCCTGGTAAGAGTTCCTAAACAGGAAATTCCACTAAAACCTCAAAGAATCGGTAAAATGTTTTTGTCGGTGTGTATATGTATGTTGGGATGAATTGGAGCATAAAAAGGTGATATTTGGCAGGTGACCCTTTTCTTATTTCTTAGAAGAAACATAAATCAAAGCGGAAAATATGCAAAGACTCAAAAAAAAAAACTACTGCAGTTTTTTTTCAAAGAAAAGTCAGATCGATCAAAATTATATTCGAAATCAAAATCATTTAAAAATGGATTCATATTAAAATACAAATACCCAATAGCGGTTATATAAATAAAAAAAGCTTGATTTATCAAAAAATGTATTAGAAAACTCACAATCAATTGAAAATTAAAAAATGGAGTTTATATTAAAATACATAAATATCCAACACCGGAATAGAAATAAACACAGGCAAACAATCAATCCTGACACAAGGAATAATATTTTGTAATGTGACATCTGGATGCTTAACTCTCTACATTCCACTGTTAGACATGATTCCAAATAATAACCTTCTTACACCATAATTAGAATGGAATGTCTTGTTTGGAGTAAAAAGATGTAAAAAATAATTGTGTTGTGCTGATAGTGCGGAGAGACCGAAAAATAAACGACTACGATTGGCACGCGTCCGCTACAACAAGGCTGGCTGCGCACGGGGGCGAATTAAGAACCATTTGACTTAAAGACGACTATCTTACGTAATTCTACACAGTAAGTACCTTTGTCAAAATAACAGCTTCATAAAGGAAATAACGTATTTTGCGCGAGCGACATCTTTTTTTAACGCCATGCATAATGGCGTTCGGGTGTGTTTTGTTTGTCGTCAGTCACATTAGTTAAACATTCTTTTTTAGCATTTGTTTATGGGCTTTCACTCGATTTGTCTGTGGAATCACTACCTCTTAATTGAATTGGAACGGATACTATTACAATCTCTACTGCACCCTAAGAACTGTTGCAGATGGCAAAAATCGGGTACCAGAAAAAACAAGCATGCTGAGAGCTGGTATCCTTTGTGGTATTAATCGTCACAGCCAATTGCTTTCACTTATGTATTATATATACTGCGGCCGATCGTTCAATGTACTTATGAGTCTATAAAATGTCTAAATTGACACTTGTCACTATCCATGATATATACACTTAATGACGAATAAACACAACACAGCTGATTTATAAAAAATATTTTGTTTATTCCACACTGACATCAGTTTTCGATTTAGTATATGGGTGTTGGCATCAGTGAAGGCGCATGGCAGGGGTGTGGGGCGGATGTTTTGACAGTGAAGAAAATGTGTCCGTTTGTCATCACTCTGTGACAAACTTTTCTGTGCCCCCCTGCTCGTTTTCTGTTGTCGATTTATATAAACATTCTTTCACCCTGAAATGTTTACTATTTCCAATGTCCATTTTTCTAATTTTTTGACCGACAGTTCTGGTCAAGTTATGCATTCTGATAGACAATGGCGAAAAGCCTTTCATTCATCAAATGGAATTAATTTGCACTTATGACAACTCATCGAATGCCTCTTTTCCCAGGGTCATCTGCCAAATATCAAACACTTAAGTGTTATATGTTCTGCTCTTTATGTTTCATATATTTACGTATGTAATCATAATCACGCTGACATACCAGTTCCCATTAGATCATCGAAATTAAGCATCATTTAGCCTGGTCAGTGGCTATTTAGGGTACTAGATGCAGGACTTTTTCCGTTTATCTGGGCATTGTTTCCGATTGTTCTAGCTTCTCATTGCCATTGAAAATAAACAGTCCCGACTGAGGAGAGATTGAGCAACACTTGTTTCATAATTTAACGTGTATCACTTATCAATCCTTCAAGATTATCAGATGGTTCTCGTGATGGGCGAACATCAATTTATGTATAATTTCATTTAGTTTTTTTTTTTTAAATTTGTACTGTGATTGTATTTTTGTTGTATACTGAGCAGCTAAACGGGCCGTGTAGGCGCAGAGGTGCAGAGACTGAAAATCGTTCAGTTAATATATATATATATATATATATATATATATATATATATATATATATATATATATATATATATATATAAGTGAATAACTTTATTCTATTTAATACTGAGTTTTATTATTAAATAAAATAAAAAATTAAATTAATTAAATAAATAAAATACTATTTTATACTGAGATATTCGCTACAGAATAACCACAAGCCACAAGTTCAAGTTCACACAGACTACTAGATATTTGAAATCCCCCCAATACACTTGTTTGGTGATTAAACTCGTCATCTAGAATGAATCGTTAAAAGCCGTTTGGAATGAATCATTTAGAAAAGGTCATCTAAACTGAACCAGAAAACACGAATACAATAAATCAATTTAAGTTGTTGCTTTCAATAAATGTTTTCAAATAGTTTTCAAGAATAAATCATTAAATTTTGTCGTTTAGTATGAATCATTTAAAGTAGCCATCAATAAAATAAATCGTTTGTAATAAATGTATATAAATATTTTTGGAAAAAATTCAAATAAAAACGCACAAAAAGGGGAAAATAATCATCGTTTCAATGTATTTTTAGAAGAAACGTTTACTGTTAAATTCACATATTTCTACTACACGTACTTATTTATTATAAAACCTTACTATGTTCAACATATTCTATTTTATGATTTCATTACTTTAACGAGCAGGCCGCCCGGCCTTGCCCGGTCGTAAAATACGCTTAAATATGATATTTCAATTAATGTAGATTTCAAATTTATTATTATACTAGCAGTGCATCCCGGCTTTTCTCGGGCCCTATGTACTGTTTATAACTTCATGTGCATATGTATATATTAAAAAGTGTGAATATGTACGGTTATGCCTTTCTATATGATAGGCTGCCTTAACTACCATAGAGAAAGTTGGTAGAGACCGCAAACGTAATTTTTTTTTAAATTTGACCCCAATTTTGATCCCTTAACATTTATTGTTTTGGGCTCAAATTGAAGGAAAATGCTTGACCAATGTCCAAGTAACCGATATCTAAACTTTCAAGTGTTTAGCCCGAAAATTGAGGAAGGAGTTTGGTAGAGTCTGCAAAGGTCAACTCTTTCAATTCTGACCTCTTGCCAACCAAATTCTCGACCAAAAACTGATTTAAGAAATTGCTGCATGTCTGAATACCCTTTATATAAAATTTCAAATATTTAGACCCAAAATTGGCTTGATAGGTAAAATCTTTGGAACTTTTATCCCTTTGAAGCCAAATTTTCAGAAAAACCGATTAAAAAGCTTTACCTATGTCTGAATACACTTTATGTAAAATTTCAAATGTTTAGACAAAAAATTGGCTGAGTAATTTGGTAGACACTGCGGAGGTCAATTTTTTACAAAAATTTGACCCCAATTATAACCTCTTAGTATTTATTGTTTTGGGCTCAAATTAAATTATAAAGCTAGATCTATATCCAAGTAACCTATATCTAAAATTTCAAGTGTTTAGACTCAAAATTGGTAGAAGAGTTTTGTAGACCGAAAACTAACAGAGTTATTTAATAGGAAAGTGTACACAGACAGACAGACATACACACACATTTTAACTTTCATAGATATACTACTAGTTCATCCCGGCTTTTCTCGGGCCCTATGTACTGTTTATAACTTTATGTGCATATGAATATATTAAAAAGTGTGAATATGTACGGTAATGCCTTTCTATATAATAGGCTTCCTTAACTACTATAGAGAAAAGTTGGTATAGACTACAGACGTCGATTTTGAAAAACTTTGACCCTAATTTTGACCACTTAACATTTATTGTTTGGTGCTTAAATTGAAGGAAAATGTTTGGTAAATGTCTAAGTAACCTACATTTAAAAGTTCAAGTGTTTGGACCCAAAAATTGACGGAGGAGTTTGGTAGAGTGTGCAAAGATAAACTCTTTCAACTTTTTAAATTTCACTCACAAACTGATTAAAATCTTGCTGCATGTCTGAATACCCTTTATGTACAATCTCAAATGTTTAGACCTAAAATTGGCTTAATAGTTTGCTAGAGGCCGCAAAGGTAAAATCTTTTTTACTTTGACCCCTAGGAAGCCAAATTTTCTAGCAAAAACAAAACTATTAAAAGCTTGCCCTATTTCTGAATACACTTTATGTAAAATTTCAAATTTTAAGACCAAAAATTGGCTGAGTAATTTGGTAGGGACCGTCGATGTCAATTTTCTAAAAACTTTGACCCCAATATGACCCATTAACATTTACTGTTTTGGGTTCAAATAAAATTATAAAGTAAGATCTATTTCGAAGTAACCTATATCTAAACTTCTACCAGTGATACCGTATGATCTAATCTTCCTGAGGAGACCCTCATGCCATACCCTGTCAAAAGCCTTAGATATATCTAGAGCTACTAGTAGTATATCTATAAAAGTGTTTAGACCCAAAATTGGCGGAGGAGTTGTTTAGAATTCTGAAAGGTAAAATCGTTGAATTTTGACCCCTTAACAGGCAGATTTCTGGCCGAAAATAGATTAAAAAGATTTTCACAAATCCTCAATACCCCTTATGTCAAATCGCGAATCTGTAGACCGAAAATTGGCAAAGTTATTTAGTAGGAAAATGTACACACACAGACATTTTCGACTTTTATTAATATATATATATATATATATATATATATATATATATATATATATATATATATATATATATATATATATATAGATTATATTGGACCCAATATAAAGTAATGATTTAAAAAGTTAAAAAGAAATGACTTGTGGGCCACCACCCAGAACTGAAACCAAAACGATTTACTTTTTTTCCTTTGGCGTTAATGCTTGAGCTATGAAGACACGTTTGCTGCAAGGTTAAATATTAAAACATGAACCAATAGCGATTACATTCCGCATGCATATTTTATGCCGTCGTTCGACCTTCACCTGGCAAATTTCATGTTTTTAATTTTCACACTTTTGCACCGATTTTCCCCAGCTAAACCCAAAATATAAAGTTTCATATGGGTTCGAATATCCTATATATTTAGTTTCATGTCTGTAGACCAAAAACGGACGGAGGAGTTTTGTAAGCAAAACGTTTAAACAAATATATATACGTATACATTAATGTGTGTAGAAACAGGTTTGTGTTTACTATAACCTTTTTACGCAAATATTACACAAGTATAAATCATGTAGAATATCTGCATGAATATAATTACACGTAATAATTAACTAAAGATGATCATCTCTTAAGAAAACCATAAAAAAACTATTAGGAAATTAATTAAACTGAATGTTTAAAAGAATATGCAAATTGGCTAGATCTTTTGAAAATGAATGCAATTCCACGAACTACATATAACAAAGTCGTGTTTTCTTTATAAATAAATAAAAAGGGGTTTTTATATGAATATCAATACAAAAAAAATTCCGTCTGCCTTCTTTCCACCTGACTACAACTTGGATGTCTTCATGTCCAACGTTAACAATTTCCTAATTAACCGCCCCCTTAAGTAAACACTTCATCAAATCTCCACACTAACGTACTGTACTTGCAATAGCCCTTATCTCTGAGTGGCTTCCGAGCCTTGATAAGTGGTGACCACCGTGTAAAAAAAAAAATGTACAAGAAAACACGGTATTTTCTCAGGATTAAGTGAAGTCTATATTTTCGATTTAAGCCCGGACCATCACATCTTATTGCTCCATTTGTTCTTACTCTTAACATTTTGTATTATTTAAATTTTGGTTCGATGTGAGGAAATCTAAGTGAGAGGGGGTTAATTGCAATAAATCTCAATGAATGAAGAGCTTTAAGAAGAGCAGGGACACACCAGTCGTTTCCCGAGAAACTTCTGCTTCCTGCACTATACTCCTTATTAACATTTCTAGTGTTATTTTTTTTTTCAATTTCTATCATATCAAAGCATGCATAAAATAAACATTCAAAACATCATATATTATTCGGATTATTCAAACTATTGTTTGTATCGTAAATATCATTTTCACAACATGTCGGCCGATCTAACTTCAGACTTTCTTCGGGTACATCTTGTGGAACTCGAAAATGATTACGTGAAACTCGGGAATCTGAAGAGAATTTCGAACGGAACGCTTTATCAAATCAGCAAACGCAGTCGTAATACGTGAAGAGAATTTTTCTAATTCTAATATGGCTTATCAAATATGAAGGGGAAAAGGAAACTATCTACCGAGACTAAGTAAAAAGTCATAGGCAGTGAATGACTACTGAAAGAAGTAGCACATATGTTGGGCGACAATGACCTTTTTAGTAGACCTAGATTTTAATAAAATACAGAGAATGTCGGATGTTACTTCGGTCGAAACGTTTTGAAAATAGCATCTATAATATTAAAACAGTAGTAAGAATAAGCCAAATAAGGTAAATTATGAATGCACATCTAAAAAGATTCTTGAAAGTAAAACATCGCATTTCCTTTTTATAAATCTAAAACATGAATCTAGTATTCACGATAATGTGTAACTCTCTTGGGCAAATTGAAATATACGTATTGATGTTTCCTGGGCAATGTTGTTTCAGAATGTATATATTTTCAGCGTCTATCTACAAAACACTAGCAAAAGTTGATGACCCCCTCCCCCAAAAAAACAACTACATTTTTATAGATATAATTTGATTTTGGAGATCTAACAAGAAGTCGTAAAAATATACTGATAAGATGCAAATATTTTTTTACGTGCTGGCAGTCTTACCATACGCTTAAGCATTCATTTAATTCAATTCATGCGTATGAATTATTATAGAATCAATCCCCTGTTGATTATTATAATATTACGAGAAATAATTTGCCCGGTAAGCTTATTCGAAAAAATAAAATAAAATAAAATAAAATAAATAAATAAATAAAATAAATAAATAAATAAATAAATAAATAAATAATAATAATAATAATAATAATAATAATAATAATAATAATAATAATAATAATAATGTCATCGTTCATCAAATTCTGTATGTGCTTGTTTACAATATCACGTCAGTTGATATTTGGATTTGACAATGAATTCTCTGGAAAAGTCACTTCTGATTAATGTTTAGTTTTTAAATATGCAAACGAAGAAATGAATCGCGGCGATTTTAAATGGTACTTCTTCTTTTATCGTAAATTGAATTCATTAATAAGAAGAAAAAAACTAAAATAAAATGGTTAGGTACAACCGGGCTTGAACACGGGATCATTCGATCTGTAGGCAAATGCTCTACCACTACGCTATATCTCCAGATTAAAATAAATCTGTTCTTTTTAAGAAATAATAATTTGCTGAATTTTTTGTTATCGGCCTGTGCCGGTGAAACGTAAATATTCCCCTGTAAAAATTATACTTTTTTTTTTTATCTATTAGAGAGTATAGCAATTTTTAAGATTGGATATTTTTTGATTTTCGATAATTATCAGATGAATATCTGTATAAAACATATCCAAGAACACTGCCAGATATATAAATTAGCTTTGTGTTAAATTTCGATACCTATGGGAAAGGAACTCTGGCACACACAAAGTGACTTTTGTATAATAGTAGATAGAGATAGAAATTTATTTTATTCATTCGGGTGTAACACCTTTACTCAAATACATATTGAGTGTTTCGACTATATATTAGTAAAAGTTACCCTTTCTTAAGTAACGCCCGATAACGTTGTTGTCCTGTTTCCTTGATATCGTAAAACGCTGGGGTTGAACACTCCTAATCGGAAGTTAAGCGTGTGGCAGGCTAACACATATAAATGATTGGATAAGAATATCATGAAACTGTGTGTTCGAAGACCTTTTATCAGATCAAAGGTAGCTGATTTTCAAATTTAAATAAAAGAAAACAAAACGCTTCCAGGAATTAGACCATTCTTGAATATTTTGTTTCTCTCCCCGACAAAATTGTGACTTTTTTCTGTGACTTTTTTCCTGTGCACGTTTTCTCACTATTTTCTTTGCTGTATTTATTTATGATTTATTATACTTTTATTCTGTACTAGCAGTCCGCCCGGCGTTGTCCGATCGCAAAATATGCATAAATATTATATTTTAATTGATACAAATTCTTGTTTATCATGAATAGAAATACCGTATGTATTAAACATAATGTTAAATTCTTTTTAAAATGAAATAAAAAAATGGAAAGAAACTAAGACTTATGCATGCGAAACTTATGTTTTTTTTTTCTTAAGAGTTCACTTTTGAAAGTAAAAAAAAAATACTAGAGATGAGATTGGAACTAAAACCTCACAACAGTGAGCCAAGTACGATTAGGCCAGCTTGACACGATTTTAGAAGTGGTTTCAAACATACTTATTCTTAACATAAGTAATCTGTCGTGCGGACGATTCATGCATGCGCATTCGTGAAACAGTTGACTAATTAATGAAAATTCGATGACTCCTCATGTAACATTTTTTTAGTTTGGATCTCTTTGCAACCCTTTTTCTGGATGAAAACAGAGAAAAAGTTTTCCACGTGTCTGAATACCCTATATACCAAATTCCAAGGCTGTAGATAAAAATTCCTTGAGTGCGTACACACACATTCTGACTTGTATATTTATATAGATAGATAAAGAAAACATGTTGCCACTGGAATCCTGTTAATTAGAAGGCAGATTAATATGGGACATCTAGAATATGTTGTTAACTGGAAAGACAGAACATACTGAAATTTCATGAAGACATTTTTTGAAATCATTTATTAATAAAAAAGAAAGTATAATGTATCCAGGAGCTATTCGAGCCTAACATTGTTTCATGTTTACTTCGAGTCGAGACTTATTGCGTTATGGCTGTATTTTTCTAAGACAGATAACATCTTGTTCCGCATATTTTTGACGTATCCCAATTAAATTTTACGAGGAATCGATCATCATTTCGTAAATGCATAAATCTTTATAACCCAACTCAATTCTGTGTACAGTAAATGACTTTAGTCGTCTATGTCTGGACTATCTTAAAAACTAAAGTAAATAAAAAGAAAATTAATTCACACTCTAATTATCTAAGAGAAATGAAATAGTCAATTGTTTTGATATAAAGAAAAAAAAGATAAAAAGTTATAAAATAGGAATTAATGGTTGCTAATGATATGAATGTTTGCCTATTAAACAACGCTGTCGTCATTGGCTTTCAACCTTTTTTATATTAATTGATTTTATTTGAACTTTACCAGCGATATTGCTTGCCTTCATTATTTTTATGTAAAACTGCTACAGCTTTAATAATTAAAATATTTGTAAACTTCCATTCTATCTCAGGAAACACGACTTGTATAGTAAAGCAATATTTGCGTAATACACAACTACATTTTCTTCTGATTACTTAAATCCAGTGGTAAAGAAGTTTAAAAAAACTGCACACGCCGAGACCAGGCAAAAAAAAAAAAATTTTTTTTATAAATGATGTAATTTCGCAGTTTTCCTTTCTCCTTGAATTCAGAGTTTTAGAGTATGGTCTTAAGTTAAATGTTTTTTTTTCAAAAGTGAGGTAAAAGTCACTTCAATGGACCTATCAAAACACTAGGCTCCCTTACACTCCATTTATTTTTAATGAGACAAAACAATGATCTGAGCGTTGGTGGTAAAAGAAAGGTTACTTTGTTTCGGATGTATTAATATATTATCACATATAGCACAATCATCGGTAATAAGAGAATTAAATTTGATCACCAATGCTCTTCGACGTGCTGCCATAGAAAGTTGTTTCTTCTGTATAGATGGCAACACATAGGTTAAGAATGTCAATTTGACGATCATAGATGTGAGCCAGTTGGCAATGTTAATTCAGGATAGATCCTCGAGTTATTTACGCTCTAATAGCATTAAGAAAAGTGAGTCTAAAAATTTTCACCAAGGTTTTGATAGAAATACCGATATTACATTGAATAAATTTTAGTTCGACCTTCAATCATAGATAAACCAAACGAAATAAAAACTGCGATACTTATTATTAAAACGGGTTCATATTCTTACACTTTTCTCATGACGAAATGGCCGAATGAGCATTATCACTGATCAATTAACTAAAATGATTTCCGGTTGCCAGAGTTTTATGTAAACGGAATGCATGCCGTTTTTATTTGTGGAAAACATCTATTTATTAGAACGATTCTATTGCGATAACACACTTTCTGTAAGTTAAACATTTAAAGTCCTCGGTCTGACACTCTCAAGTGCAAAGAAGGTAGGTTCCTTATACCGGACGAACATTCTCAGACCTGTCAACATCCTACTAGTCTGTGTACCCACCATTCGTTAGTTTGTAGAGTAATGTTTTTACATCTAAGCCGCCTCTCTCTTGGACAAATTGCCAAAAAGAGTGTCAAACCTTACAGGTCATGCACTAATTGTTGACCTCCAGCACCTATCGCATCGCTGCAGTATTGTATTTCTGTGCTAAATATACAAGTACTTCCGACAAACTTACTGCTTTTCTATACCCCAACGTTTAAATTAAATGTCATGTGATCAAACACCTTGCTTGCAAACAGGTTGTTTTGCTATAAATTCGGCCCATGCTCTAGTATCCCCTTACGCTTCAATGAAAGTATATCTTGTTTGGAATGAACAAAAGTTATTTAAAATACACGAAGGAAGATGAGTTTTAGAATTTGAAACAAAGTTGAAAACTGACATTTAATTATATTATTTAATTATTGGAATTTTTTAAGATGAGTAATTTGTATATTTTGTTTGTTTATTTGCGGATTAGTATCCTCATCTTTTATAGTTGTTGTTTCACGACGTTTCGGCCAACTATTTAACATCTGTAGAGATTCAACGTCTCTATCCAGTGCGCTAGGGGACCTGAAGGTCCTGTGGCGCAGTGGATAGAGCCGTTGATTCTCTATAGTTTCAGATAGGCATTGTCTGAAGATAACGATTTCAATCCTCCCCAAAGCCAGCCAGGGGATTAGTTGGCCAAAACGTAATGAAACGATAATTATGCAAGGCAGTAATTACTGAAGATATAGTTGGAGATTCAGCATTCCTATCCCGTCGTGGTTAATAACCTGACGAAGACCAGAAGATTAGTTGGCCGAAACATCGTTAAACAATAACTATAAAAGATGAGGATAATCGCCCGCAAATAAATAAAATAGGTACTACTTGGTATCCTTTGCGACGGAGTCTACAATGTGTTGAGTCTCTACAGGTTAAGACGTGTATGAACGTATGTAACTTTACAAATGCTATAACTAAAAAAATTCCAGTAAAACGCAACTTAAAAACAATAATGGAAAATAAATTATTTTTAATGAAATTCTGTTGCGGACGATCGGATGTTTATGTTGATTCAAATCTGTTATGTCAAATACGTATCATTATTTTCATAGTATTTGCTCGAATAAGCTCTGATCTATAGTTTTCCCCCGTAAAACATTCACAGCAAGAACTCTTCTAGAGATGACTACTGTAAATAATTTTTCATTCTTCCTCAGTGTCTCGAAACCGACACAATACTTCTATAAGCAAATATTCTTTAAAAGAACTATTTAACTGTGGAACATAATACCACGGGACATCTTTTCAACAGACTACAAACATGATCGTTTTCATGTCCAAAGTTAACTAATTCTTTTAGAGCTAACTTCGTAAATAATCAAATCCCCCGGTTCTAACCATCGCCTCCAATTCTCAAAATGTTGTTTCACCGTCAAAATGAAAAATCCATAAATCTTTATCCTTTACTGGCTTTTGGCTTTGATAAACGGTGACTAATTAGTGATAAAATATACACTTGAACCCCCAGCTTCCCATTTAATCACGACCTTCTTCAGGTGTATCTTGTTCAACTCGGAAATCTTCCTGTCGAACTCGGGAACCTGTACAATTCCCAAGAAAGATTATCGAGTTCGACAAGATACTTCCGAAGTAGGCAGGAGAATAGGAGACCAAATGATTCAAATAGTCCGAATTGTAAACCCTTATTTTTAAAATTCAGGAACATTATGGTACTTTTTAGTTTTAAATAGAATTCGCATCGATAAACGCGCAGATTAAATAGGCGCATCTTGAGAGTAGATTTTCTTGTACCATACATTTCAGTTGGCTTCATTGCTATGATAAAGACAACATTCAAAAATGTAACAAGTAAAACGTTTATCTATATATTAATATGCTTGTCCGTACGGTGTCACCTCATCATCATCGCAAACATTAATTAATGAAACGCGTCATCATCATCGCAAACATTAATTAATGTGAATTATCTCCCTTTATTTTTCACTCTTTATTAGTTAAAAAATCATTAACCCCTTTTATTTTCCAAAACTTCCCGAACAACAACAACAACAACAACAAAAAATATATATATGAACTGTCTATTTATGGTTCCGGATTATTTTAAAGACAATTATACATAGAAGGTATCGTTCCACAGTTTAAATAGTATAGTATTTTACTATCATTTTTAACGATGTCTTCTGTGTATTATTGTAGTGCAATATGGAACGATGATTCTATTTTATTCAGTAATAAATATATTTTTTACATTTAACGTTACGAGTTCGTTTTTTTCTGTGCTACTTTATCTTTTTTTATTTACTTTTGAGTAAGCCTTACAAGACAAAAAATATGTTTAGAAATAAATGTTACAAAAGTCAATAATGACTTTATTAAATAAATCACCAAAGTCACCATTCGCAAATACACTGAGTAACACAGAGTCAAAACATATTTTACGTCTTGTTCTGTTTTGCTTTTGTTTTACGGTATATCAATCCTTTTTCGTGTTATTTAATGCCAAATCGAGTAATTTTGTAACATTTATACATCTTCACGTTGTTTACATAGTTATTACTTATGTTTTGTTCGTTTTATTTTGCTTCTTTTACAGGCATTCATCATCTTCTAATGCCCACCGACAGGGCATGCATATTTAAATACTATAAAAAATGGACACAACAATTTTTTTAATATGAAATAAAACACTTTGTTTCATTACTTACGATTTAATTTATTTAAAGAAATATTTATTTCCTATTTAAAGATTTTCAGTATATTTTATTTAACTAAAGAATTTTTCCATTATTTTTATTACATTGTTAGGTGAAGTTTCAGAAGAGTTAACCCCCCTCCCCATATTAAGAATGGCTTTCAGCATGATTCTTACAATAGCGGTATCAAAGATTTTTTTTTCCTTATTTTAAAACAAATTATTAAAAAAAGATACAAGACCATTAATTTTTTTTTCATTAAATCGCTATTTAGGTGAAGGTTCAAAATAGTTAACCCTTCTCCCCATAACCGTTTTTTTATGCAGTAAAATACTTTTTTCAATAATTATGGTTTAAATAAATATTTATTCCTTATTAAAAGATTTACAGCATATTTTATTTGACTGAAGAAATATTTATTGTTCATACATATATTTTCCCTTATTTTTTTACATTGTTAAGTGTATTTTCAGAATAGTTAACCACCCTCCCAATATTAAGAATGGCTTTCAGCATGATTCTTACAATAGTGCTATCAAAGTTATTGATTTTTCTTATTTAACAAAAATTATAAAACAGATACAAGAACATTTTAAACATTTTTTTCATTAAATCGTTATTTAGGTGAAGGTTCAAAATAGTTAACCCTTCTCCCCATAACCGTTTTTTTATGCAGTAAAATACTTTGTTTCAATAATTATGGTTTAAATAAATATTTATTCCTCATTAAAAGATTTACAGTATATTTTATTTAATTGAAATCTATATCAATAATTCGACTTAAAAAATATTTTTGAATTTCCAAATCTTCATTGATTATAATTCAAAATAAATAGAAAAGTCTATTGCATATGTAAAAGTTGACGGTTGCTAATTTAACTTCATTAAAAGCTATCAAAGTCAACCAAGAGCTGCTCAATATTCTGGCTTAATGGATCATTTATCAAGGAACGAAGATGGTTATTCTGGTATACCACTTATTCTACCATCTACATTTACAGGAAGTCCTAGGAATCTACAACAGCTTCATCAAGATGCAATGGCAGTTTTCTGTGACCTATTCATTACTCACACGTGTAATCCAAAATGTCCTGAAATATTAAACAACTTGGGGTTATCAGAACTTTCACAAAATCGATGTCAACAATGTCACAGTTTTTTTTAAATTCACAGTCTGACTCCCAAGAACCTGCTGACTGACCACTATTCTCACTCCAAGCAGCTGATCGATGTCCCTGTCACCGCCTCAATCATCACCAGCACTTCCTGACAATATCAACAGCATCAGTTACGATCGCATTGACCTTCAATAAAAGTTTAAACTAAAGTTCTTTGTTCTACTTGCTTCCATACGTTCATTTTTGTAATATAACAATAAGGAATTTCTTACTGATGTGTTTTAAAATATTTTAACTACCGTGGAATTTCCACGGCTCCTGCTAGTATATATTATTCAATTGGAATTCATTATTGAGGTGAGTATTATTTATCAATTTATTTATTGCGGACTATTATCCTCATCTTTCTGAAACAACAAAGAAAGACGAGGAAAATAGTCCGCAATAAATAAATTGATAAATAATACTCACCTCAATAATGAATTCCAATTAAGCAATATGTATACCATTCGGTACGGACCCGACCATGGAAGGTCAGATAATAAATGAACGTGGATTCATAAGACCAAAAAATTCAACATTGATCGCTCTTCGGGGGCCAGTGGCGTAGTTGAATTAGACGTTGAATCTCTACGGTTTCAGGTGAGAATTATCTAGAAAATAGCGGTTTCTATCCTACTTAAAGCCGGCCAGAAGCTTAGTACATCTCCCCAAAACATTAAAACTAAAATAGAGTATTAATTTTATTTATTGCGGACAATTATTCTCATCTTTTATTAGTTGTTTCACGACGTTTCCGCCAACTACTTCTCTTCGGGACCCGTGGCGCAGTTGATAGAGACGTTGGATCTCTACGGTTCCAGGTAAGGATTGTTTGAAGATAGCGGCTTCACTCCTACCCAAAACCGGCCAGAAGCTTACTTGGCCCAAAACGTCGTGAGACGACAACAACTACAGAAGGCAGTAATTTCAGTGAATGCAGTCAGGAGATTCAGAGTTCTTAACCGTCGCGGTTACCATCTGACGAAGGCCAAAGGAATAGTTGGCTGAAACGTCATGGAACAACTATTAAAAGATTAAGATAATTGTGCGCAATAAATAAAATTAATAAATAATACTCATCTCAATGAATTCCAATTAAATAAAATGGAGTATTATTGTCCAAGATTTATTTTCTATCTCAATAAAAACATCGTTTCCGAAACGATCGTACAATTTGTTGATTTTGTTTGTTCTTCCTTGGAATTAAATAAAATGGAGTATCTCCTTGGAACCATACTGAGGTATGAGGTTTTTTCTTTCTTGATGTGTGCATTATTTGATCCGGATTTTATGGCGTTGGCGCGGGCGCAAAGGAATGTTGACGAGAAACGACGGAAAAAAAACGAGCGTTGATTGGGGATATGTTTTTACTTGTTTTAAATAATTTAATTAAGGGTTTGTATTAGCCAATAAAAATAAGACTTTTGAAATGAAAGCAGCAGACGACTTTCGAGTTTCTAAATAAATCGGACAAGCCAGGAGAAATCATTCACTAAAAAGAAAATGGCATAAATTTCAGATTATTCTATCATCTTACAAAATAAATTTCAACTTTTCTTTGATATAAAACATAAATACTACAAAAATGTAAATAAAACATAAAAACTAAAAAAAATCCCTTTTCTGTAACTGTTCTTGAAAAAACTAAGTTAACAAAAGAACCATTAAAAACAACCAAAAATAAAAAAGACGTTGAAATTTTCGTGCAAAAAAGTGTATAACAAAATAAGGAACGATAAATTATTTTTGCTTTAACTTCTTCAGAGTGCAACCGCAAAGTAATAAAATCATTGAATAAAATTAAGGTTGGTGTTTGTTGATTTTTTGTTGCATTTTGGTTACACTTGGAATCACTATTGTTATTTAAGTTTCCCGGTGTTTTCCATCGCCATTTAGCTTTTGCCATGAGTCTCATCAACTGTCAGTCGACCCCGCGGCAAAAAAGTCACAAAACCCCCGAGTCAAATAATCCATAAATACCGATTTCTTTACTATTTTTCCAGATGCAATTTCTTAGAAGAGGAGTTTCCGTTCTGACCTAATATTCAAAATCGCACACTATTCGAAGCCAAAAGAGGATCCGATCGACAAGATTATGCACTAGTTCATCGAAAGAATGGTGCAATTATGTTATTACAAATAGTTACATCAAGCTGCAGATGCTTCCGTGGTATGGAATCTAGTAAGATCAAGAGATCACAAGAAAAATATACTAAAACACCGTAAAACAGTCAATTTGGGAGAGAAAAATTGGCATTCCTCACTTCGAGTCAATTTTTTGATATATGAAGGCCAGAATATCCGAATATTTATGCATCTCATAGAGATCAAGTGTAAATCCCGGAAAGGAGTCCCTTGATTTCTCAGAATTTATGCTGAAGTGGATCAAGTATCAAATCACGCTGGATTGCGTAATAATTGAATTGAATAGCAAAATAAATTGTCTTTATCTTGTCATTTCAATGAAGATATTTCTGATAGTCGACGCATGCGCAATGAAAAGTAGAGAAATCATATAGAGAAATAAACGACGTTTCTCGTAAACATGGCGAAATGGGTCTCATTTATTGACGTCTCGTGGTTTGGTTTCGTATCAAGCGTGCAACAGATGTCGATAAGCCATTATCGATTCGAAAATTTTTGTATTTCGAGAATTGTATAGCGATCACATGAAATACAGTATATTTTTCGTTTATATAAATCACCGTTGTGATCTCCTAAAGTTTAGTATGCGTATTTGCATATATATATATATATATATATATATATATATATATATATATATATATATATATATATATAGGAATTTATAAAATATATATGGCGATTAAGCTACACTGAATATGAACGCTATATATATTTTATAAATTACTAATTAGCTCTACCTACGTATTGAGCATTTTCGAAGTAAATACTTAAAGTTTACGCATAAATATATACTGTCGTATATTAATTTTATGTGAGTAAATGAAGTATATATATATTCATTCATCCTAATGAATGCATTGACGATGATACTTACGAGCTTTAAAGGGCGAACCATTAAAAAATACATCTGCCTTATTTAAAAAAATGCTAGGTTTATTTTTGGTGTCTTTAAAAAAAACACCCAATATTTTTGCTGATGAGGAGACTTTGTTTCAAAAAACTAAATGATAAAATTATTGTCCAAGATTTATTTTCTATCTCAATAAAAACATCGTTTCCGAAACGATCGTACAATTTGTTGATTTTGTTTGTTCTTCCTTGTGAAACCGATTTTTAATTTTAATTACACATTATGAATAATCTTACTCGATATATATATACATATATATATATTTATATATATATATTTATATATATATTTATATATATATTTATATATATTTATATATATATATTTATATATATATATATGAATACACAAATTTTATATGTATATAAATTAAAATTAAAAATAATATTAGAAATGATTATATTAACAATAAAATTAAAATTAAAAATAATTACAGTAATAGTTATACATACATATATATATATACATAAATATATGAGACTAAAATGATATATATATATATATATATATATATATTATGGTATGCGTATTTATATATATATATATATATATATATATAAAGATTAGATGGGTATTATATATATGTGTGTGTGTGCGTTTGTGTATGTGTGTGTGCGTGTGTGTCTGTGTGTGTGCTTGTACAGGGTGACCCAAAAAAACAAAAGCTAAATGGAGGCCATCTAGAACATATGCTGTAGAACAGAGAAAAAAAAGGCCAAAGACCCTAGTGTTTTGATGTGATGTTTTAAATATAACAAACTAGTTATGACCAAAGTTTCATTTCATTCGGACAAAACACTAAGAAACGGGGCCTAATTAGCGTTGGGGCCCGTTATTTATTTATTTTCTGCATCACCCTGTATATCTATAAAAGAATATGCAAACTATTGGACAGATAATTATGAATTCTGTAATCTATTGTAAAAAATACGCCGAGTAATATGGATGTATTATGTTTGTGACAAATGTTTAAATTGCGTATTTTTATTTTTCACATTTTTTTAGTTGTTTTCTAAAAAGATAATTATACATTTTTGAAGAATTATTCTCGAAAATTCGACGAATTACATTATTTATTTTGTAAACGTTACTATATAGAAGGTGCACAATTAAACTCTTTCACCCCAAATTTTAATTGTTTAAACTAATGAACGTATTATTTTAAATAACAGACACACATTATATTTTGTAAAAGTTAGCATTTAGAGGGCGCACATATATGAAGCTTATTTTTATTTTGATGAGTCGATAATATATTTTGGAATATATTTTCATAACCACATGAATTACATTATTAATACTTTAATTTTTATAAAGTAGACTATTTGCATATATATATATATATTTATATATATATATATATATATATATATATATATATATATATATGGCTTTATGTGTAGTAACGATTCGATGGAAATGAACAAAATATAAGTGTTTTTACTTAGTAATTTTCACAAATTTGCTTTGTGTATATTGTGTTTAGTGAAATGTTCGTGAATAAAACAGTGCAAAGGGAAATGACATTAAGAAGGCAAGCAATGGGAATCTGACCATTTATGCACCATTGTTTTAAGTAGACTGTTTCGGAACGACAGATCATTTTGTATTAATAGAGTCGCCATTTAATTTCTGAATTAGCGTTTAGAAGTATTGTTAGAAGTATATCTATGTATTATATTAGGTTGGTGCGTAAATTATGTTATTTTTGACGCATATATATCTGATAAAAGCGACATTTTTTGCACGAACCTAATACTTATTATACTTTTATCTATTCTATAATTCTGATACTTTAAATTGCAATGAAATAAATTCATTGCTCTTGGTCATTTTTTTTATATGTTGGTCAGGAGTTTTTAATTTGTTGTTTTACGATGTAGTAAAAGAAAATTATAAATGATTACGGTGTATTTAATCCAGGCAATAAAATTATTATGATTACGGTGTATTTGATCCAGGCAAGTGTAATATTGAATATAATAAAGAAAATACGTATAGCCGTCAAACATCACTTTTTATAACGGGCATTTTGTATCTAAGCGAGCATTCACTTCTGAACCTGATTAAACACAAATCTTTATATTAAATAAAAGGAAATGTGTCTGTGTGTGTATGAGTTTGTTCCCTATTGGAAAATCCACACAAATGCACTTTATGTGGCTGGCAGTGTTCTTAGATAGATTTTACATAGGAATGTATTTATGTGGCTGGCAGTGTTCTTAGATAG
The DNA here is from genome assembly GCF_053919585.1 of Euprymna scolopes. NCBI lineage: Eukaryota > Metazoa > Mollusca > Cephalopoda > Sepiida > Sepiolidae > Euprymna > Euprymna scolopes. The sequence goes on from NC_136505.1 coordinate 65,358,449, forward strand.
ATTTTACATAGGAAAGTATCGATAATCGAAATACCCGATGAAAGAAGGAGTGTGCGATTTTGAACTAAAGTTAATGCTAACATCAAAAGTGCCTTTTATTACCACACAACCAGAAAGGCCCGGTATACAAAATCACAGTAGGTTTTGTAATATAGCAGGGGCGTGTTCGAGATAATATTTTGTAACTGTGTGTCTGAGGTAAAACAATATTATTATTTTATCTACTATATCTCTCTATAAGCTACTAATAGCTATTGGAGCCCTGTGAAAATTCCACGGTGTTTTTTTACATCAATTTGTATGATTTACTGTTAGTAATAAATATATTTTTAAAATAATAAATGCATTTCAAAGTCATTATTGTTAATAAAAATGACTAATATTTGTAAAAAAAAATAAAAGCGGTATTGTCAGCTAAGAATTATTTTCAAAAACAAATATGCCTCATAAATATTTAGCAATTAATTTTTTAAACAATAATTATTTGTCTCCTTACCGTTACCATGATTATCAGTTAAATATTATTCAAATCCATCAAATGAATGCCACTTTTTGAAATGCATGGATTTAAAATTGTACTATTTTAGTCGAAAGTGACACATTATTTGATTTGGGAAAAATTCATTTTAAAGTAAGCCGCAGTTAATCACCTATTAATACTGCTCGGACGATCTAATATTTTAAAAATGTGTTTAGGTGATAACTTATTAAGAACACCAATTGGCGCAGGTTAATGAGGGAGCACAGGTTGCACTTTGAAACAGCAAGGATAGCAGTGATTTTTATTAATATGTTTCTGAAATCTTTTGGGGGTGTGTCATGTGCTAGTAGATGTTGGTATATATAGCTGTGGAGGTTTAGAGGTGACGTGCGTGGCAGCAGGGAATACTAGTTCTAGTTATGCCAATATATGTTTTATTTTTATAAACACAATTCTATCATTCGGTTTTAGAAGACATGCACGGTATATCTAGTTCTTAGCAAACTATTATTCGGAAGGTGAATAGAAAGGATGGATAAATAACAGACATGAATTGCCACTGTTCTTGAAGAAAACATACAAGATTGTACTATCATTTAATACTTAAATTAAGAGATGAGGATAGTGTGATACTTGTTACTTTATCGTGACATCATTGGCACGTTATCTCCCTGATTTCGGGAAGTAGTGTTTTATTTATTCCGTGATCACTGTACAATCATCCCAGGCAGTACATCTTCCGTTTTGGAATTATAGTAGCTATTCTTTTGTCATGAGAGCATCATCCGAGACAATTCCTGTTGCTTATTTTGAGGGGGGAGCATGACAAGTAATGTGACAATTGACTGTTTATTAGCAATACTTACATTGTATATATTCACAAACATATATTGCCGAAGGGAGAATGTTTTGTTAATTTAATAAATGTATTCCAAATGTAAAAACATATTGAAAGTTGCACTTCAATTCGCGTTGATTATTATGCGGGTATAAACTTGATAATTAGAAACTGTGATAATTTCTACATGTATGAATGTTTTGATACACGAAATTAATAAAATATTTTATAAATGCATTTTCGTAATGAGATGTTTTAAATTACTCCATACGTTTCATGTGAATACTTATTAAAATCTATTTTATTCAATTATATATTAAATTGTCCTCTGATGTAATTGGCTAATGTGAGTGCACTTTCATTAAGAATCGCAAGCTCAGATTATAAATGTTAATTATAAAGATGGCATTCAGTGCTCAGCGCCATTATAAAACATCCCACTGTTTCTCAAGAATCGTTGAAAGTCAAAAAGAAAACAATTATAACAAAAATGATATCTTATTATTAAATTTAAGCTCTACAAATAATTAATCGGTAATCAGTATTTTGCGGCAGTTATTTTTAAATAAACATGCATAACAAGAACATAAGTTAGCCTTGAACCTGAATATCTCAACTTTACAGCTTTGTTTCCATTGTAATGTGGTCGTAACACTTTAATCGTGTCGTTGCATTAAAACTACTTGGACCCACACGTTGTCTGATATTGTCGCAGGAACAAACAAACAAGGGAAGACATGAAAATACGACTCTGCATAATTTTAAAGGTGAATACAAAAACATTTATTCCAGTAATTTCCAACAACGCATTTTAATGTGTTTCAAAATATTACTCACGCGTCGAACATGTCTGCCAAGACACTCTTTCACGCACGTGTCTCTATCGTCGCTTGTCTCTCGGTTTGTTTTATTTTCCGACCCCGCGGCGCCTTTTTGTATCGCCGCATACAAGTCAAAATATCTCTGGCCACTTCCTTCGCTCGACCACGTTTTGTCTTTTCTTTCAGCCGTTTCTTTCCCCCGCATTGACATTATTGCGTGGGTCCGATCGCTTCAACACGCGTTAAACACCTCTTCTCGCTCCGCTTTTCTGTCCACAGGTTCTCTTTTTATTTTCTTTTTCTCTCCGTCTTTTTCTCATTACGTCAGCGCGTGCACACTTGTCAATTTGCATACGTGCTTTAAATGCGGCAGCTGTTGATTGTCTCGTTCGCCGACGCCCTGTTTAAATATTGTAATGCACTTTGAGGTAAACGGCATTCCACTTGATGTTGAAGCGACCTTTCGCAAACTGAGTAACATGTTAAATGCTTGTGGTGGTTGCAAAACGTTTGCTGTTGCGTTGATGCGGAAAGTTCAGTACGCTATTTCCAAACCTTACATCTAAGCATATTTCTTTCAAAACGGAGTAAAACTGCTGTCGATTAAATATTATGAACGCAAATAGATTACATGTTAATAGAGTAGGTTTAAACCTTCGCGTCGCCTTTTTAGCCTCACAATATTCGCGTTTGAACTCGGACAGATCACATTATACAGAATGACTAAGACTAAGTCAATGATATGCAACTATTAAGTAGAAAAATATTTATTGTTTCAGATGAAGATGTATTATATTGATAATTAATGTTTTAAAATAAACAATCTACTTTAAAATCGCATTGTTCCTTTTGGTTTCAACATTCTAAACATAAGATTAAAATCTATATATCTATAAAAATAACAATGTCTGTGCGAACAATTCTCAACCTAAATACTCAACGAATCTTTTATCTACATACTAAATATTTAGTATACAGGGTATTCAGACATGTGGAAAACATTTTAACTGGTTTTCTACGGGTAAAATATGTTGCTAAAGGAGTCAAATTTGAAAAATTAGTACGTGGGGGGGTCAGATTTTTATCTTTCCCAACTGTTTCACGAATGCGCATGCGTAAATCGTTCACATGACAGATTGATTATGTTAAAAATAAGAAGGTTTAAAAACACGTTTTGAAGATTGTGGCAAGCTAGTCAAATGGTTATCGTACTTGACTCACTATCTTTAGGTTTTACTTTTCATCTAAGCTTGAGTATTTTTTTTACTTACAAGAAATGAACTGTTTAGAAAAAACATTATACTCTCATGCACATGTCTCAGTTTCTCAGTGTATGAATACAAATATAATGTTTATCCGTATTTTACGTCCGGACAACAGCAGGTGGCCTGCTAGTATATATATATATATATATATATATATATATATATATTGTTTTCACAAAATTAAGACAACAAATATTGGATTGATAGCAACAAGAAGTGTATTTTCATTGTTCGTTCCAATTGTTTCGCGAAACATTCGGACAATTTCAAACCTTATATTGTTTGAAAATATTCACAAGAGCGGCCTCTCTTCAGACGTTGAGAAAAAAACACTTTTTAATGAACAATATGGAATCAATTTTCCTTTTAAGGAAAAACATATGATAAAAAAATTACCTACATTTCTTCCTTCAGAGTTTTTTTCGTTTTCCCTTTGTTATATATATATATATATATATATATATATATATATATATATATATATATATATATATATATATATATATCAGAAGAAGAAGAAGAGATATTTACACACTCCGTGTATAACATTGTAAACTAGGCGTCCCTCAGTAGAAGCCTATAACTGGATGTCCGTTTCTCAGTGTGGCAGAACCTTCATTTGATGTTATTGCTGAGACCATTCATCTTGAAAGCATTGCTCATCAAGTCTTAATTTTAGGAAACTATTATCACCCTCTTCTGATTATAGTAAAGCGATTCATTTCCGAGCAATTCTACAGATCCTCCCTTACTTATATATTTTGGGATAGTTGATCCAGAATGTATTTGACACGTTTTTGATTGGCCAATTCTTCCAGGTTTCTGCCATTGAAGGTGTTGATGCATTACGCATGCGTGTACGTGTGTTTGAAAATAAATTACTCCGGATCTGCGTCTTCGCAACATGATAAATGATACATAATCCGAAAGTAAAAAAAAAATCTATTTCTATTTTCCCTAATACATGACGAGAAAAAAAAAAGACATAAAATACAAGATCACGTTTTCATGACTAAATTCTCATTTTTAAATGATAAAACTCTTTCTACCCCCTGCCTCTCGCTATCGTGCTATATCCTATTCTGATTTTTTCCCATCGAACGTGAAAGTCATTATTTTATTGTAAACCGAAAATACCTGAACAGGAAAATAAGTCGTGCAAATAAAAGGCAAGGCGTTAATGAAAGAACGAAAACAACAAAGAATAAAGACAAAACAAAGAATAAAGAAAAAGCTCGACGCATGCATATTGTCTTCGGCGAATAATCAAAAACCTTTTATTCGTGCGGATCTTAAAGAAACCTAATGGATCTTGTTGTCGTCAATCCTAAAGGTTTTAGATTAACCTAACATCTCTAAGCTTTGTTCGTTACTAAATTGAAAGGTCGGTCGGTTGATCACACTTCCTATGAAATAGAATTTTCAACTTTAAATAAACATATCAAAAAGACTTTATACTTTAGATACGTCAAAGAAGATTGATAAGATGTTCTATCGGCCGGTTAGTGTGTCACGCTTAACAAAACATAGCATTTTATTCAGTTTGTTACACTTAAGTTTGTAATATTTTTTCGGTTTGTTACATTGTATCATTTTTTCAGTTTGTCAAACCTAAGTTTGTAATAGGATTTTATTTAATTAGTCATGCATAATACCATTTCCTTCAGTTTGTTACACTTGAGTTTGTAATATTTTTTCAGTTTGTTGAATCTAACTTTGTAATAAGATTTGATTAAATTTGTCATGCTTAAATTTGTAATACCATTTCCTTCAGTTTGTTACGCTTAGGTTTGCAATATTTTTTCAGCTTGTTGAATCTAAGTTTGTAATAAGATTTTATTAAATTTGTCATGCTTAAATTTGTAATACCATTTCCTTCAGCTTGTTACGCTTAAGTTTGTAATAACATTTTATTCAGGTTGTTAAGATTAAGTTTGTAAAAGAGTTTTCTTCGGATTGTCAGCTTGAAATAAATTTTTGCTAGGTATACCAAGTGATGATTATGATAGTACCTTATTCGTTTTTATGCTCAGGTTTGCAATAGAATGCACCTCGGTTTACTAGGTTTTAATGTCATTTATGCTTAAGTTTGTAATCGAATTTTTTTTAGTTTGTTATGCTTAAGTTTGCAGTAGCATGTTCTTCCTCACATAAGAAATCGTTTCCTATATTCACTCATCCAATGCTCACACTATTTATTTAATCTGACGCCATACACTCTAAACACTTATAAAATAATATTATATATAAATATATATATAATATTATATATATATATATATATATATCTTATAATATAAAGCAGAATGTGTGTGTGTGTGTGTGTGTGTGTGTGTGTGTGTGGTCACGACTAGGCTCCTATAGTGTTGACTATTTTAACAAACTAATTACATATAATGATAGGAGATGTATCGAGACACAGGAAATGGTATGTTTGATCTGGCAGAACGGTGGTTCATTAAAATTGTAGGGTCTGCGTTCGTGCCTGGTCCACAAAGTATGGAAATAAAAAATTTAAAAAAAAACGTTTACAAGTGTTTTGATATAGATGTACATAAGAATACTTTGATAATATGTTTTAACTAAAATAGGCATGGTATAATAAAATTGTGGGGTCTGCGTTCGCGCCTGCCCCCCATAGAATGGAAATAGGCACAAACTTTAATAAAGACTTTTCATATCTATCTGCGTAAGTATACTTTAATAATTGTTTCAGTTTGAAGAAATATGGTATAATAAAATTATGGGGTGTTCGTTCGCACCTGACCTCCATAGAATGGAAATATGTCACAAAGTTTAACAAGTTTTTGTTTTAATATAGATCCACAGAATATTGTGATAAGTGTTTCAGTGTGAACAGGTATGGTATAATAATTTATGGGATGTATCTATTTTATTTTTACTTTCATCATATTTTGCTTTGGTTTTGATACCCTCAAATTCGAAGCTATCTCTTTACAACCCTTCCTTTTCATAACCTATCATACTTTCATAAATCAGAGTCCATTTTCTGTAGGCTGTTTTTGAACCCGCAGAAGTATTGGATACATTACATTTTTCTTCATAACCATAATGTTCAAGATTTTATCTTAGATTTAATCAATATATTCCTATTACTATTCTAACTTATATCAGGGGTAGCAATTACCAAATCAAACAAATTACAAAATTTAAGGAAAAATATAAATTAATAAACGCAGAAGTATTGGATACACTTAGAAATTCCGTTTCTTAAATAATTGTAGATGATTTTTTGCTTTGCGTTTTGCAATAATGGAAGCTAGTTATCATTGGCCAATCAGAGATCTTTATATTAAAATATTTTTATAAAATTGTTCTGGTTATTGTTCACCTTCTTTAAAGTCAACTGGCTCATTTATAAAAATGCTTAAAACTAAAGAGTTATCAAAAGATCATTGATAAGCACAAAGAAGGAAAGGGATATCGAATAATATCAAGGGAACCTCATCTAGTACAGATGGAAATGTTGTTAGAAAGTTTTTAAAAAATCTGGTGAAGCTGTGGCAAATATTCCCAGATATAGTCGACCAAGGAAATTAAACGAAAAAAAATCAGGATGGGTAAACAGAAAGTTACAAAGAAACACTTTTGTTACTCGTGGTGAAATTCAAACTGACCTCAAAGAAGCTGGGATTGATGTGAGCAAGGATACAACGATTTGAACTCTAAATCGTACAGGTTTTGTTTCAAGATCTCCGAGAACAGTTCCATTGTTGAAGTGTACTGTTACAGTATTGATATATACTAATATCGTATTAATAAAAATAAATAAATTTAATAGTTTAAATTCCAAGATATGAGGGAGTTAAAAAGAACAAGTGAACCGTTACCATGACAGTGAAAGGAAGACAACACCACGAGAAATATGAAAAGGAAAACATATTTGTTGTCAACCAGCGTAAAACTAAAGGTTGGTTTATCTTTTACTCTTCTCATTTGTCAGTCACAAATAGATATACCAAAAAAAAAAAAAGAAAAAGGAAAAAGAGAAGAAAGACTTATGAACTTATATGTATATATATTATCATCTTTTGAAATTTGTATATATTATCTATTCGTTCTTTGATTCTGTTCATTAAAATAAAAAAGGAATATATATATATATATATATATATAATTTAAAGGAGATTAGAACAATAGTCTAAAGAGCAGAGTGTATTTTAATGTAATAGTGAAATTACTAGTTTAATTAAAATACAGGAAAGAAAAAGTGCTCGTTGTAATTTAGATATATAATAAGCTCGATAGGTAAATATCCTAGAGCTAATTTAATATTTAGTAATGTGGTTGATAATTTAAAAATCAAATTATAATTAAATTAAAAATCCGTTTCATAAGAAGGAACAACAACAAAATCAATTATTTGTACGATCATTTCGGAAAGCAGTGTTTTTATTGTGGTAGACATCAAGTTACGGACAATAATTATTACATATAGTTTTTTAATAAACAAGGTTTCCTCGTCAGCAAATATTGTGAAGGGTTTTTATTAAATGTAAAAGACACCATAAATAAACCTAGCATTAAAGTAAGGCAGATGTATCTGGAAAAAATTAAAATAAAGGTATGGATTTAAACTTGATAAGAAAATTAATATGGGTTAGAGATAGAAATAAGATAGAGTAAAATATAAATTTGGTTTAAGTACTATATTATACATACACACATACACAAATATATACATGCATATATATGAAACAATAGACACACATATGCATATACATAGATATACAGATATATACATAAAAATATAGGTACAAATATTTACCTTTTAATTTTTCGCCTTTTGAAATCAGGAACTATGGTTAAAATACTCATTCAGTTTACTTTATTGTAAACTGAAATGAACGAGTCGACTTATAGCGACTACGAACATTCTAAATGGAACCTTTTACTTGTCAAACACATATGACACTTACACAAACATTTTCTCTCGCTCCCTCTCTCTCTCTCTCTCTCTCTCTCTCATCTATTTAATATACCTGACGAAACAACCAAACTTTAAAAACCTAAAAAGTGAAATTCCTTCCCCCTCCTCTCTTTACCCCCCCTTTCCATCCTCTATCTCGCTCCCCCTCCCTATATCCATATATCTTCACCCACGCCTACCTGAATCCGCTACCCCCACACACTACAATCTAATGTATTTTAACCTTCAAAACTTGAATATTGTCGATACCCGTCTCCCTCCCTCTCATTATCTCTTACCCCCCTTTTTTCTCGTATTTCCTCTAAACATTTCTTCCAAATACTAACAACCATTTCTGTAAGGTCTGACGAGGCTGTTGGCTCGTAAACATGGTCCAACATCCGAAACATATGTAACCAAACAGATAAAACTTTAATAAAAAATAAATAAAACACATATTTGCTCTGCAATAGTATTGAGCAGTCTCTTCAGGTTTTTACTAATTACCAGTTTTACTAAATGTGTGCATGCGTGTAAGTTTTATGATGTGTGTATATATGTAATTGTGTACACATGTGCATGAATATAAGGATGCGTGTGTATTTAAGTGTGTATGTGTGTATGCATGGTATGGATCAGTGTGTGTGCGTATGTGTATGCTATATATATGTATGTATATATATGCACATGTATGTGTGTATATATGCGTATGTATGTGTGTCCGTGGGTGTATATGTGCTTATATATGCGCTTATGTTTAGGTTTGACAGATGGATATACAGTTTATTATTGTACAAATAGTTAAATTCAACAACGTTTGGACAACATCACGCCCAGCCCCGAAGCTGCATCAAATTCCCCCATTATAAAAAATAGCTATTCAACCACAGTATATAAAGCATTCACTCAAACATCGATTCCAACCCAACGAACAGCAAAGCCAACTCATCCATAGATCGCCTCCAAACAGAAATATGTACATTTTAAATAAATTTAATTAAACCAGATCAAACTACGACAACACGCGTAATGAACAAACTGCATCTCAGTTAATCAAGTTACTTTTAAATATACCCTCAAAATTAAAAGCACCCAACTTTAAACTCACTTAAATAAGTAATCGTCCAAGCATTCCAAAACTTCAGACCATGACTCGTCCCCTTCTCCACCTCACCCACTCACCCATCTGCTTAGCAAAGACAGCACGCCCACCCCATTACATACACAATCCCATTTAAAATCACAAGAATATCCATGTCGCATTTGAACTTAAAATTAAGAGGTCAACACTGAACACTAAAATACAACTCTCCCCCCTCCCCGAAGAAATTCCATTAAGCACCTGCCTGCTCGCCCAATCTTAACCCTCCCCCTTCTCTCTTTACCCTCTCTACTTCACCCCACCCTCCACTTTCCCTCATCTAAAAGGCTTCCCTCATCCACTATCAACAAGAAATCTGACCTACACTTTATCGGGATTCTCACCAGAAGCCAGTCGTCCAACGCATCGTTCTTAATATCATCTCCCGGATTATTCTGCTCCCTATATCATTGATTTCGAGGTCTATTGCATATATAATTCAATGCTCAAATTCTATTACCCACGGGGATATATACAATGGAATGGTATATCCATTCAACATCTGATACACTGTGTCAACACCTAAAAAGATTTTGGATTACATCTACCAAAACACACTCAACGCACCAACGAATACGGCTGTCCCATATACCTCTCGGAAAATCGGTAAGGAGCAACCACGCTTTTTTGTTATATGTGGCTACTGCCTTCTCTCCTGGATCAATATTCTGTATACCTGGATTTATAACCCGGAGGACATTGTACTCCTTCCGATAATGGACTACCCAGGGTGTATCAAATTCCCTTTTCCTACAATTATTTCCATATAATTATCATTCACCACTTAAAAAACTATTTCGCTGTACTAATTAAATGTTTTTTAATTATTTAGTTTATTTAAATTTCAAGTTATGTTTGATTTAATTTATTTTATCTGAAATCTAAAACCTTTTTATTTTCAAACCAAAAACCAGAAAACTAAAAGGGGAAATAACTGTGATAGCTTAAATGAAAAATTGTATTAAACGGAGCACGTTATTAAATATTTCCTGTTTTTATTTTCATTTCGAAATATTATTCTAAACTGAATTATTTTTTTTATTTTTATTCGGAGGGATTTTTTTTTCACTTATTCTTACTTTTTAAGTAAACTTTTTTATTTGTTAGAGAAAAATAAGTAAAATTAATGTCGTCATTTACTTGCATCCTTACGAGGGAAGAGTTAGTCACAGAGACACATGTGAACAAAATCCATCAATCTCCTGCTCTTTTTGTTTTTTGTTCATAAAATTTAATCGATGTTGCCCACGATTTATTATAATAATTATACCACAGCAAGTGTGTTTTATTGCTTGCGAAACAGATTTTCTTTATAATTTATTTAATATCTTAAATTAAAAATGGTCTATTTTACGACGTGACCCAGCGTCGTTTAACCTCTATAAAAAACGGTCAATGTCAAGTTTCTTTCCAACTCCTAAAAAACTTGAAATTGACGACTTTTAATGGTTTTCGATAGTGCTAAAAATATCACATTTAAATTTTGGGCAAATAAGTAGTTTTCATGATATGAAAAAATACTTTTTCAAAAAGTGGGGAATCACTTTCCGATATAAATTGAACGTAAAATGGGCACCCACTTTCTAACCACCTAATAATTTCTTCATATCATAAAACACATTTAACTGTAATTTTCGTTTTCAGCACCACCGAAAACCGGCGCTGTTTTTTTACTAAGAGATTCGTTTATTTTTCATAATTTAGGACGTAAATAATGCTGTCAGTAAGCTTACACGAGCGGTTTACAAAAATATATTTTTGTTTTTCATTTTTTTAGGTGGGTATTCAATTATAGAATCTGTATAGAGTTTACCAGGTGCTTCTGTAGTTTACTTAACCGCCTCCTAATGTAATCAGAATTTTTGTGAAATGTTAAACTGCAGAGGCACTATACAAGTTGTATAATGAAAAAAGAACGAAAAACAAAAGTATAGTTTTGTAAACTTACTAACAGCATAATTAGCGTCCTAAATTATGAGATGAAAAAATGAACGCATCTCTAGGTAAAAAAAAAAACAGCGCCAATTTTTGGGGGTGCTGAAAACGAATATCACAGTTTAATTTGTTTTATAATATGAAGAAATCACTAGGTTACCAGAAAGTGGGTACTCATTTTACGTTAAATTTATATAGGAAAGTGATTCCCCACTTTTTGAAAAGGTAATTCCTTCATATCATAAAAACTACTTATCTGCCCCAAATTTAAACGTAAGATTCGTTTTCAGCACCACCGAAAACTTAACAGTCGTGATTTTTAGTTTTGGGGGGAGTTGGAAAGAAACTTGACATTGACCAAAAAAATTAAGACCTGGTATTTTGCGGCCTAATACATTTAAGCAGTGTTTATAAATAATATGGAAGAAGAAATTTTGAAAAAAAATTAACATATTAGCGTGTGGAATAACTTTTCTATATAAATTTAACGTAAAATGAAAACCCAATTTTTGGCCACAAAGCGTTCAACCAGACATGTCATCTCTAGCAGTTTTTCTAGTTTAGCGATCGAGAGGAGGGAGGGAGATAAAACATGACAAATGCAACATTTTTTAGTTTTTTTGTGGTGGTGGGGGGGCGGGAATTACATTTGAAACATAAAATAACGATAAATGTAATTAATTTTATTGAGGTAGTTGCTTGTCTACCCGCATTGATGAACTGCGAAACAGCATGTGGATGACTATAATGCTCCTTATCTTAGTCTTAGGTTGAGCATTTGGGAAGTGATATACAAATTACCATTAGCGTTTGAAGCGGTGCTCTTTGTATAAAAAAATTGAGCTTAAGTATTTGGAGTATGTCAAATGATTCTTAATTCATTGCCCGCATAGCAGAAGCCGTATAGCGCAACTGTTAGAAGCACCGACTGTGGTTTGGGCAATCGAGGTTCGTTCCTGGCTTGAGGTAGTTGCTTGCCTAGGCGCACTGATGAGCTGTGATACAGCGAAACAGTACTGTATATATATATATATATATATATATATATATATATATATATATATATATATATATATATATATAAGATTTGTTGGCGTTTTTAGGCAATATTAACAAATTCGAAACGCTGTTAATTGTTTTCCGCTACCTTAGCGGTTTTTTAAAGAGCTGTAAGCTTTTCTTTGTTATACGTATATATATATATATATATATATATATATATATATATATATATATATATACTGTAAAAGAAAAATCAAGACTTCAAAAAAGAAAGAAAATCAAGACTTAAAAAAAAGAAAGGAAAAGGAAAAATTGCCTTAACGGAAAAAGCATTTGAGAAACATTTACCTTTGCAGTAGCTACGGAAAAGCTTACCGCAAAGGTAAATGTTTCTCACATGCTTTTTCAGTTAAGGCAATTTTTCCTTTTTCTTTCTTTTTTATTTCTCTTCAAAAATGCTCTATTGTCAAAAGTGTTTTTATTCATAAAGTCTGAAGAAATGCTGTTTTTTTTTTTAATTTTCAAACGATACAATGTTTGAAATTGTCGACTGGACATGAAAACAATTATAACGTAAAATGAAATACACTTTTTGTTGCAATCAACACCTTTTTTGAAGTCTTGATTTTGCTTTCACAGTATATTAATGCTCAATTATGAAATATGATGATTTTGTAGCTTACTTCTAAAATCAACTCTTTTTGGCTTAAAACTTATTGGTATATGGAAATTTACTGGATTACACGAACTCAGTAGTTTATATACAAGTCTATATATATATATATATATATATATATATATATATAGAGAGAGAGAGAGAGAGAGAGAGAGAGAGAGAGAGAGAGAGAGGGATACAGAGAGAGAGAGAGACGGTCCTTATTTTTGATACGGACGTATTTATTTATTTTTATTATTATTATTATTTTGCGTGCATAAAAGTTTATATATATACATATATATATATATATAAATATATATATATACCTTTATGCAAGTAAAATAATATTAATAATAAAAATAAATACGTCCGCATAAAAAATAAGGGTCGCCTAGTCATATGTATATATTGTGATGCCTATGGAAACAAACGGAATGTTTGTTCATATTGCATTTAAAATTCTGCTTGTGTGTACACTTAGCGAAAGATTTGGGGCCTTCCACAGTGAGGGAATAAAATGTAGCTGATTTTCGCGTTCACCAGGTAAATGTACGTCGAAGGAACACATAAACACATTCTATTATAGTACTTATAAAATATGTGCACGGATGTAACATTGAAACTATGAGACAATGACTACAGGTAGGCAGACGGCGAGGGATGTATTAGATTACATTACAGACGTTTGTGATAATTGACTAAGAAAGACATAGGGACTAGCGGTTGATGCACCAGACCATATGTGAAAACAATACTCCATGTATTGTGGTTTTCTAGTAATATCTGATACTGGAAGGTGTCACAGCTTTCTTGCAGCAGGATTGAGACAGTATATTTTTTATATTTATTCCAATCGATATTAGCCATGAATATTAAGCTGATAATTTGGACTTGGAGCAAAGTGCTATTTGCAATGGCAATTAGTGGTCAAAGAGGATTTTTAAAGTTTTTAAAGGAAATTATATTTGTTTAGTAGCAATAAATGTTAGCTTGCATTTGGGCCCCCAACGCAGACTGGGAGTCATTTTGTTAGGATTCTGCCGCTGCCTTGGATAGTGCGCGTTAATTTTACCCAGACGTCGAAAGTAGTGTTGCGTACTAAGCAGATATACCTGCCTTGCACAGAAGGATTTTATGAAACTCAGAAAAAATAAAAGTATTAAGATCGAAATAGTGACCCCTTGGGTGTACTTGCATTAATATAAAATTGTTTGGATGTGTGGCTACTATGGACAACCTGGATATTTCTTTTGTCTGGGAAGGATTTAATTATATTAAATAGTAATAAAGTGATAAACGTTTATACCAGACCGTGTCAATGGATTGAAACATTTCAAGCGCTACAGCCTTAGCATTCATTGTCTTGTCCACTGTATGGTATATGCTTTCAGAGATGACAGAATATCTGCAGTAGAATGTGTTTGGTTAAATCCATACTGATGACTTATACAGCATTTAAAATTGTTTTAAATTTAGTATTTCATTTAAACGTAGCAAAAATGTCCCTTGCATTATTTTGATTATTTAGATTAGCGTTCTTGTCTTGTGTTATTCTAATACAGTCCGTTGTAACAGCCGATATTTCCAGGTATATGTGACAAACTGGGGAATCTGTACGGAATATCAAACAGAACACTTCATTTAATCCAAGAAATAAATCGGCCTTGTTACACAAGCAATGACTGGGCAGACGCCTGAAGTAATTATACTCGATTATGCCTGACAGAAAGAAAACAAGCTACCCCAGTGAATTAAATTGTTTTAATCGAAATTCCGTATACATTGAATCCTGTATAAAAATATTAGTTACTTATATTACATTTTGTTTTTATTTCAGCAAATCAGTCAATATATTGGATCAGTAAAAACGTTTCTTTTATCCCCTATTGAAGTCTCTCCCTCTCTCTCTCTATATATATATATCTATATATATATATATATATATATATATATATATGTGTATATATATATATAAATAAATACGGAAAAGAGAGTTCTTTTAGACCCGAGATGTCTTTCGCCATCCTCATCAGGAGCAAACGATGGCATTCTGATTTTTTAAAAAGAAAATAGTGGAAGAAATTAAAAATAAGGTGAAAATGAGAAGAACATGTTTACAATTACCGTAAAAAGAATATATACAGTGAGGAAGATTGAAATAAGATTGCGAAGGACTCTCGGGTATGAAAGAACTATCTTCTCCGTATTATTTATATATATATATATATATATATATATATATATATATATATATATATATATATATATATATATATACGCTGCATGCATAAAGTTTTGAAATTGTGTTTGTATCTTCTGCGATATGCGTCCTCATCAAAATTAAAAAACATAATTCCATACGAGTTTTAATCATTTATTTGTTGTTAGAGTCTGTCCGTGGTCTGTTAAAACGAAAACTTCCAAATGTAGTAGAAATTGTATGTTCTTGTTTTAAAGTTTTGGTTGGTTAGTTAGTTGGTTTTTGTTTTACGGCATATCAATCCTTTTCGGGTTATTTAATGCCAAATCCAAAGATTTTGAAGAATTTTTTTTAATAGAATATATTTGTTGTTTTCAAGTCGGTTTCTAATCAACCCATAGTTGGGATCCTAACAGCTACTACTACTCCGGGTCAGAGTGGACCTGGGAGCAATGGTAATTAAAGGGTGGCTCCACACTCCTCAGAGCCTGCAAGCTGGGGTCTCACCACTGGATATTGTTTAAGGTCATATCCAGGACCAGTTTAAAGTATTGTTTATTTACATAAGTTTGTAATTATTAAAACTAAGAAAAGATGTATACTGTAATTAAATAATAATTTTGAATTTTTGGCGATATCGGCCGTTGATAGATCTACAAGATATACTTTCAGTCTTTGTTTTCGTAAATTTTTGTTGTTTTTGTCCATTCATGTAATGTTAAAATGAAATCTGTAATGAAAGTTAAAGATTAATAATTTGAACATGTTATATCGCAGGGTTAAATTAATAAATTTCTGTTTTCGTGAAAATATGAATACGATTGAAACCATCCGTCAACATTTTAACGAACAATTTTTCCTTTATTAAAAGGCGTATTTCTTCCCGCTGCTACATTTGAGTGTTATTTTCGTGTATGTATTTTTTATTTAATATTATGTTTCGGAAATTGACGTTTATAAATGACAGCGCCATCTGTCGACGATACAACGCGTTATTTCGCGGTGACAAATGAAAAATGGATAGCTTTCATTGTTGCCGAATTATATTTTTTTCCAGGATTTCCATCTGAATCTTGACTGTCTGCATTTCAAGTACTCAAACTGCGTATCACAACGCTCCTATTTAAAGATAGAAGATTTAAGATAAAACTAGCAGAGGCGTCCGGCCTTTTTTGGTCATCAAATATGCTTAAATATAATATTTCACTTTATGCAGACTCATATATACTATTATAGTTTAAATTCACTATCGATTATCATGTATTATACTGTACTCAATACATTGTAGTGATTTCAAAATTAAAAAAAAATGACTTCAGTGCCATTAGCTAGAGTTGAAACCGAAACCAAAACTTATGAATCATTCTAGGTAAAATTATTGATTACAAGATTCAAAGCAAGCAACCAAGGAAGCCAGTAGGTCCACAGAGTTTTATAATTAATTCGACAAGTGAAACCTGTGGAAATTCCACAGGAGAATCATTCATATATATAATATATCGATGTTGGCATTCTGTAGATGCTAGGCGTAAATGAGGACGCTCTGATATTATTGTAGATCTTTTCTTAAAACTGCAAAAGTATTTATCTAAGCTAGCAGAGACACCTGGCGTAGCAAGGTCGTAAAGTACGCTTAATTATGATATTTTAATTCTTGTCAATTCCGTATATATTATTATAGAGTTAATATTCTATCGATTTTTATATATTATAAAGTTACGATTTAAAAAATAAAAAAATATAGCCATATGACTTGGCATATGACAGCTCGAATCGAAACCGAAACAAAAAAGTTATATATATATATATATATATATATAACTTTAGTCTATAATCTAAACTGAAACCAAAACTTCTAAAGAATTTCTGATAAAATTATTTATGGAAAAATAGATTACTGGCGCGTCATCAGGAGGGTTAGGACAACAGCATATTCTTTTCATTGTCTTGACTCTCGAGTGTTAATATCTTATATGCTGTTAATATCTTATATGATTTTATATAGAGTGATGTGGTTCTCGATTAATTAACTAAGTAGACCATATGGAGGTGCTTTGAAATTTGAAAAACCTCTCAAATAACCGGTAATACCACCCTTTGTTGTATTTGCCCAGGGTCGGGCATTCTGTCTTCTACTAAAAGTGGAAGTTTACAGCGAATACAAATTTACCTGTGGTTTATAAACAGTATATACATCTAGGTTATGAGAGATTAATACGGTGTTTAGTATTTCTAAATCGTCACCCATTTTGTACTCGACATGCTCAACTTTGCTTAACTTCAGTTATCTAATGGTTGAGTGACAATTTGGAAATGCTTGGTACTGTATGTCATATTTCCATGATTGGGATATACATGCTGCTGGAGCTTATGAATTTGATATCCTTTGAAAACTTCCGCTTTCGGTTCGGTTTTCAATATCTATGTGGAAATGTCTACAGATAACTATTACATAATACCTATTCTTGAGATATATTTTCATAAACTGGATACGATTTAGATAATGGTCCACAAAGAGGCTAAGGTGTAACAACTATAAACAAATATCGATTAATCGTGAATTAAAGAATAAGTAAATAAATCGGGGATTGAGGAATAAAGAAATAAATCGTGGATTAAAGAACAAGGATATAAATCGTGGATTAAAAAAATAAGGACATAAATCGTGAATTAAAGCATGAGGAAATAAGTCGTGAATTAAAGACTATGGAAATAAATCGTGGATTAAAGAATATGGAAATAATCGTAGATTGAAGAATTGGGAAATAAATCGCGAATTGAAGAATAAGGAAATAAATCATGGATTAAAGTAATTGAAAAAATATGGATTAAATAATAAGGAAATAAATCCTGGGCTGATGAATAATGAAATAAACCAAGGATTTAAAGCCAATTATATGAATCGTGGATTAAAGCATAAGGCAATAAATTGTGGTGTAAAGAATAATGAAATAAATCGTGGAATAAAGAATAAGGAAAGAAATCGTGGATTAATGAATAAGACTATAAATCTTGGATTAAACAATTAGTAAATAACTTTGGAATTGAAAAATAATGGAATAAATCGTGGATTTAAGAATAAGGAAATAAATTGAGGATTAAAGTAAAAGGAAATAAATCGTAGTTTGAAGAAGGAAATAAATCTTGGATAAAAAATAAGGAAATAAATAGTAGATTGAAGAATAAGGAAATAAATCGTGGATTAAGGAATAAGGAAAAAGTCGTAGTATATACAAAAAGCATCGCTGGTTAGTGACCATTCAGCGTAGGATTATGTATCCTGTTGAGATGCTCTCCGGTTACATACGAACTAGATACTTATATAAGGCCGTCAACACTACCTACGAGCAGTGTTTTATTCAAGTCTTCTAACTATTTGGCGCTTTATCTCTGACAGGATCGTTTCCTCACGTGGATTATTGTTGTCATCTGCTTTTCCCAGAAAAGGCACCATAAAGCTACACACGTGGTGGCAGCGGCAAACATTCAAAAGAATTCAGCCTTCGACGATAATACGTTCTACAAACGAAAACAGTCGTACTCATTGACTAAGGATACGCAAAAGTTTTCCCGGAATATTAAGTTCAAAGTACGAGGATTACAAGTCGCGTTATATTGCATGTCGGAAAGTGGAACTTGTACTCTGAAAGAATTACGACAAATACCACATCGTAATTTAAGATTTCGAGTCGCTACAAAAACGACGAGAAGAGACGATTTTCAAAAAATAATTGATAAGAAAAAAAAAGTAATAAATGAACACCGTACTCCTACAAGTCGTTTCTAACTACGGCTTAAACCAGAAATAAATGCGAGGAATTAAAAATATTATACGTACCTCCAAGAAGAAAAAAAGTACTAAATATATTATTCACTTATGCAAACCACGCAGTAAAAAAAAAATCACTTGCTTGCGAGAGCCACGCAGTAAGTTGCAAACAAACGTTATATTCAAATCAGAAAACAACGCGAACGTGGTGGATTGTCGCAACGGAGGAACAAACGATATAAAATATTCGAATTATAGTCATTAATATCCCCAGAATGAAATGTAAATGTACTTTTATTCTACTTAAAAAGAGAATCATTTGTTCCTTTTCTTGCTTATTTAGAAGTAAGAAACTGTATGCAGGTTTATACCAACAGTTCCCTTTGAAAGTGACGATATAACCAGTTTTCTGAAGTTTTTTTTCTGCGATACAGGGACACGACAATCGCATGACATAATTTTATATTATTACATTTATGTGTATTCTCATATCTACGTGGCACACATTAGTTTGTTTTAATCTATTATTGAAATCAATGTGCTGCTACAGAATCTGGAGCAGACCAAATAGACCTTATTGTAAAAAAAAAAACGGGAACCACGCAGTAAGCCACACCCGCTACAGTACATGGTATGCTCATCTCTTTCCATCAATGTTTTAAAGCGTTGTAAACTGTACGTATAATAGAATTTTGAAATTTGGTAAAAACGCATGCATTACAAGAACATCTAAAAATGTATGTTCTATTTTATATACCACACGAATAGATCAAAACGAGATTGCAAATTGCTTTCTTATGTTGACTGAACGTATGCATTCATGTCCTAAAAGTTTTATTTCTCCTCTGCGGATATTAACCTTGTGAAAAAAACTAATCCTGGTCATGAATGTGCATTAAAAGGTGACATGCGTCATAATTTGCTGGAAAGAATTGCGCTGAAAATAGTGTTGAATTTGTAGTAAAATGAATTCTCAGGCGCAAATTGGTGCTTGTTTTAACGGTCTTCGTAACCCTTGGAGCTAGAAACTCGAAGTCTCTTCTTTTGTAACGAACCTCTTTAATATTTATGTACATCAATAGAATTCTTTCATTTACAAAAAAAAACAAAAAAAAACGTAAATCCTGTTTTAAAGAAAATAATACGCCCTGAAGTAATACCAGAAATCTCGTATGTCGAAGTTGTCCGGATTATGAAAATTTTTTCATCGTTTTGAAGCTAATTATTAAATGTTTCTGATGTGTTATATAAATTTCTGAAAGTTAACAAAATACATAGATTAAAATATCCATAAGAATTTTCTGAGATTTAAACTGAGGTCGTCATATTGTAAATCTACCGCATTTATTATATGTACGCTGCTATTCTTGCTTAAAAAAGCAACCACGTGGATGAATTTGCGAATGAACATGCACACATCAAGTCCAATATGTAAAGATTTATCATTTATAATAAGCTGTTACCGAAGTGAATATATTAAGTGCAATAGATATTCAGCAAGATAATTATATTCTTTATATGCATGGTCCCTTACATAAACTAATCCATCATGAATCAGGGAAAGCAATAAAATAATTACGAACTTTACTCCTCCTGATAAAGAATAATCATACAGACATGTGCATCTTTAATTCATGTGTATAGAAATGAACTAACATGTAAATATATGTGTGCATTATAATGGTTAAATATTCATAACAACCCACATGTTCGGATAAGAAAAGCAAACGATATCCATTGCATTTTTAACGGAATTATTTACACTTAAATACAACGATAATAGATTGTTTGGGGATAAATGCATTCTTCATCAAAACAAAATGCAGTCAGCAGCCTCCAAAGCACTAAAAAAATCCTTACTTACGGGAACCAAGCAGGTTGCCTAGCCTGTGAGTTGGAAGCTCTGGGGATTGCTTCAGCTATCAAGCACTTCAGTCCATATATAATTCAATCGGAACACGTTACCGAAGTGCTCACAGATAGCCACCCCTGCGTACAAGCATATGAGAAACTCCAACAGGTGTATTCTCTGCGAGCTCTAGAGTCACAACGTTTCTGAGTGTTATCCTTCGATATTCTGTTAAATTATCCCATATACCAGGGAAAAACAATATATCAGATTATGCTAGCCGGAACCCTATTCATTGTAAGGAAAAATGCCAAATTTGTAAATTTATCAACGCCCTGGAGACATCAGTAATTAGAGAAATCACTGTAAAAGATATATTAGCTGCTCATTGTCCAATCCCATACATGACTCGTAACGCATGAATCCAGGCTCAACAAGACTGTCCGGACTTACAACAAGTGTATAGACTATTACGCGATGACAGAACCCCGTCTAAGAAAACGAAAGTTTTAACCACTCTTAAAAGGTATTTACAACATTGTAAACTCTCATCAACTACGGCAGATGTCTTAATCGTAGTTACACAGGAGGAAGCCTTGCGCTCAGCCAGACAGAAAATCGTCATTCCCTAAGGAGTATTAGACGGACTTTTAGTCGCTCTACACTTACAACTTCACCATGCCAGTAAACACAAGTTAAAGCAGATTTTTAATATGTGATTCTATGCACTGGATGTGGACAAGGCTATCAGTCGTACCATAGATAGTTGCCACACCTGCATGTCACTAAAGAAGATACCAAGCCAATTCAAGAAACAATCCTCAACAAAGCCACCAGATAAAATTGGGAGCTGGTACGCTGGTGATGTAAAAGGTGAAGGACAACTAGTATTATTTGTTCGAGAAAATATTTATGCCCTAACACATTGCAACATTAGGGCAGGTCGATTTTGGAACCCCGGTGAGACAATGGTGATGATAGTTGGGGTTTGACATAGAAAAGACCTACCCGAAATATTTTTCTCAAAATCGTTATCTTTGCTTGAGGAAATGACTTTAAAAGTTGAAAAATTGAAGTGATTAAAAGTTTTTCGGTGAATTGTCAAGAACGTCCCGTCATCAAAACAATCCGTACTGTTAAGAAAATACAATCATTATTTAGAATAATTTTTAAACTACATTTTTAAATAAAACGAGTGAGGATAATGCATTAATAAAATAAATATTAAGCATAAAGGCAAAATTATGTTTTTGAAATAATAACGACCAAAGTTCGCTTTTTCATTTCAGGAACTTTTTGGGGCTGGAAACACTTTAGATTTCACCGTCGCAAAACACGCTCGTTATCGATATTGAAAATTAACGTGTGTTTATTATTTTATTTGAAAACATTACGATTCGGGCTTAATTATTTCGAAAGGAAAAACGAAAAAGACTTGTTTAAAATATATATTATTATATTTCAAGTGTCTGTAGTGAATTTAAACATGTTTGTTTTATCTTTTTTAATTTGTTTTCTATTAGGTTGACACAAAAACAATGTCATTTTTTGACGTTCAGATGAACGACAAAAGCATTATCTTTGCACCAACCTAATATTTCACATCAAATTCTATTTGAAATTTTTATTAAAATATGGTAATACTCCAGTTTTATATTAAAACAACAAAAATATAGTCCACACAATGTTATTCTACACATTCTTTACGAAACAACCGCGTAAATTTTTAAGTTTTTCTACTTAAAAAATAATTTGCAGAAAATTAGTGTCAAATTTTAATTTCTTTTATTTTTACGGGGTAACTGTTTTTAAGCCAGGTTTATCTTCTAAAATGATAGTTTTAAAATCAGATAACCCACAAAGATTAATACAAGTAAATAAGGAAAATCCTTTAAAGGTGTTTCGTTATGTGTGCATTGTGCTAAAATAACTTTGTTATTTATAAAGCCATTTTTAATATGGGAAGGAGGTTGTATTGTAACTATTCTGTACTTTCACAACAAAAATTTCATAAAAATTAAATTTAGCTTGAAAATACTATTAAAAATAGCATAGTAATATAGATGTACAAGCACTGGTTTTTCAAACTCTAAACACTAAACACTCGTTAAAAATGGCACAACTACAGCAAGAATGAATCTCTTTATGGATAAATTTATGTTATCGAAGGCGGAGCTAAAATCTGCTAAAAATGTCTAAACTAGACACTGCTATGCCTATGATTTGGTTTGGTCGTCTCTCTTCCATATATCTAATTCAACTCTACAAAGTTTTTCATTATTTCTTATAACTAGCACTTATTTCTTTACGTATGAAATTGGAAGATAGCCTAAAACAGTTTCCTTCAGTTATAATCCATTTATTTATTTTACTTTTCAGATTAGAATGTCAGTAAAAGCACGGCGTTCAGTTTTAACCCGTGGTTCACAAAATTTGCTGGTCCATCTTGTCATTTGGATGAAACAACGCACCCCCAACTTCACGACAAGTCATCCAGTTTAGTTATTTCCTCGAAAACAGTTACCCCCACTTGAAAAATAGTGAGATTTCTAAGTTAATTGCCAAGGAAATAATTAGTATTTGGCAAGCACTCAATCCAAAATTACCCTTGTTAAGGGAACGTTACATAGGACAGAAGGTCAATATATGTTGTTATAAGAGGGCCAAATTGATTGATAGGAAATCTCTTTCAGCAATCAAAGTGAAAAGAATGAGGGAACAGCTAGACAGACTATTTGATATATCTTCTTGTAGGTGTAAACTTTCTGTCTTGAGATGTGATGACTTCGCAGTAAAGTGCAAGACGGAAAATTGTCAAAAAGGCACATAATTTGCACTTCTCCTTCTAACAAGGAGACAAAATTAATTCTATAGATTCACCTGCAATTATGTTCCTTTTTTTCTGGAAAATAAAATAATATATTGGTATTTATTATCTAATCTGGCTCTATTATTAAATATGCAAAATTTCCAATTTTCAGGTTCCACTAGAAGAACTGCCATTTACAGCAATTTTTAAATTAATTGATGAAACAACAAAAAGCCTAACAACATTTGCTGGTCCTTTGGGGAAACTTTGTATCAATAACTATCAAGATTTGCCTCAAGTAGAATTCTAAAAAATTAGTGTCCCCCCCCCCCGATCATCATTATCTGACAGCAGAAGAAACAAATAATTTAAGTGTGAAGACCAGAGGCTACTTTTTGAGTATGCTGTTGTAATTTCTTGGAGAAGTTAACTTAGAAAATTGGGCCCTTGAATCAAGGAAGATGGCCTAACATAAGCCACAAGATTAATGTGTTTATGGACTAGAGTTGTCTATCCTCAAACACTATGATAAATTAAACATTTTGGTTAAATTTATCATCCAAGTGTATGCAGTTAGTTGGTTTGAGATCAAAACCGACAATATCCTTTTTTAACCAACAGCAGTATATTTTCATATGTTTCAGAGAACAAAACAGTTAAATGAAATCCAAATTACTGTTTTAAACTGTTCAAAATATAGTACTTTTGCACTTCTTCCGGAAAATATAATATCGATGATAAACTCAGATGAATTGCATGTGAGAGAAGAGGGCTTTCAAACGATTTTGTCCATTAGGTAAATAAATATTTATCCATTAAATTTTATTAGTTTTCTTAATTTACCCAAACAATAGTTAGTTTTATTTATATTACATCGTAAAATATAAAAAAAATAAGTGGTTTCAAATAATTTTTTGTGTTGTTTTTTTTTCCAGAAATAGTGAATAACTAAAAAAAATGGAAAGATTACTGCTATCAATTTTCCAGCCACACACTGGTCAAATTTGATTGATTTTTCTCAAAAAGTTGTATATTGGCAGGAAGCAAGACATAGACACATTATTACAAAGTCATCGTGCCAGCAAATTAGACCTTCATTATCCCCGAAAGGAAGTTATACAGAACAATTTAGTTCTATTATAACAGTTTATATTATTGCATTTAATAAAAAATTAAAATACATGGTTCTGTAACTTGTATCAAGTTGTTATATTGTGTAATACATCTCCACATATCTTTTTGAATTGTGAAATTTAAAAAACTTAGTTGCTAATTAGCTTTTTTTTAATTTTTGTTTAATCAATGCAATAAAAGTTGAGATATTTTGCTAGTTGTGATTCATAATTAAAATTATAATTCATGTATATACTTGTCTTTCAATGTATTTCATATAAATATATCAATTTTAATTGAATATTTTATAAAAATAGTCAAATTTCAAAGTCAGTGTTGTGAAAAATGCTATGAAAATGAAGGATTTTTCAGCATTTTTCTACACGATTTTTAAAATTAAATGCTCAATTTTCTGTCCAAGATAGGAATCTAATTTTTTGTATATGTTCTTATCACATCAAATCCCAACTATCATCACCAGTGCCATGTTAATTTTCTTAAAAAGTTGCAAATCGACCTGCTCTAATGCAACATTACTATTATCGGAAAGCAGCCAATCTCTAAGAGATGGTTAAATCACAACCA
The DNA here is from genome assembly GCF_053919585.1 of Euprymna scolopes. Classification (NCBI taxonomy): domain Eukaryota; kingdom Metazoa; phylum Mollusca; class Cephalopoda; order Sepiida; family Sepiolidae; genus Euprymna; species Euprymna scolopes. The sequence goes on from NC_136505.1 coordinate 65,383,845, forward strand.
TATCGAGGTTCTGTCCCCCGTCGGGTGATGAAGTAAATATCAGGGTTGATGGCGCTTCTGGATTTCAAGCCCTACTCACAGACATTTTACTGGGATCATTCCGTATTAAAATAAAGACTGGAGCGATAAAGAACTGTAACAAAAATCCAATTAGTGAACGCTCAGTATCAGAATTTCATACGGAATTATGCAAATTAAAACGATCCGGCGGTAAGATAACGGATACTGGGTTGGCCGTGATGATATCTAATATGAAGTTAGAGAAAACGGCTACTCTTCTCTAGAAGTTTGGACAATGAGAGACCAAACCACTGGAGAGAAACTACCGATAGAAGACGAAGACCTGATTAAAGGAAAATACGAAAATAGGTTAAAAAGTCCCGAGGCATCAGCTAAATATAAAGGCCGAGGCAAAACTACTTAAATAAAGATCGACGTCAAAGTTGGGGAGATTGTCTATCTATACCAAGATAGGGTGAAAACTAACGCCCTCAGTAGATATATGGTGATGGAAGTTGGAGATAATTATTGTACTGTTCAGAAGTTTACGGTTAGACGGTTTAGGAGGAAAAGATACAAAGTGAAGAAATGTGATATCAAAGTTGAACAACACTCTAACCATTCCATCACCGATCAAAACGGAAGTGAAAATGATATAAATATCCCTAAATATATCAAACCCAATTCATCATTCAATGAACAATCGGACTCTACTAAATATAGAGACACACAAAGCATGCCAAATGACAGTACAAACTGTATGGAACCGATAGAAGAAACCCCCCAGAGTATAGTTCCTGATTAAATTAGTGATCTGCGTCGGTCTTCACGAATCCGAAGACATCCAAGATTTTTAGAAGAGAACTATGTGATGTATAGTAACTCTGATTAAGTTCTATTCAGAAATCGTACCCACACAACTTGGGTGGGGGGAAGAAAATGGAGAAAAAAGGACCTCGTCACTGCTTAGTGTAGGATTATGTATCCTGCTGAGATGCTCTCCGGTTACATACGAACTACATACTAATATAAGGCCGTCAACACTACCTACGAGCGGGGTTTTATTCAAATCTGCTAACTATTCGGTGCTTTGTCTCTGACAGGATCGTTTCCTCACGTGGATTAGTGTTGTCATCTCCTTTTCCCAGAAAAGGAACCTTAAAGCCACACACGAAGAAATTAAATCGTTGATTAAGTAATAAGTTGATAAATCGTTGATTAAGGAATAAGTTAATAAATCCTTGATTGAAGCATGAGGAAATTAATCGTTAAATTGAGTACAAATTAGACTTTGTGGCTTAGTGGGGGGTGCCCTTTTCTCTTCCCTGCAACCTCTCTCCTATAGAAGAGACGTTGCGAGTTTGTCTTTGTTTTATCGTTATTTCCATGACAAGTGCTGGTCCGAGCTCCAATCTCTGCCCCCATCGCCAATCTTTCACGATAAACACCTGTCCATCTAAAACCACTGTTAGTAATTTCCCCCACTCTTTATTCTGTGCTTAAATCAATGCGTAGATTCCATGAACAAAGCTTTTTTTCTGAGAAGTGAACGCCTGTAGAATTCTCTTCCGTTTGTCTGTTTCCCACCTGACTACAACTTGGATGTCTTCAAGTCCAACATAAACAAATTTCTGATTAATCGCCCCCTTAAGTAAGACACTTTATCAAATCTCCAATACCAACTATTACTACGATATTATCCCATTGATTATCGTACACACAATAACCCTTATCCCCCAGTGGCTTCCGGGCCTTGAGAAGTGGTGACCCCTCATGTATAAAAAAAAAATAAAATAAATATTGATAAATAGGAAAATAAATCGTGGATTAGAGAATAAGAAAATCAATCGTGGATTAAAGAATAAGGAAATAAATTGTGGATTAAATATACGGAAAATCGTAGGTTAAAGAATAATTTAAAAAATTATGGATTAAAAAATAAGGAAATTAATCGTGGATTAAAGAATAAGGAATTAAATCAGAGATCGAAGAATGAGGAAAAAATCGGTGTTTGATGTATAAGGAAATAAATCGTGGATTGATGAATAGTGAAATAATTACAGGATAAAATAACAAAGATATGAATCGTGGATGAAAGAATAAGGAGATAAATTGTTGATTTAAGGATAAATAAATCAATCATGGATTAAAGAATAAAGAAATCTCTAGAAGTGTAAGCCATTTTTAGTTTCAGAACAGTTTTAGATGGTTCGCTATCACACACAAGTCCTGGGAGGTGACTTGTTTGTAGTAGACAGTTCCACAGAACAAAATATTCTTACCGTGTCGAGACGGAAAAGAACATGTGAAATTACTCCAGAAAAGGTTTAATATTTATGAAGCAATTCTGGTTTCTGATTGGTTGGTAGCAGACCGTGAATTAATTTGATTCGTCAGTTCTTAGCAGCATCGTTTATAAATAGAATCGTCCGACTGTATGGGAGCATACCCCATTATACAACCAAAATATTACAACAAAATCAATCATGGATTAAGGAATAAAGAAATCAATCATGGATTAAAGAATAAGGAAATCAATCATGGATTAAAGAATAAGGAAATAAATCGTAAATGTACGAATAAGGGAATAAATCGTGGATAAAAGATTTGAGAAATAAATCGTGAATGAATGTCCTTATACTTTAATCCCCGGTTTATTTTCTTATTATTCACTCACCGATTTATTTCTCTGTTCTTTATTCCACAATTTATTTGCTTAATGCTTTAATCTCAGGATAGGTTTGCTCATTCTTTCATCCACGATTTATTTCCTTATGCTTTAATTCACGATTTAGTTCTATAATATAAATATTTTAATAATATAATATTTTCTATATATAAATCATAGATTAAAGAATCAGAAAATAAATCATGGATTATAGAACAAGGAAATAAATCGTGAATTAAAGAATAAGAAAAAATCCTAGATTGAAGAATAAGGCAATTAATCGGTGAGTAAAGAATAAGGAAATAAATCGTGCATTGAAAAATAAGGAAATTAATCATTTATGAGGAATAAGGAAATAAATCGTAGATTAAAGAATAAAGAAATAAATCGTAGATTAAAGAATAAAGAAATAAATCGTAGATTAAAGAATAAGGAAATAAATCGTAGATTAAAGAATAAAGAAATAAATCGTAGATTAAAGAATAAAGAAATAAATCGTAGATTAAAGAATAAGGAAATAAATCGTAGATTAAAGAATAAAGAAATAAATCGTAGATTAAAGAATAAAGAAATAAATCGTAGATTAAAGAATAAAGAAATAAATCGTAGATTAAAGAATAAAGAAATAAATCGTAGATTAAAGAATAAGGAAATAAATCGTAGATTAAAGAATAAAGAAATAAATCGTAGATTAAAGAATAAAGAAATAAATCGTAGATTAAAGAATAAGGAAATAAATCGTAGATTAAAGAATAAAGAAATAAATCGTAGATTAAAGAATAAAGAAATAAATCGTAGATTAAAGAATAAGGAAATAAATCGTAGATTAAAGAATAAGGAAATAAATCGTAGATTAAAGAATAAAGAAATAAATCGTAGATTAAAGAATAAAGAAATAAATCGTAGATTAAAGAATAAGGAAATAAATCGTAGATTAAAGAATACAGAAATAAATCGTGGATTAAAGAATAAGGAAATAAATCGTAGATTGAAGAATAAGGAAATAAATCGTAGATTGAAGAATACGGAAATAAATCGTGGATTAAAGAATAAGGAAATAAATCGTAGATTAAAGAATAAAGAAATAAATCGTGGATTAAAGAATAAGGAAACAAATCGTAGATTGAAGAATAAGGAAACAAATCGTAGATTGAAGAATACGGAAATAAATCGTGGATTAAAGAATAAGGAAATAAATCGTAGATTAAAGAATAAAGAAATAAATCGTGGATTAAAGAATAAGGAAACAAATCGTAGATTGAAGAATAAGGAAACAAATCGTAGATTGAAGAATACGGAAATAAATCGTGGATTAAAGAATAAGGAAACAAATCGTAGATTGGAGAATACGGAAATAAATCGTGGATTAAAGAATAAAGAAACAAATCGTATATTGAAGAATAAGGAAATAAATCGTGGATTAAAGAATAAGGAAACAAATCGTAGATTGAAGAATAAGGAAACAAATCGTAGATTGAAGAATAAGGAAACAAATCGTAGATTGAAGAATAAGGAAATAAATCGTGCATTGAAAAATAAGGAAATTAATCATTTATGAGGAATAAGGAAATAAATCGTGGATTAAAGAATAAGGAAACAAATCGTAGATTGAAGAATACGGAAATAAATCGTGGATTAAAGAATAAGGAAATAAATCGTAGATTAAAGAATAAGGAAATAAATCGTGGATTGGAGAATAAGAAAATAAATCGATGATTAATAAAAAAGAAATCAATCGTGGATTAAGGAATATTGAAAAAATCATGGATTGAAGAATAAGGAAATAAATCGTGGATTGGAGAATAAGAAAATAAATCGAGGATAAAGAAAAAAGAAATCAATCGTGGATTAAGGAATATTGAAAAAATCATGGATTGAAGAATAAGGAAATAAATCGTGGATTGGAGAATAAGAAAATAAATCGAGGATAAAGAAAAAATAAATCAATCGTGGATTAAGGAATATTGAAAAAATCATGGATTGAAGAATAAGGAAATAAATCGTTGATTGGAGAATAAGAAAATAAATCGAGGATAAAGAAAAAATAAATCAATCGTGGATTAAGGAATATTGAAAAAATCATGGATTGAAGAATAAGGAAATAAATCGTGGATTTCAGAATAAGAAAATAAATCGTGGATTGAAGATTAAGTTAATAGATTGTGGAATTAAGTATAAGCAAATAAATCGTAGATTGAAGAATAAGGAAGATAAATCGTGGGTTGCAGAATGTTTAAACTTGTTTTTCTTGTTTTATTTATGTATATGTAGTTGTCTCTACTTTCCTGTCTTATTCGCCCCCCCCCCCCTTCGCGACTAATGAAATAGAAAGAACAGTTTAGCAATGCTACAAAGTAAACTAGCGATAAAAAAAACAAAAAAACAAAATGCCGGGAATTATTTTCTCCATTAGAGTAGATAAAGTTAAGACTTTATTTAAGTAATATACTTAATATATACTATTACTGCAAGCTTGCCTATATTGAAAATGCTTGCTTCCTGGCTAGCCAAGCAAACCATCTAATATAGTTAGTCTTATTTTCAATTATATTCGAAATATAATACAGTGACATTAACAAAGAAAAAGTCACCTATGAAAACGAACCTCCTAAATTAAAACCTTGAATAATTATCTAAACTCGAATGTAAATTAATATTAAGCCGACTTTACAAATTGATAATAGTTAATTATTGGATTTTAATTATAAGGTGAAGCTCCAATGATTCAAACTCGATAGATGACGACAAACTTCCATCCATTAATATGGGAGGGGAGATTATCATCAAAAGTGTCCTGAATTGATAACTTAGCACCGGACTTACTACTTAGATATAAATAAGTCACTTGTACCCATTCCCCTCCTCCCCCTTTTTTAATAGAGAGTAGATAATACAGTGGATGTGTTATCGGCAACTCCAGTGACTCTCGCTTCTCCTTTTTTGTCCCTCAGTCCTCATTCAATGAGTGATTTTTCTGACAAAGGGTGAAGAAAAAGCTGCTTAAAGGTCGGTAGTAATTGGTGACCAGTAGTTTGAGATGTCGGAAATTTTTCTGTCTCTATGTCTCTCCTTGTGGCCATGTCACTAGTAAGGGTGCTGGAGGTAAGCGTTTTGTCTGGGCTGACGTTATCCGCCTGATAGTCAGGGACCCGAACCTTGGATTAACCACTAAGGAGGCTGTCCTATCAGCAGGCGCAAAGTACTGGGACTGCTGTATTGCCATTTGGTGAGTGGATCTGGACCATGCAGAAGTCTCTGGTGGGGCCTCTCGATGCTATACTAGTGGGTAATTGTTACGGCTTTACCTTTTCGTGTGCTACAAAAAAACAAAGATCCTGTCTTTTTCTCTCTCACTTTCCTTCTCTGTACTGCTCTAACCAAGTATGCCGACCTGTTCCACAAACCCCAAAACCTCAACATGAAATATCTCCAGAAAAAACTCGAATAAACCTAGAACCCCATCTTCCAACGTAGACCACTACTACCAGGTCTCCTTCTCCAACATCAGGGGTCTGCGTTCCAACCTTCCAGAGGTTGAAACCCAATTATACGAGACGAAAACGAACATATTATTTCTAAGCGAAACTGGAATAGGGCCGACCACTTCCCTAGATGAGTTCATAGTTGACGGATACTCTAACTTAACAGCTAAATCTGACCCCCAAGATCGCCATGGGCATGGAATATGTGCCTACATTAAAGATGGCTTCCCGAGTGGCAGGGATATCTCTAGAGAAGATCCTAACTTACCCTATATGTGCTTCCAGGTTGCACTTGCTAACACCACTGCATTTATATTTGCCCTCTATCGCCCCCACAACAGCGGAGTTACTATCTTTAAGAGCATATCTGAGAAAATAGACCACATCCTGTCTGCACATCCCTCGGCTAACATCCACATCTGTGGTGACTTCAACGTCCATAACGTGGAATGGCTGACCCATTCAAATAAGGCATACGATGAGGGGAGGTTTTGCCATTGCTTATGACCTCACTCAGATTGTTCGCGAACCCACCCGTGTGCCCGATACACCCAGTCAATATGCAAGCCTCCTAGACCTTTTTCTCTCAACTTCCCCTGAGCTACGTTCATGTTCCGTTCATTCTCCTCTAGGATCCCCCGACCACTCTGTTGTATCAGTTAAGATAAAAACGAAATGTAATAAGTTCCCAGATGTACCCATCCACCGTACTGTATACCGATACTATATGGCTGACTGGGATAGCTTCCGTACATTCATATCTGGTTTACCTCTGCACTCCATGTTTAAAAAGGAAGTGTCCTCTATAGTATCAAATCCGACCGAATGGTTAATTGTAGGCATAGACCAATTCATACCATCTAAAAAATTCCAACAAAAACCTAACAGCCAGCCATGGTTCTCCCCAGAATGTGCTGCTGCTATCGTGTACAGAAATTACTTTTTCCATAGCTACCAACGTAATGGATGCACTGAGACTAAAGCTGCTTTCAGGACTGCCAGCAACCACTGTAAAAGAGTAATAAAAAATGCAAGAGAGCCCAGTCTGTGAAAATCCAAAGTAGCTGATCAGCGGCTTGGTTCCCACCAGTTTTGGCAAATAACAAATAGGATCCTGAACAGAAGTGTGCGTTCTATCCCAACCATTATCAATGGACCAGAGGTCATCTCGTCAGCATCAGACAAGACCAAACTATTTGCAAAGAACTTTGCAGCTAATTCTACCCAATGCGAAGAAGGCCATCAACTCCCCATATTTCCTCCTATAAACACAGAACACACTAGGTAACATACAAACATCCGTGCACGAGGTCGCCAAGCTAATCAAGAACCTTGATTCCAGTAACGCAACTGGCCCTGACGGCATCCCAATTATAGTGTTAAAAAAGCTTCAACCAGAACTTGCTCCCATACTTACGAAACTATTTAAGCGCTACCTTAAGGAGAATTGCTTTCCGACTCCCTGGAATACCTCATCAGTTTGTCCTGTATTTAAGAATTCAGGTGATAAGTCATCTCCCTCTCAGTAAAGACACATTAACTCTCCTGTGTGTTATAAGTAAGTTGCTGGAATCCATATTAAATAGAGAAATAGTCAACCACCTCAGCAGAAACAACCTTCTTAGTGACACACAATATGATTTCCGTTCTGCAAGATCTACCGCAGATGTGCTGACGGTTATATCCCACAGGATTAGTGAATCTCTTGACAAAGGCTTCCTTTCTAGAGCAATTGCTCTTGACATATCAAAGGCCTTCGACAAGGTATGGCATAAGGGTCTACTTCACAAGATTTCCAGCTACGGTATAACTAGAAATGTTTTCTCAATCATTAAATCATATATCTCCGATAGGCTTATAAGAGTAGTGGTTGATGGACAAAAATCAGAGGCCTGCAGTATTAATGCTGGAGTCCCTCATGGTTCAATCCTGAGCCCAACTATCTTCCTGATCTACATCAATGACCTCCCAAAACACATGCTTAAATCATTCGTTGACATCTATGCTGATGACACGACCATCTACGGCAACACATCAAAGGCTGTAAATGACAAAGTTCTCTCTGATTCTCTCTCCTCTAATCTCAAGAGCGTGGTTCAGTGGGGGAAGACGTGGCTAGTTACCTTTAATGCATCTAAAACCAAACTCCTATCCTTACATCATCAACGCTCTGATCCCCATCTGGCATCAATTGGAATGGATGGCTCTCGTCTGGGAGAGGCCCCGTGTTTTGACAAGCTTCTGGGTTTAACCTTTACTCCTGATCTGAAATGGAACACGTGCATCAAGTCTGTTGCGAAGGTCGCTGGAAAGATTGTGGGATCCTTCTACCGCTCCAGAAGATATCTCAGTACTGATGCAATTCTCTATCTATATAAAAGCCAAGTACGTCCAAGGATGGAATACTGCTGCCATATCTGGGCAGGAGCTGCTAAAAACTGCCTATCCTGCCTTGACAGAGTACAAAATAGACTTCGTGGCTTAGTGGAGGATGCCCTTTTCTCTTCCCTGCAACCTCTCTCCCACAGAAGAGACGTTGCGAGCCTTTCCTTGTTTTATCGTTATTTCCATGGCAGGTGCTCGTCTGAACTCCAATCTCTGGCCCCCCTCGCCAATCTTTCACGAAAAACACCCGTCTAGCTGAATCCACTGTGAAAAATTTCTCCTACTCTTTATTTGTGCCTAAATCCAAACGTGGATTCCATGAACAAAGCTTCTTTCTTAGAAGTGCACGCCTGTGGAACTCTGTCCATCTGCCTGCTTACCACCTGGCTACAACTTGGATATGTTCAAGTCCAACGTTAACAAATTCCTAATGAACCGCCCCCTTAAGTAAACACTTCATCAAATCTCCACACTACCGTAATGTACCTGCAATAACACTTATCCCTGAGTGGCTTCCGGGCCTTGATAAGTGGTGACCACTGTGTAAAAAAAAATGTGAAATAAATCGTGGATTGAAGAATAAGAAATAAAGCATGGATTAAAAAATAAGGAAATTGTTGATTGAAAAATAAAGATATAAATCGTTCTTACAAAGAGAAAAAGCAAGTTTAAGTTCTTTTCTATCTTTTTTTTACATAGGCATCACCACTTATCAAGGTCAAGAGCCCACTCGAGGATAAGTGTTAAAGAGTGTACAGTAGAAATTGGACAATATAGTAATCGATAGTAATGGAAATTCGGTAAATTTGTTAAGTTATATGGAACGGCTCATCAAAAACTTGTTTACTTTGGCTGCTTTGCAACTGAGCCTACGTGTTAGGTGACACTACAAATGTATTGGATTTTTTTTAATTCATGAGAATTGGATCCGACAAAACGTGACGGACATGATGCAGCCTATAATTGTGTTTATGTCATTATGCGCTATATCATTTATCTCAAATAAAATCTTACTATTTCAAATCAAATGACTTTTATATCAATATTATTTAATTGCTAGCGTTACAAACCAGCGGATTCAAGTTTAAACTAAAATGTGGTTAACCGATCAATCGATAGAGCCTCTTAAACCGGCATGCTTAATGGCGGAAACGCATGAAAAACTCCAGCATAACAGACTACAGAAAACCTCATCGGTAACTTGTGGCAGACCGAAGAAAATACTAATATAAATTCAGTATTAATAAATTGGCCAACAGATGAAATACATTTTACAGATTTTAATTTATTAATTATTCATCTGATTATGATTGTCCATAAAATTGTTCCCTAACGAGTTCAATCCTCGCTAATATCATTACAAAGACTTAAAAATTGAAACGCGGTACCCCCTTCTTACTAACACTTGGCATCTTAATGGCGAGGATCGGAGGCGAGTACAATATCCTGGGAATGCAGTTTCGCCCGCCCCTACATTTTGGTGCAGTAGCTTATGAAAAGATCGCCTTCTGTTCGCCCTCAACTATAGTCAGCCACTTATCTGGATTAAATGTAATTTCTATTTCAAACCGAGCATGATCGATCTAACGACCGACAGACCAAATTCTCTCATCGACAAAAACGATGTATCTAAAGCAACCGATAAACACAACAATCATGTTTAATAAACTTTACTATAAACGTTACTTTAAACGATGTATCTAAAGCAACCGATAAACACAACAATCATGTTTAATAAACTTTACTATATAAACTTTTTACTTTAAAAATATATTAGGTCAGTTCAAATATGATATCATTTTTATCGGATACATAGGCGTAAGAAAACGACATTATTTTTGTTCCAACCTAATATTAACTCCAAGAAAGTTTTCATGAAATAACATTGATTAATTAATGTATAAAAATATATTTTGACGATATTTATATCTGCCAAAGAGATTACTTTTTTATAGAGTTTGTTAGTTTGTATGCAGACTACTGTTTACATGGCCGGACCAAAAGTTAAAAAACTTGGTCCAAATATTTTAAATTATCAAAATTCAAGGTCAAAACAACATATTCATTGATTATTTCAGTTCATTTTTTTTTTATATATAAATTCGTGCAGCTTATATAAAGCCTAGTGATTGACCTTTGACATTGACATTCAAAAATTTTATCAAGTTGGAAATTATGGCGCGATTTCAATATTTATGTTTTAATAACTTGATGCATTGATCTGATGATCTTTGATAACACTAACCACAATGCAACGTGATCAGATAAATAATTTTTGTAGGAAACTATGTTTTCATGGCATAACTTTGTGAAAACTCCATACGATATACGAAAAATAAGATTTTATGTTATTTGGTGAAGGTTTATAGGCTCACAAGTTCTTGCTATTTTAAGTTTGGGTATTGAATTCGAACATAATGCGATATATGGTTAATGATGTATTTGAGAAATAACTCATACGGGGCAAAGATACAATAATATTGCATAATTTACAAATTTTCGATTGAATAATAACCTCACTTACGGTATCGAATCAAAATTGTTAGATATTGGATGAACAGTCTTTTAATATTTCGAGGTTTAATCTTCTAAAATCACCCGAAATCTCCTTTAATACTATAGGCAGAAAACAGAAAGAGTGTTAATTTTATCTATAATACTTTTTCAGGAATAATAATAAACATTACTGTTTATGTAATTTTTATATGTAATTTAAAGAAATAATTTATTGATTATTGATATATTTTTAATAATTTACATTCTATTTTGAAATGTACATATAGTTTTTGAATTTTTGAGATGGGAATTGATTATTCGTATTATTTAGATGTTTTGGACTACTGTACTCATCTTGAGTGTTATTTTTACAACATTTCAGTCGATGTAACGACCGACCTTCTCCGAATTACGGATTTTGGATGGAATTTCGAACGGAACTCTTTATATACTTCACGGGGCGGGGTAGCATGCTCTCGTTCCGTCGTTCATGACTGAATAGAAATTCTAAGTAATTCGCAATTGTATTTTTCGATCGCCCACACTGAGAATTGAACCTTCAACCTTCAGGAAAAGATCACTTTTACAACTTATAACTTTTGATTTTTCCAAGAAATCTAACCACTGCGCAACAGAGTTCTTTGTATTTATTATAAGCAGTTTAATATTTATTTTATGTTGAGTATTTATTTTTTATCTTATATTTAAGTTAATACTATTTTACTCTTTCCTGAAGCTTTTTCAGATGCACAATAATGAAATGGCGATTATATTTATGTGTTTTCCTTCTTTTTATTTTAGATTTTAATATACAGTAAATAATGTATCTATAATGTAAAAGAAAAATGAATTAAGACATTTGAGGGCGGCATTAATTCACGCATGCACCGGAAGACCCACTCGTGGCTGCACAGACAATTTACCCACTAAAGATATACGCATGCTCACTGACAACATCTCACGTATAATGTTTTGGACTTCCTTCCACTTCCATTTTCCATCCAATATATGTATCTATTTCCACCCCCGCCTTTTCTTTTCGGGCAGATAATTCCTTGCTAATGGCTCATCCAACCATTTATTTAATAGGTTTCAGAATTCGTCGGCCCGGACTTCCTTATTGAAATTATTTGGCGAGGAGATAATTGCAGCATTTCCAATGGTTTCAGTTTCGTTGAGACTATATACTTAATATTTTTTTTCTGCTCCGGGAAGCAACATAAACATTGTATTTATCGTGTGCCTGAACACGAATGTGGAGGGGATAGTATTAAAAGCCCCGGGGACACAAGTAGTATACACAGAATCAGAATTGAATTAGTTTACAATAATGATTATAGAATCCGGATAAATCATATTCCCCGTTCGCGCGCGCGCACACACACACACACACACACACATACACACACACACATATATATATTATATATATATGAGAGAGAGAGAGAAAAATTTAAATATTGCGAACAAAGTATGCATATTTTCATTTTTATCCTTTCGAGTTGCTTGATTATTCGGATTTCATACTGAAACTGACAGATGGACTTTCCATCGTAGTTGTGAACCCTAATAACTTTAGGTTCAATTCACAACCACCATTGGAGATTTGACTAAAAAGTTTTGACTTTTTAGTTTAGATTGTGGTGAGACTGTTACGATTAATGTTATTGAGGTCAATTTAAGATTTTCTTTTAACCTTTTTTTAAATTAATTTTATTAATGGCTGGCTTTTTTTTTGTTTTTGCATGTAATGTTTAATTCAAACCTTGTGTCACACCCTCAGCAAGACAGATTCCGCAATTATTACAAATACGTTTAAGTTCACAAATTATATACCTGCATTAATCGCTGCATATTTTCTTGTATGCGCTTCTGCTTGATACTTCTTGGTCGAAATACCTCCGCCTCGAATACTTCGACCTGATGGTATGCAGCGGACATTTTTTCCAAATTAACAACCAGTTCCAAATTAACAACCAGTTGAGGAAGAGTGATGAATTATTGATTATATTCTGTCAGCCTTTTAATTTTATACATCCACGTGACACTTGTTCCCGGATAGATTCTGCTCTTATCCCAAACTATCTCTCTAAGAGTTATGTAACACCATAATAGTTTTATTAGTAGTCATATATCCCCACACTTTCATCTCAAATCCATTAAATTCTCCCTTACACAACTTTTCAGTTTCCATTATCCTCTATTAATTAGTTTATATGCTAGCAAATCTACGCGTCCAACATCTTACTGTACAGCCTATTTTTTTTTTAATTTTCATATAATTTTGTTTTTGTTGAGGATTACGCTATTTTCAACCGAGAGATCTTTTTTAAGATTTAATCTTCCATTTTAGTTCTATTCTTACTATCACAGAAGGACAGTTTATCTCAATATTCCATAAGAATTTTTCATTTAGTGATACAAGCACAAAAATTGGTACAAATGACGTTCAGAACATACATTTTAAGAAGAGAACGTTAGCCATCAGAAAATTCAAGATGGCTGCTAGTTTTCATGATGGCTGCAAAGGCAAACCTGACAAATTTCAAGTTTTGAAGAGGAACTCCGATTAATGCAATCTTTTTATTGTCTAAAATGAAATGATTGTATTTTCAGCCATGACCATGCAACTGAATGAGAGGATTAACGAATGTGCCAGTAACATCAATGATGCTAGACTATTGGCTGCTCTGTTGAGTGATGGAGACGTGGTGGCCCCAGAACTGAAATACCATTGCTCTTGCCTGACTACTCTGTATAACAGAGCCCGAGCAAACATTGCCCAAAAGAACAAAGAAACACTCGAGTCATCCCAAGAAAAGGATTTTATTCTTTTGGTATTCTGGGTACTCCTGACTTATGCCATTGAGAAAAGATACAACACTTGCTGGACTGGATAGTCTATCCAAGGAGCGACTTAAGCGGTTTGGGACAGACATACCTTATATGAACTCGAACAGGCTGAAAGAAAGGTTGCTGTCAGAGATATCTGGACTTATAGCCTACAAGAAAGGGCGAGATGTACTCCTAGCATTTGACAAAGACATTGGCCCAGTGTTGTCAGAAGCATCTTCCTACACTGATGCAATCATCCTTGCCAAAGTTGTTAAAATACTTCTAGTTGTTCTTAAAATTACTGGAATGATGGCGATCTTCCTAAGATTCCAATTTCTTTATATGTCGTACATAAAATCTTAGTATTTCGCTATCTTCTCCCTCTCCTCTCTGTTTTACTCAGCATCATTGGGCGTACCAACCTCAGTTCGGGTTGCTGCTTTATCACTCTTGTCCCATATGTCGTCCTCTATGTCCTCTATGTAAAGATTAACCTTTTTTTATAGATACATAGATCTATGAATCCCACAGTCCTAGTGGATAGTGTATGATTTATATCCAACTAAACTTTCTTGCATTTGGTTCCAGGACTTGCTGCCACACTGGATAAATCGCTCTCTAAAGATGGTTCAGTGGAAATATTTGCGTTTATCATTTTATTTCAGTATATAAGTTCTCAGAAATCAGGGGGGGGCTGCTTTCAGGATTAAACACTTCGTTTCTATATTAGATACGTAGATACTCGAATGTTCAACCAGGATTTTACTCTAACTCTCAAATGTTGAGTAAAGTAGTCAAGAACACTACTTTTTTACCATTGACCTGTTAACTATATTATAGTATATCTTTCTTGTTGTGTCTTGATTTTATCAGATTCGAGATCCAAATTTCATCTAGTCTGGTGACTTATCCAGTGCAGTGCTATCACTCGAAATAATATTACTTCAAGAGTTATGAGTTAGTGTATAGCTCAATCTCGTTTACCTTATTTGGGCTCCAAATATTAGGTTATTTTTTAATATTTATATATTTTATTCAAGGTTTACGTCTATAATGAAGTATCCTCATGTCAGGTTGCCCTGACAAACCCTTGTACTGAAGACACTAGAGAATGATATCTAATAGTTAACTGAAACCTTCTTCTGTTTCTTTTATTTTCTGACATAGATTTCATTTGATGTTTTGAGCTACTTTTCAAACTTTTAGTAGTGCTAGCAAAACAGCGGCACTTTCCTTTGAGCAACAAACACTATTTGCTAGTTTAGTCAACAAACCTAATATATAAAATGACTATGACTGATTTGTATACTTAATTAACCCAGTTTCCAATTTCGCGAGATATATTTCACTTAAAGCCTTTAGTAGTATATTATATATGTTTGTATTACATATCTAAATCTACTCGAGATTGTCGTTTAAATCATGCCCTGTAAACACTGTACAAGCATAACACAGATTTGATTACAGGCTTATAACCAGATCTGGAGTTCTGTGTCTCTTTTAATTGTAGTCGGATTAATAAAAAATAAAACTGTTTGTGTATGTGTGTGTGTGTTTTTTTTTTACAAAATCACCTTCGAACTGTTTACTGAAATGAAAATCACAAAGATTTCGCCGGACAAGCGATTTCAGAATAATCCTCACTTGTTCAATTCCGAGCAGATCAAATGTAAAGAGTAAGATTTTATCATGGCGTTTTACCAGGCAAGAATTGTATAAGAATGGTCCACGTAATTCTCACATTTCGCGAACGCTATGGATGAATACAATGAATCAAATCTATGGAATCAAGTCCAACTCTATACTTATCAGTTGACGCTTAATCGCAGATAGAAAGTAAAAAAAAGGAAAGTCAATTTTTTTATCTGTATTTTATGTAGAACTTGACAAAAGCGTTATCTTTACGCATGACAGCTAGAGTTAGCATTCAAGGTAAGCCAATCAAATTTCAAATACAAAGTTTCCAGTTTCGTGAAGTTAGATAGTTATATATAGACACATATCTTTCAAAACATTTATTTGTGTCTCTTGATTTATTTTAGACCGTTGAACTCTGCCTCAAACTAAATACATTTATATTTATTTTCTAGCAGTATATATTTCTTAGGATCGTTGGATGACGTTTGCTGACGTGTCGTTAAAAAGAAATGCTAAAAATTGTCGGAACATGATTTTTCTTTTGCAATGTTGGAATACATGGCGTATAGATTTTAAAGAGATTATTTGGCGAGTCCGAAGTCAGGTTGGTGTTGCTGTCTGTGCCGATGTGATACGAAACTCGAAATCGACGAATGACAGCAATTCATCATTGAAGATCTCCCTTGAGACATTTGTGAGAATGTATTTCACGATTAATTTATCTTTGCCGGAGTCTATGAAAACGTGGAGAAATAGAATAATATTGTTTATATTTATTTCATAAGTGATAGCAAGTACGGAGATTGTTTGAAAATGATCCTTTGTTTATTTAATTCGTTATTATTGTCAGCAAGAATAAAAAATATCGTCGACGTAATTAGATGTTTTTTTTTAATATTTTATTCTCCAGGTTTGACATAAAAAAATTTGCTAAAAATGAGTTTCAGTACCAGACTCTAAGATACACCTCGATTTGTGTGTAAATGTTGTCTTTATTATCATAAAAGAACACTTCAGTTGTACATATTAGTAATACATACTCGATTTGTCAACACCTAAAACAACAAGGCATGTATGTGTATATGTTCACATATAGTTATATATATATATATATATATATATATATATATATATATATATATATATAAGATTTTTATGGGTACAAAATTTTATGAAGGATTTTAATAGCACTGGGGGAAATGCCATTATTGAAATTGAGGACTTTTTTTTCGTTTAATCGATAAGAAATACTACAAAGTCTAAAAATCTAATCTCCAAAACCAGTATGTAGTTCAAAATTATTTGAACCGAATGAAGGGGGAAAAACGTATGAAAAAGGGGGATAAAAAGAATTAAATTAACGAGGATAAATTTCGGCCGATTCTTTTCAACTGTAACATCTGCGGGTTTAAGAGTTAAAAAAAAAATAAAAATATATCGAGGTCTAAAGACAAAAATTAACGAATGAGGGGGTGAAATTAATAAATGAAGTTTGGAGAGACGGAGAAGCATTCTCAAACTACACCCATAAGTTCTAGATTATGGGTGTGTTTTTTTTGCTTACATAGAGTTGGTTTTCGTAAAATAATCGTGATCGCTTCGAGAATTTTCAAATGTATTTTCGAGCGGGCTCTGTGTAAAATGGAGAATGCTCCATCCCTATAACCTCCAGTGCAGACTTGACACTTTAATATGTATATATATATATACATATATATATATATATATATATATATGTTGCAATTGAAATTTATAAATTAACAAATATAAAAAACTGTAAATTCTATACCATTTTGTAAATCATACTTTTTAAATTATTGTACATTTATTTTAGCCACGTGTACACACGAAACGCTTCACTATTTCAAGTAATTTAAATGTAATTTGAACTGAAACATATTAAATTAAACAGTATTTAGAAACTGTCTGAAGACGACTAAAGGAAATTAGTTGGAAATACTTGCAAAAAGAGAAACAGATGGTAGAAAACGACTACGGAACTTTCCTACACAATTCGACTGAGACATAAGAATGACCATTCGAAAAATGGAAAAATTACAAAAAAGATCATTGAGCAAAAACACTTCGTTCTGAGTAACAATACATGTCTCAATGCAAACATACTTCCTAAATACACAATATACATACACACACATACACACACAAACACACACGCATATATATATATATATATATATATATATATATATATATATATATATATATAGTCTGTATGCTCGAGATGAGGTGTTTTAATTTATTAAGATTGTCGGACTGACTTCCTCATCTTGGTTGTTACATATATATATAAGTGATGGGACGATTCCAATATTTTTGCCGATTCCGGTACAATTACCAATTCCTTAATAAATTCTCGATTCGGATACTCTGGACAACGACTACCAAAGTAGAAATAAAATATAAATACTAATAATGAACAAGATAAATGCAACTGTAGATCCCTCACACTTTGCCCACTTCAAAATAAATGTCTAACCGAAAGCGTAGTTTACCAGGCCACAATATTTGCGAAAAGAAAACAGGAATAACAAGAAATATTACGTAGGTATGAATTCCTTAAATTTGAAAAATCGATATTATGACCGCAAAAGTACGTTCAAAAATAAAAAAAACACCGAATGAAAACAACACTAGCAAACAAATACTGGGAACACAAAGAAAACAGAGGTTCGCCGGTAGTCGAATGGAAAATAGTAAGACACGCAAACACATGTAGAGACCTAGATGATCCATGTAGATTATGCCGTCATGAAAAATTTGCTATCTCATATTTTAAAGAACCCCAACATCTATTAAACTGTGTGAGAGAAATAGCGAACAACTTTGTACACAGGATAAACTTTACCCAAGATCACTGGGCCTTTCGCCTGTAAATGCCTGCCCATTGGCTTATTAGGAAGGAGGCGGTTGAACCTAGGAAGCTAATTGGCTAACAAAAACTCAATAGAATGTGCCTATATAAAAACGCGAGACAACCATAACTCTTCGCATAAGCATAACGAATCCTAGGGTGGATGAAACGCGAAATATTCTGTGTAGCTTAATTGCCATATATATTTTTATAACTTTATATATATATATACATATATATATTTGTGAGCGTGTGTGTGTGTGTATATGGTGAATATTTGTGTATATGCATTTATATATATACGTATATAAATATATATACATACATATATAATATATATATACGATATATATTAGTGTATATATATATATATTTATATATATTATATTTGTGATATGTATTTGTGCATATATATATATATATATATATATATATATATATATATATATATATATATATATACTAGCAAAAGTATCCGTCGGTGACTGGGTTCAAAAACAGCCTACAGAAAATCGACTCTGATTTATGAAAGTATGATAGGTTATGAAAAGGAAGGGTTGAAGGGTTGTAAAGAGATAGCTTCGCATTTGGGGGTATCTAAACCAAAGCAAAATATGATGAAAGTAAAAATAAAATAGATAAACCCCATGATTTATTATACCATACCTTTTCACACTGAAACACTTATAACAATATTCTGGGGATCTATATTAAAAAACCTTGTTAAACTTTGTGACATATTTCCATTCTATGGAGGTCGGGTGTGAATGAACACCCCATAATTTTATTATACCATATTTCTTCAAACTGAAACATAATTATCAAAGTATATTTACGCAGATAGATATGAGAACTCTTTATTAAAATGTGTGCCTATTTCCATTCTATGGAGGCCAGGCGCGAATGCAGACCCCACAATTTTATTATACCATCCATATTTAAGTTAAAACATACTTATCAAAGTATTCTTATGTACATCTATATCAAAAACACTTGTAAAGGTTTTTTTTTTTAATTTTTAAATGTTTTCTTTCCATACTTTGTGGACCAGGCGCGAACGCAGACCCCACAATTTTAATGAACCACCGTTCTGCCAGATCAAACATACCCATTCCTGTGTCTCAATACATCTATCATTATATGTAATCAGTGTTTTAAAATAGTCAACCATATAGGAGCCTATTCGTGACCAGACACACCCACACATTCAGCTTTATATATATATATATATATATATATATATATATATATATATATCAGTGTTCATTTTCTTTAATAATATCTATTTATACATAATTATGATTTATAGTGTTTTCCCACTCTATTTTTTTATCTCTTTTTGGCATCTGGTTCTTATTCTGCTTTACTTAATCAGTGTAATATCTTACGTATGTATTTATATTGCATATATTCTAAAAGTTCTCTAAAGTTTATATGCCTGAATCTCATCTTTATTTCACTATATATCTCCGTATATATACATATATATATATATGTATGTATATGTGTGTATATATATACATATGTATATGTGCGTATACATAAATATATATGTATATGTGTGTATATATATACATATGTATATGTGCGTATACATAAATATATGTGTGTGTGTGTGTGTGTGTGTGCGTGTGTGTGTGTGTGTGTGTGTGTGTGTGTGGCTCTTTTGTATTCAAAATTAACAAACTTAATTTATGAGTCGTTTTGCCATTATTCGTGGCGATTGAAAGAATTGCGAGAATGAAATATCGAAAACGTTTGCAAATTAATTGATTTCAATGATGAGAATATTTCAAAAATCGGTCGCGTCATAATCACATGTTGAATATTTCATGGGTAATTAAATGGAAACAAGCGGACTAAAAAGACTTCACATTTTCAAAACTGGGTTTCAAGTCATAAAATTAAGGAACGAATAAAAAGAAAGAAAAAAATAGAAAAGGAAAAGGAGGAATGAAATGTTAAGATAAAATAAAATACGAAAAACAGAAAAAAGCGAGAAATGATTGAAGAAAGAGACAGGGAGACAATGAAACGACAAGGAAAAAGTGGAAAGATGTGTAAAAGTATAGAATGAAGGAATGATAGGAATAATAGATTAAAAAAAACGAAGGCAAATGAATAAACCAGTGCAAAGAGAAGCAAAGACGTAATAAAAAAAAGAAGAACTGGTTGCTTGTTTTGTTTCGGATTATTTAATGCCGAATACAGTTTTTTAATAAGAGTTTTACGCTTCAAGTTCTTTATATCTCCTAATCTTTGTTCATGGTGCTTGAGTTCGGGCTATTTTATTTGACGACATGTTCAACTGTTTAAACTATTAAATGCGGAATCCAGTTTTTTAGTAAGAGTTTTACGCTATAAGTTTTTATAACTTCAAATATGTATTCATAGTGTTTGGGTAAGGGTTATTTTATTTTACGACATTTTAACTCTTTCAAGCTATTTAATGACGAATCCAGTTTTTCAGTAAGAGTTTTACGCTTTAAATTCTTTATATCTTCGAATATTTATTCATGGCGTTTGTTTTGGTTGTGTATTTTAGAATAAAACTGTTGTGCTTGTTTTTGACATTGCACAACATGATTGAATTTCGCAAATGGGAAGGCAAAACAATAATATCAATGTATGGTGTATTTTAGTTAAGGAAACTAGTATCTTCAGATAGCCTTATCTCGTAGCGCCAGGAAAAAAATAGAATGGAAATAATGAGAGATTAAAAAAAGAAAAGGAAGTACAGACGAAAAGAGAGAAAAAGGAAAGAAAAGCAAGAACGTGTGCATAAATACGGTCAGAAAAAAAGGCAGAAAGATAAAAATGTAAAAAGGATGATGGGGAAAAACGAAGGAAAATACAATGATGGAAGAAAGAAACAGGAATGAGAAGAAAAAATAAAAGAATGAAAAGATTGTAAAAAAATAAAAGAAGAATAGAACAAAATCAAGAAAAAAATATTATCGAAGCAACTAGATAAAAAAAAATGTAAAAAAAACACAAAAGTTAATACTTTTTGAATTAGAAGCCATGTTTACAGAAGAATTTACGATGGGTAGATAATTTGTATAAGTCCTGGAGATTAAAAAGCGTTATCGGTAGGTAGCTGATCTGTATAAGTTTTGAACTTAAAAATTTTGTAAAGTGCAAAGATTTTTCTGTGTGGACACGGAAAATTATGTGCGGGAATTCTAAAAGATCCAATATTTTTATGAGGCAATCCCGGTTTCTGATTGGTTGCTAACAGAACGTGACTCCATTTCATTGGTCAGTTCATATCGAACTGTCTGTAAATAGAACAATCCAATTTTCTTTAATCATGCCCATGATACTATGTCAAAAAGATTGCAACAATACCCATCTCCCAATCGTTGAAATAAACCCTTGTATATGTTTTATATTAAAGAAGCGAATGTATTTCACATCTTATTTTATTTCTGCAGAAGATTGTTTATGGGGAGATGTGTTATGTGTATAATTTCACAGAGTTATTATACGTTATATGAGTTATTATAGTTATAAATCAGTTCGACAGTGATTTTTGCTGTTTTAATTCAGTACCAGCACGTCCACGTTCCCAGGCTTTACTTTCTGTCCGAGGAATTAGTTTATTGCTAATTGTCTGAGGCGCTCCTATCAGTTAATGACAAAGGTAGTGCGTAGACATTTTTGTATGCCAGAATACGTTTAATATTTACTCCAACCTCTATGTAAGGAGATAAATAATATGTTATTTTTATAAATAGTTTGGCAAGTAAATCAAGCGCTTTAAGACGGTACCAATCATTAGTTTGTTTCGTGTTCGAGGCACAGTTTAGAATCCTGAACTATTCTAATTCTTTTTTATTCTCGGCCTTGTGGATTAAATTAATCGTTTATTTAATAACATAACACTGTTGCATACATGGTATATACAAACACCAATGCGTATCAATGTATTGATTCATGCGCCTGAGTGTGTGGATGTAAATATACACAATAAACATATGAGCATGAGACAGATATTTCTACTCTAGTCCACAAAACGTAAAATTTAATATAAAAAAAACATAGCTCAAGAGTAAACATTCAGGCCACAGCAATCATACTTTTTTTACAATTGCAAACGGAGCTTTATTTCTAATTCATTGACACCGTTGTGACCAGAATCGCAATGCTGGAACGTCTCACTTGGGGATACATTGGATCTATTTGATTTCAGTTCTCAGAACAAACTCTCGGATTATCTAGAGACTGCATGATTCAATGTCCGTTGCGTTCCACTTCACAATTCTCTCTCTCTCTCTTTCTTTCTCCCCCCTCTCTCTCTCTCTCACTCTCACTAATACAATTCTTATTAACGATATAATAATATGTTTCTTTGTTCTGTAAACTGGCCTTCCTCGAACCACTATTGCCTTATCTTTAACGTCTGAAATCAGGCAAGTTTTAATGCTTATAATGTTAAATGCCTCTTGGCAATTATCTTTTTTGTTTGTTTCCAAATTTATTATAAAACAAGCATTAACAAAAAGTGTATTACTATTCTGTTGGAAAATGTGCTGTACACACGCACACACACACACACACACACACACACACACACACACACATATATATGTGTGTGTATAGAGAGAGAGAGAGAGAGAGAGAGAGATTGATAGACAGACAGACAGATAGATAGATAGATGGATAGTAATTTTTAGTTATGAATTACAATAAAAGGTATTGTTTGATAAATGAGTGCAGATAACTATTATAGTCTTTTTTAACCCATGCATTTTCAAAACATGGTTTATCTCATCAGAGGACATGTTGTTAGCAAAATAAAAACAGGTAATTATGAATTTTGCTTATTTTCACATAGATTAAAAATTAAAACTGAGATGGAAGTAGAAAAGGGATATTCAAAGTTGAAAACATGAACATAAAAATATTTTTGTAAATAAACAAATGTTGTTCCAATTTAATTTAACTCAAAAGATCATTGCATTCCCTCGCATATTGAGCTTTCATTATCAGCCTGGGATCGTCTTATAAATATTGATACTAATATTGAAAAATAGAATAAAACGTATGAAAAGTCAATGAAAAGAAATAAAACGTGTTGCTGGCTAACCAGAACGAGGACTGACGATCGGCAAATTAATACAATAACGGAGAATTAGATTGACAGAATGAAAAAGTTAAAGAAAACGGAGAGAAGAAACGAAAAAAAAACGGAAAGAAAGCGAGGGAGTAAGTGAAAACTTGGAAACTAAACATAATGAAATAGAAACGAAGAAGGTAATTGTTTATGCTGAATATAAAATAGATAGAAATCATATAAAATGATTAAATATCAAAGAATAAAAGGAAACAAGAACGTAAATTAATCACTTAACTTCATATCTCCGCCAGACAATGTAAGTATTGAGTAATATTTTATCTGGGTTTTACTATTCCATATTGGTTGAGTTTATGCCATGGAAAATTGATGACTCAGGCATTGATTTATTACAGGGTGACCAAAAAAAAACAAAAGCTAAATGGAGGCTATCTAGAACATATGCTGTAGAACGGAGAAAAAAAGGCCAAAGACCCTAGTGTTTTGATGTGATGTTTTGAATATAATAAACTAGTTATGACCAAGGTTTCATTTCATTCGCGCGAAACAATTAGAAACGGGGCCTAATTATAGTTGGGGCCTGTTTTTTTTGGGGGGGGGACCCTGTATATCAGAATTAAATTTTGCATTACTGTTATTAAATAGCACTAGATCTATGCATCAATTTTGAGAAATTCGGAATTTTAAATTTCGTCAAAATGTCAACCATGAGTTATTTTTTTTTAATATAAAAGATCAAGGTTATATAAGCTGGTAGATTCTATTAGTTACAATATAGACTAATATGGAACCTCCACAAAAGACATGTTATCCTCAAAGTATGATTTTAACGTTTCTGTCATTTTAACCTTTTCCCTATACACCCCAAAATCAAATCAGTTCTAAGCCTTATAATGGCTGATATTTGGGTACGTTTTGTTGGTAATTAGCTGCTCAATGTAGACAATGACCTATACTAAAATAAACAGAAAACAGTTCTAACTGAAAACATAATCTCCGACTTGGCTGGGGTAACAAAAAAATAGCAATTATAAAAGTACGACATAACAGAGAAGATAATAGAAATTAAAGTATTATCTATATATCTATAAAAGTGAGAATGCATGAGGATGCTTCTCAACCTATATACGCAACGGATATTTAATCTATAAACTTAACATTTGGTATATAGATTATTCCGACATCTTGAAAATTTTTAATGAGTTTTCATCCGGAAAAGTGGGCTGCTAAAGGATCAAAATTGAAAAATTGATACGTGGGAGTCGTCGGATTTTTTTGTTTGCTAATTGTTGCACGATTGAGTATGCATGAATGGTTAGCATTAAGGTTTCCTTATGTTACGTATAATTCGGCTTGAAAACACTTTTCAAAGAGCGTATCACGTTGGCCAAACAATTATCTTACTTGATTCACTGTCTTTAGGTTTCAGTTTCGATCTCAGCTCGAGTATGTTTTTACTTACAAGAAGTGAATTGTTTAGAAAAAAACATAATACTCGCATGCACATGTCTCAGTTTCTGTTTGAATTTAAATGTAATATTTATGCGTATTTTATGATTAGCCAACGCCGAACGATCTGCTAGTAATAAATTTAAAAAAACACAACTATAACTGAAGCAAATAAAACTTTAAATAAGAAAGGAGATATGTGAACTGTTGAGACTCGAATTCGTTGAAGATCAAATGTTAGCAGAATTCATGTAAGTACATGTAAGTGTATACTTGTTGTAGAACGGAAGCGGTAAAGCAATGGGATATCGAGTCTCCATAAAAAAGAATTACTATTATAAGATTTCTAGAGTATTATATCCTGCAACTAATAATACAGTCAGATAAGTAGTCAGTTGAATGGTTAAATATGCATTGTAAATATTCAGGGTGTTTGCGTATTTTTGTTATACGCAGCTCTATGTTGCAGCTAACTGCATAGTTACGTAGACACTTGTATATTTTTGCATATAACAGGCCCTACTTTAATAGTTATTAAATTAGCTACTTTGAGTTTTAGTAAGTCTTACATTAAGCGCATATCACGTAACTATAATCTGCAAACAGAATCATTCCCAAGGACGGGTGACTTAAAGTTGAGATGGAGTGGATGGGGAGAAAAACGCCGTAGACAAAACAAGAATTAAACGATAGCGAATGACATCACCTTTTTTTGAGTGAGAGAAAAAAAGTCTTCAGATCAATCACTCGCTGGAAGCTGTACGAACGAATCATCGCTGATTATGCAGAAAACTGTTAATGTTAGCGACGTTAATGATGTATTTGTTCGTGCATATGTTAGCAAATTCTTAGCCATAATTTGCTACGAGGATATTAGTCTTTCTCTTTTTCTCTCTCTTTCTTCTCTCTCTCTCTCTTTCTCTCTCTCTCTCTCTCTCTCTCTTATAAGTAAAGTCTCTCCAAATGACACATTGAAGAAAACTCAGCGAACGACACCTTGTGTTATTTTATAAACACTAATATTTATGTATAGGCTTATTTTGTTTATAAAAATGTGACACAACAAAATGAAGACACTAAAAGTTTGTCAAAAAGACAACTGAGAGCAGGAAATAAAATTCTAAACAGATTTAAGCTTGAACGAAAGGTGTAAAAACTGTAGGAAAATATATACCTTTGATTTTTTACTACATTATAACTTTTCACCCACGTTAAAAATAAACTCAGCAAACTAAATTGTGACTGCTTATAAATTTTATGTCGCTAAAGTAAGCCATTGATTAATCACCAATTTTAAATTGCTCTAAAAATCCAATTATGCCGTCCTGTTGACTAAAACAGTACAATTTTAAATAAATACATTTAACAAACTGACATTCGTATTCTTGAATTGAAAACTATTTATCTGATCATTGTTTTTTCGGTAAGAAGACAGAGAATATTTAGTGTTTCAAAAATACATTACTACGATTTTAAATAAAAAAGAAAGGACATGCATGTTCGCTTCATTTATATTACGAATATTTAGCTGACAATAATTTTGTTTACGGAAGAAAAAAAGATATTTTCGTTAACATTATTGATCCTACCAAGCATTTAATATTTCACCTATCTAAATGTTAGTTCATCTGTCTGTACGTCTAGTGTCACAAAAAAACATCATCGTTGCAAACAATAATTAATGAGAAACGAATTACCTTCCTTAATTAGTTAAAATCATTAAAATAATTTCCTCTCCAAAATTACAAAACTAAAACATGGCTGACTGTTTACATTTTCAGATTGGATATTTTATTTTATAATTGAAAAGAGGCATGTTGAGAGAATACTGTAAGTTTTTTTTTATCATAGTTTTTTTAAAATTAAAAAAAGAATGTGCAAGTAAATTGACACCTGTTCCTGTATAATTTATATTAAAAAATTATTCAGGGGGAAAAAAATTATGTATTGTGTTGAATTTTCATTGAAAAAAAATCTAATTTTTTTTAAAAATCTATTCCTTTTAGCTCTAAAAGATTTTAAAAAATTGCTAAAAATTTGTTTTAAATTTGTCATTATTTGTTTTATTTTAATTTTTATTTATTTTATTTATAATGCGTGTTAAAAGCTTTCAACTACGGTGTAATTTCCACGGGTTCTGCTAGTAATTATTATTAACGGTATTTTCATGAAAATCGGTCAAGACAAATTATAAAAAATACTTGGTGTAAAAAGCTAAAAATATTATTTCAAGATCAAAAATTAACCAGAGATAAATGTAGATGGATATATTTTGACCAAGAAACAGTAATTCTATCCCGTTGTCAGAAACATCGCTCATTAATGTGAAGCCTAAAGGATAAAATAATAGAAAAGAGAGTCATGAGAATGTCGAAAGTAAATGCGCAGTCCCTGTTCTACTCTCCTTAGTATACAAATCCATGTAGAAACTACTGAGTTCAGGAAGTAACAAAATAATAAAAGAAAGAAATGAAAAGAAAGGTAGAGAACAATACATCAAGGAATAAAAGAAGAAGAATTCCGAATTTGGACGAAAAGTGATGAAAAAGCAAACAAGTAATTACGCTTGGGTGAAAATCAAAGAAACATCTAACTAACTGCATGACCCTAGCAAGTGAAATATATGACCTTGCGGTTGCATGAATCAACTAGATGAATCCAACCTTGAAGAGGGCGGATTCTTGTTCGTTATGTGATATTAATGAGATGTTGAAACGTGAAAGTCTACGGACTTCACCGAGAACAACACACAGCCCATCAATTAATGGCAGAATAATGTAAGAGACAGTAGGAAATCCTACGCGAAAGACTCGGACAGGCCATTATCACATTAAAAGCATCAATACACAGAATGAATACGCCCATACCTTACATATCTATGCATTGGAGAAAGAAGTAAGATTCGAGCAAAAGAGAAGCCTTCTAAACCTTATTACTTGTTATCAAACTGACTTCGAATGTTGTTATTTTTGTGCTAAAATAGAAACCTTGAAAATTATAAGTTATTGTTGAAATAATGTTATGAGCAAATATTGGAGTGTTCCTGTTATTTCTTTAACAAAATTATTGCATCTTTTGTTATATCCGTTATTTATCGTATTTTATTCGCACATAATTGCTAAGATTTAATAGAAAAAACATATGTTGCTTATTAGGAATCGCGAAATATCTGCGTAAAAAGATTATTATTATTATCGTGTAGATTGAATTATATTTGTTTTAAAGAGAAACATGCAATTCAAAGACAAATATGGTTAAATGATATTTTAAGAATTTAACTTGACTAGATTCTATAAAGGATGCAATTTGAAATTAAAAAAAAAGAACAAAAACAAATATGCTTTCAGAAAAAAGAATGTGCGTGACAATAATAATACATAGATACGTAATACAGACGTTGGTTGATAGGATTCTTTGTGGGCGCGAAAATGACATAATTACAAAGAATAAGCTCAATATTATCGTTGTTGGTAGTTGAAAATCAGTTGAAAAAGTCAGATGAGAAGCCGAGGAAAAGACATCATGAAAGCCGGTGAAATCAAAATCAAAAAATCTTAAGTCTAAACGTTGTAATCCTCGACATGTTGACACGGTGTGTGAGTAAATGTTATATGAAATGTAATTTTGTGTGCTGGCATCCTTCGAAGAAACGAGTATGTGAATTCGTCCCGGTTGTTATTTTAATGTTAATATTCACAGACTTTTTTTACTCTAAAATATTCACAGACTTTTTTTACTCTAAAATATTCACAGACTTTTTTTACTCTAAAATATTCACAGACTTTTTTTACTCTAAAATATTCACAGACTTTTTTTACTCTAAAATATTCACAGACTTTTTTTACTCTAAAATATTCACAGACTTTTTTTACTCTAAAATATTCACAGACTTTTTTTACTCTAAAATATTCACAGACTTTTTTTACTCTAAAATATTCACAGACTTTTTTTACTCTAAAATATTCACAGACTTTTTTTACTCTAAAATATTCACAGACTTTTTTTACTCTAAAATATTCACAGACTTTTTTTACTCTAAAATATTCACAGACTTTTTTTACTCTAAAATATTCACAGACTTTTTTTACTCTAAAATATTCACAGACTTTTTTTACTCTAAAATATTCACAGACTTTTTTTACTCTAAAATATTCACAGACTTTTTTTACTCTAAAATATTCACAGACTTTTTTTACTCTAAAATATTCACAGACTTTTTTACTCTAAAATATTCACAGACTTTTTTTACTCTAAAATATTCACAGACTTTTTTTACTCTAAAATATTCACAGACTTTTTTTACTCTAAAATATTCACAGACTTTTTTTACTCTAAAATATTCACAGACTTTTTTTACTCTAAAATATTCACAGACTTTTTTTACTCTAAAATATTCACAGACTTTTTTTACTCTAAAATATTCACAGACTTTTTTTACTCTAAAATATTCACAGACTTTTTTTACTCTAAAATATTCACAGACTTTTTTTACTCTAAAATATTCACAGACTTTTTTTACTCTAAAATATTCACAGACTTTTTTTACTCTAAAATATTCACAGACTTTTTTACTCTTAAATATTCACAGACTTTTTTTACTCTAAAATATTCACAGACTTTTTTTACTCTAAAATATTCACAGACTTTTTTTACTCTAAAATATTCACAGACTTTTTTTACTCTAAAATATTCACAGACTTTTTTTACTCTAAAATATTCACAGACTTTTTTTACTCTAAAATATTCACATACTTTTTTACTCTAAAATATTCACAGACTTTTTTTACTCTAAAATATTCACAGACTTTTTTTACTCTAAAATATTCACAGACTTTTTTTACTCTAAAATATTCACAGACTTTGTTTATTATACAGACTGTTGTCATTATATGCACTCTTCTTCGATTTAAGCAAAGAACATTTGTCTAACTCTCCATAAATGGAACATTGTCTCCTATCGTCGTTTGAAGTTAACTCATATGCAAGTATTTATCATCCCTTTAAGATAACATGTCGAGATGTCCACGCCATCGTTTCAGTCTGGCTCAAGCAAAACATTGTTCATCGCTAATTTGATACCTCGCTAATCAACACATGCTGTTCGTTAGCGATTGCGAAAGTTTGAGTAAATACTAAAGGACAAAAAGATTTAGAAAGTTAATACCATCGCAGATTTGGAATAATCATTTAACAAATTAATTGCATATTTGCTAACGCAATAATATATTTTGGACAAGTTGCTGAATAGAATTACAATTAGCGTTGAATTTGGAATTTAATGAGTTCAGAAAAAGTACTAAAATATACGCAATATACTTTGGAAGACAATCGGATGAATAATTAACAACTTTTTATCTGTGTCGATTATGCATTTTTATTGTATATGTTCTTTTTTTTTTTTACACAGTGATCACCACTTATCAAGGCCCGGAAGCCACTTAGGTGTAAGTACATTACGGTAGTGTGGAGATTTGATGAAGTGTTTACTTAAGGGGGTGTTACATTAGGAATTTGTTAACATTGGACTTGAACACATCCAAGTTGTAGTCCGGTGGGAAGCAGGCAGACGGAACAGAGTTCCACAGGCGTGCAGTTCTAAGAAAGAAGCTTTGTTCATGGAATCCACGTTTTGATTTAGGCACAGATAGAGAGTGGGGGAAATTTTTCACAGTGGATTCGGCTAGACGGGTGTTTTTCGTGAAAGATTGGCGAGGGGGGACCAGATATAGGAGTTCAGACGAGCACCTGCCATGGAAATAACGATAAAACAAGGGTAGGCTCGCAACGTCTCTTCTGTGGGAGAGAGGTTGCAGGGTAGAGAAAAGGGCATCCCCCACTAAGCCACGAAGTCTATTTTGTACTCTGTCAAGGCAGGATAGGCTGTTTTTAGCAGCTCCTGCCCAGATATGGCAACAGTATTCCATCCTTGGACATACTTGGCTTTTATATAGATAGAGAATTGCATCAGTAGTGAGATATCTTCTGGAGCGGTAGAAGGATCCCACCATCTTTCCAGCGACCTTGGCAACAGACTTGATGTACGTGTTCCATTTCAGATCAGGAGTAAAGGTCAAACCCAGAAGCTTGTCAAAACACGGGGCCTCTCCCAGACGAGAGCCATCCATTACAATTGATGCCAGATGGGGATCAGAGCGTTGATGATGTAAGGATAGGAGTTTGGTTGTGGATGCATTAAAGGTAACCAGCCACATCTTAGTGATGTTTTAAAAGTTCAGTTCAGAATGTCAAAAATGGCTATAATAATAATAATAATAATAATAATAATAATAATAATAATAGTATATATATGTGTGTGTGTACGTGTGTCTGTGTTTGTGTGTGTGTGTGTGTGTGTGTGTGTGTGTGTGTGTTACAGAAGATCAGAACAATATCCGTACAGCCGGTTTTAAATCCAAGCAAAGGGAACAAATATCTGATATAAGATTACCAGAGAAACAAATATATAAACATAAGCCGACGAGAGTCCGACATAGGGGACCAGATGTTAATCCCTCCGATTGAATTTTAAACTGGTGGAACCGTTAACGCATATGTTAGCTTCCCTTTTAAAAAAAAGCTTTTCTTAAGTAATAAAAACAATAACTAAAATAAGGATGAAGTTAACAAAAAAGCAAGAGGTCACCTTGAGTCAGGTTGGCCGATATTAGCATCAACAGAATATAACATTCAGTATGATAGAATAATCAAGACTGGAACTGAATAATATGTAATTGTTATACAACGAAACCTACAACCAATTTAAACTCGGTTAAGTACAATGCACATAGAACTATTTTATGTGATTTAATTAAACGACATTAAAGTACAAGCAAAGTTTATTCAACAGACTTGGTAATGACAGGACGCACATACATATTGACAACGTTACAATGAGACAAATATATGCACATATTGGAATAAAAACACATAAAAAGCTAACGCATAAATATATAAATTATTCCAGTGGTAACTATGACTTCAAGTTGAATTCTGAACAGTTTTTAAAATATGCTAATTGAATATATTTTTGGCAAGCCGCATATAAAAGAAATAAAAAATAATCGTTACAAACAAAGCTTAATCTCTATAAAATATCCTGCTTTTATGAAATTTGTAAACTATGGTATATGTGTGCATCGTAATTCTACGAGATGTTTTGTTCATCTTTCGATCAGTCGGTCTGTCACACTTTGCGCTATATATTTTTTATATAACTCTATCTGTCATCTATAGCTATCTGTCACACGTTGCGTTATATATATATATATATATATATATATATATATATATATATATACATATAACTCTATTTGTCATCATTAACTCTATCTGTCATCTATAGCTATCCGTTACACTTTGCGTTATATATTTTTATAACTCTATTTGTCATCATTAACTCTGTCATCTATAGCTATCTGTTACACTTTGCGTTATATATTTTTTATAACTCTATTTGTCATCATTAACTCTGTCATCTATAGCTATCTGTTACACTTTGCGTTATATATTTTTTATAACTCTATTTGTCATCATTAACTCTGTCATCTATAGCTATCTGTTACACTTTGCGTTATATATTTTTATAACTCTATTTGTCATCATTAACTCTGTCATCTATAGCTATCCGTTACACTTTGCGTTATATATTTTTATAACTCTATTTGTCATCATTAACTCTGTCATCTATAGCTATCCGTTACACTTTGCGTTATATATTTTTATAACTCTATTTGTCATCATTAACTCTGTCATCTATAGCTATCTGTTACACTTTGCGTTATATATTTTTATAACTCTATTTGTCATCATTAACTCTGTCATCTATAGCTATCCGTTACACTTTGCGTTATATATTTTTATAACTCTATTTGTCATCATTAACTCTGTCATCTATAGCTATCCGTTACACTTTGCGTTATATATTTTTATAACTCTATTTGTCATCATTAACTCTGTCATCTATAGTTATCTGTTACACTTTGCGTTATATATTTTTTATAACTCTATTTGTCATCATTAACTCTGTCATCTATAGCTATCCGTTACACTTTGCGTTATATACTTTTTATAACTCTATTTGTCATCATTTACTCTGTCATCTATAGTTATCTGTTACACTTTGTGCTATATACAGGGAGACCAAAAAAATTTAAAAAAAGACAGACCCCGTTTCTTATTGTTTTGTCCGAATGAAATGAAACTTTGGTCATAACTAGTTTATTATATTCAAAATATCGCATGAAAACACTAGGATCGTTGGCCTTTTTTCTCCGTTCTACGGCATATGTTCTAGATGGCCTCCATTTAGCTTTTGTTTTTTTGTTTTTTGGCCACCCTGTATATATTTGTAACACTCTATTTGTAATCACTTAACACAAACACGAAATAGACGGATCTATAAGAGTACTTTGTTCCATCACGCCTTTATTTAAATGTATTTCTGCTAAGTGTCGATTACAAGATGGTCGTTCTTAACTACAATGCCAGTAAATATCTCTCGCAGCGTCCACAAGTAATCAAAATTTTGCCTATTTGATCAAGCTATCCTAATTATCTCACAACATTGTTGATTATCCAACTGACAATTATCCTAGAGTTGCTCTTGGCCTTGATAAATAGGGACTTATTAGTCTCACTTTGTAAAGAAAAGTTTAAAATAGCACGTTTTTGTTCTATTCAGTTAGAAATAAAATTTCATCTGCCAAACGAATTCTATGGACGCGTCGAAAGAATTATTCCTGATTGGTTTTCTTGTTATATTTGTAGAAACGCGCATAGGAATTTGATGACTGGCAGAAATGAGTATATAACAGAAGTCAAGTGGAAATAGCAACAAAACAAAAAAATACAAACACGACCCTTCAAAGAGAATTGTTAATACTTGAACTTGAATAGCATTGGTTACTATTCATGATAAAGCGAAAAACCACTTCGATCTTAATTTCATAGCTACATGCGATATCGACTTTGTTCTATTCACGAAATAGTATGATCGCAAAACGAAAGTTTGATGTTCGTCCCCAAAGGAAACATATTCGGTCGACTTGATAGAAAGCGTATCGAACTCGCATTTGTACACGTTGCTCAGAGGAATTGTGTGCAAGCGATGGGACTTGCTTATCAACATGAACCTCAAAGATCTTTTTTAATCTTTTGTCAAGGAAATAATTTGACAAGCAAATTGCATTCGACGAATGGAAATAGATTAGACTTTATTAGTGTTGCGACGATTGATATAAATCCGATTCAGGGCTTAGAAAAATCAAAATACTTCATTTCTTATATGTTTGAACAGAATTTTCTATCACGAGCACTAATGATAAAATGTTAAATATTTATGGATTTTAAAACTATTAATCAACCTAAAATTTACAGATGAGGAAACGAATTTAAATAAAAATGACACATGTGAAAATGGTTTTGTGAAAATGGCACAGGCGAAAAGACACGAATCGATAAACGAGGTAAAACTGTAAAATGGCAAAATGAAAAAAATGTAGATGAAAATCTTACAACATATTAATCAAATATTTAGATATAATTCATAAAGGGAAAACATTAAATTTGTCAAATTAAAGAGAAAATTATATTTAAATTTAAAAACTAGATGCAGCATCATCGGTATCTCTTCTCTAGGAAACATTATGTTTGGCCTTTTTAGGCCATTACATAATTTTTGTATTGGTATCGAGATTAGTAATTATATCGGAATCGAAAATTTTTAAAAAATGGCTAATTGTATTAGAAACGATCAAAATATTGGAATCATTATTAAATAATAATAGGAACTCCACTGTCTTAGAAGAACTTGATATTTAGAATTTAAACTTTAATCGACACATCCAACATACACGAAAAAAGAAAAAACTGTCAGTATTTCCTGACGAAGAATATTTTGCTGTTCGGAAATTTGCACTTGTCTGGTCTTTTCAACTGTTAAAGTTGAAATTCTAAATATCGAATGTTTCTTCTTAAAAGAAAAAACTGTCTGTAGTAGTAATTCTTCTACTGCACTTACCTCCAAAAGACAGAAAGTCTTTTCTGTCTGCTGTCAATACACGGGCTTGGAGAAGAAGAAGCGTGGTCGGGTTTATAGGAAAGAGAGCGCGACTAACCGCGAGAATTCCCGAGATTTCAGACAGAAATTGGACGAGTAGGCGACTATGCTTTTGCTCAAGCAGAGAAAACGGCGAAAGAAGAACAAAGTCTCTTCCTAAAAAAGTTCCGGGGAAAGTGAGAAAGAAAGTGAGGTTGAAGAACTCAGCTGTTTTCTATTTTCTGACGAAAAATATTTTACTATTCGAAATCCTGAAAAAATAAAATTTAATTTTAATACATAGATAGTTTATTAAAATTAATTTTTGCACTTGTCTGGCCATTGTAACTATAAATGTTTAAACTATTTATGATTAAATAAAAATTAATCTTATAAATAAAGGACAGTTTCCTGTGTGTTTTTATGTTTGGCTAAAATTTCAAATGTACGCAACAAACCCCTACAAAGTGTGTATTTGAAAATCAGCGTAATCCTGAAAGATATTGGCATCTAGCAATTACAAAAAAAAGATTCATTCTTTTCATTTTTATGGTTGAATGTTATCAAGAATTTAATAAAGTCACATTTTTATGCAAATTATAAGATGCTACTTCCGGATTTAATTAATCGTTTCTTAATTATTGGCATTTCATTACACAGAAAGAAAGTTTCAGTACTGAGCTGGAGGCATTCTTAGTTTTATTTTGTGCTTTTAACAGCGTTCTGAAGGCCTCCTAAATTTCATTCTATCACTTTTTATATAAAAAATAATTTCTGTTTTATTAGTGAGTGAGAACATTAAACCATATAATGTATTCTGTTTACTTTTTCAATAACCCGGGCAACGTCGTGTAGCTTTTCTAGTGGCAATATAAAGTTAAACTTCTTTTAATTACTTATTGTTTGTATATATATGTATACATATCTAACTTCGTGTGGTATTTGATGCCTTAAGACGTGTCGTACTTAAATAATCTTACAGATTTAAATCTCTTGTATGAAGGACATCTTATTTGTTTCTCAACGAAGATTCAAATCAGTGAAAATTTACCAGGAATAATATTGTTATTGTCAACGCTAGATTACCGATTTATTTTTGAATCTGATGTCTAAATATATCGCCTTCGAGGCGAACATGCAAATTATCTTCAAATGTTCCCAACATAAATCGAGCAATGCAATAAGGAGGGAGATTAGCATGATTAAAGAAGCGGCGTATTCAAAAATAAATATCTCTTTGAGGTTCGTTAGACAGAAGAATTTTGGAAAATCTGATCTTAAGCTAAATTAAGAGGGGATTAATTGCTTCTTTTTAGGATGACTTCTAATTCATTTTTAATATTTCGTTTACTCAATTGATGTTGATTTGAACGGCGCATTTTTCCATTTGCCATAGTGTAGCGATGGGGTCGCAATGCTAGTATATCTTATATAGGCAAGAGATTTTGGTCATTCTCTTTTTTTTCGGAACATAACAATTGTTGAGATGATTTGTTCCTCGAAGATATTGCCTTGGTTCTGTGCAGTTCTAGGAGATTCATCCACCCAAGCCTTTCCTTCATCCTTGAAGAAAAGGGTAGTCCATTGCTAATCAACTGAGCCATCCCTATGAGAGAAATCCAAAGAGGCTGCCCAAGAATTTTTGTAGGCAAGAGTGCTCGTCTTCCATGGCGGTGGCTTTTCAAATCACACCTCTCCACCCTTGCATCATATCACTTCGCCGCCCGAGGAAAATAAATAACTCTCTCCCTCCGTCTCTCTCTCTCTATCTCTCTCTCTCTCTATCTATCTATCTATCTATCTATCTCTCATTGTTCAAGCCCGGCGCCTTTAAATCCTCATTTATTTCCTTCAAAATTAGGTCAGGTTTTAAATGTGAGGAAAATCCATTTTCCCCTTAAAGGGGCAATCTCGATTAGTACAAAAATAAAAATGGCCTCAGTCTAAAAAGATGTTGCGTCGGTGACCTAAAAAAAAAGGGATCAAGTACCAAAACATACATTTTTGCTCCTATCCAACAGTCAAATAATTCATATACAAAAGAAGACAAAGACAACTTTATTTGCTAATACACTTAAGTAGTTTTATGTTTTCTAACTAAAAGTCGTTTGTAGCCATTGTTCTAAACGTTCACCTCTACTTGTATGACGTATTTAATCCTTAGTTTAAAGGGTGGAACGATAAATTTGTCACTCTAATAAAAAAAAACTATAGCTTTATTTTAAATCTTTTATTGAAAAAATCAATTCAGGTAACTTGATTATGCAGGAGAGCTGACATCTATTTAATGTAGTCGCCTTCAGCCATAATCACCGCCTTGATACGAGTCCGGAACTGGAAGCATGCCTTTTCAACATGCGCCGGCGGGACCTCGGC
This sequence comes from Euprymna scolopes, assembly GCF_053919585.1. Classification (NCBI taxonomy): domain Eukaryota; kingdom Metazoa; phylum Mollusca; class Cephalopoda; order Sepiida; family Sepiolidae; genus Euprymna; species Euprymna scolopes. The sequence continues at coordinate 65,421,162 of NC_136505.1, forward strand.
TAATACTCAGCGGATGACAGCGATCAGGCTGGCTTTGGTTTTGTGGAAGTTCATGTTGGTGATGTTCTCGACGTGTGACCAAACGAAATAGTCCAGTTAGTTCAGGTCGGAGGTGGAGCAGTGAGAGAACGGTAACAAGTCGTAGCATTCCTTCTGAAGCCAAGCCTGAATCTCTTTGGACTTGTGTCTTGCTCCCACGCCCAGGATCTGCAAGCGGCCACCTGATTGCACCAGGGTATAACCACACTCTTCAGCACATCCAGGTATACTTTGGCGTTGTCTTTCAAGCCGATTTCGAAACATGAGAGATGGCATGATGTGGCCCTCATTTGAAATCAAACCAAAAACCATAACCGTGGCCGAAAAATTTTCATCATTTTGAGCACGTCCCTGTTATTCCTGGCAATCCAATGATGCATTTTTAGGGCCTGGCTATGGTACTGCTATCACAACTTTGATCGGTAGAGAGCATGAGTTGTACAGCGGCATATCTCTGATCTCGTTCGATGAACATTGTGTTACTTTCAGACATGATAAAAGGCTTCTATCGCACAACTGGCAAACTAATAGATGGTCTGAAACTAAAAAGAAAACAGGTTTCCATCAAACGGAAATGAATCATGTCGTCTTTTCTATCGCGACAATTGTATCGTTCCACCTCGTATAAACAGTAACCACGAGTCTAAAGACATCAATTGAAATCTGATATCTAGTTACATGCGTTAGAATCAGCGAATGACCACACAACTAAGAGAAACTTAAGGTATAAGTCTACTTGCCAGTCTTCTACTCTTACAGGCCGCTAGCGCTACTATATATATATATATATATATATATATATATATATATATATATATATATATGAACAAAATGAATAATGAAGAACTCAACAACTACAAAGAGATAAAAACTAATACAAACAGGTTAATCACACACGCAGCCACAAATAAATAAATGGATATTAATAGCATGCAAACACATAAAATACAATAAATAGGTAAATAAAACGATAATAAATATGAGAAGCAAAAAATATAATAATGATGATGATAACGGATAACAAGCAATAATAAGTTTGTTTGTTTGGTTGGTTGGTTGTTTTTGTTTTACGGCATATCAACCTTTTTCAGGTTATTTAATACCGAATCTAGTTATTTTGAGGAACGATTTTTAATGGAGTATATATATATATATATTTTTTAAGTCAGATTCTATTTAACCCTAACAGGTACTACCACTCTCGGTCAGAGTGGACCTGGGAGCAATGGCAATTAAAGGGTGGCTCCACACTCCTCAAGGCCCGCAAGGTGGCGCCTCACCATCGGATATAGTTTTAGGTCATATCCAGGACCAATAATAAGTTTAGTTAAGTTAATAGGTTTGCAGTAAATCGGGGACAAACAAACAAAACCGTATATTAATTACAGGTTTACCCGTTTAACCATGGTAACAGTTATCTCCCCTTTATATCATAATGAGTAAAACATTGCATGGATTTTAGAAGAATCGCAGCAAAAGAAATAGAAATAAATAAAATAATAAATTAATAATATAAAAATAAATAATTAAATTAAATAAAAATTGAAATAAAGAATTAAAAATATCAAGCGCCACCACAAGCCTAACAATACACTCCCCAAAGAAAACCAATTAATTTCCACTTTCTGCGAAATGGCAATCACAAAATAAAAAATTAAAATTAAATTTAAAGAATTAAATAAATAAAATAAACACATAAAGATCAGTAAATAATTAAGGTTAGATATTAAATTTAAAAAAAAAACTGTAAATAATATTAATTACTAACACATTTCCGATAATAAATTTTTACTTTCTGGAGAATATCAATTTAACAGAATATATATATATATATATATATATATATATATATAAATATATATATATATATATCTATATATATATATATATATATATATATATATAATATTTCTATTTATATCGACAAATATTACATAGTCGTTACACTGAACATGCTAATGTTTCGGACAGTTGATTTACTAAAAAAGCAAAAGTCACCCATCAGGCAGCGCAAAAAAGGTTTATTTGCCACTTAAGGCAACTAGTCCTCAAATGAAAGAAGTGAAATATATTTTTTATTTATAAAAATAAAATAATAAAATACTAGTTTAAGTGTAAGGGGCGACATTAAATGACATTTTAGACTCAAAATAGCATAGGGGGAAAGAGAATGCCAAGATAAATGTGAGGAGTAGAAAGTAAAAAAAAAAAGGAAAAAGAAAGGCAAACTAAAAATAAAAAGAAAAAGAGGAAGGAAATAAAAAGAAAAACAAAAAGAGGGAAGAACTATACTATAAGGAATGAAGGGTGAAAACATTTGAACTCAACTAAGTGCGAGAGTGTTTAAATCAACGTGTCAATGAAAAAAGTCGACGTAAGTGGGGGTTGGATAAAGATAAATTAGCAAATAGGGTTTTCAGTGAGACATATATATATATATATGTGTGTGTATATATATATATATATATGTGTGTATATGTGTGTGTGTGTGTGTGTGTGTGAGTGAAACCGATGTTGATCGGGATTGAATGAAGATTTATAAACGTTCCACAAAGTACTTTATTTCATCCAAATCAGTGAAATTACTTATCAATCAAATCGATTCATTTCTCGTTTTACATCGAGAGAGGTCCTGGATATGACCTTAAACTATATCCAGTGGTGAGGCCCCAGATTGTGGGCTTTGGGGAGTGTGGAGCCACCCTTTAATTACCATTGCTCTCAGGTCCACTCTGACCCGGAGTGGTAGTACCTGTTAGGGTCCCAACTATGGGTTAAATAGAAACCGACGTGAAAACAACAAATATATTCTATTAAAAAAAATTTCTTAAATCTTTGGATTCGGCATTAAATAACCCAAAAAGGGTTGATATGCCGTAAAACAAAAACAACCAACCAACCAACATCGAGAGAAAACATCACATACTTCTCAGGAGTGATACAGTTAAGACATTGTAGCCTTCACTGAACTGTCAGAAAACTTATTTTTGAATGTTCAAAATTATTATGGCTCCAATTAAAGATTATAATATAAAAGTCAAATATCATTGACAAATTGTGCTCTAAACAGAAACTTTCACTTCGTACGCGCCAGGGTTATATCAAAAACATACCGTTAATTTTATACGCCGAGCTTTGTGTGTGTGTTTGTGTGTGTGTGTGTGTGTGTGTGTGTGTGTGTGCGTGTATATGTGTGTGTGCACATATATATGTAGATAATTAAATATCTATTATAAAATATGTTAAACTTTATTTTGTATATCTGTATAAATATGATGAAAATAATGGAAATAGTACTCCGACAAAATAGAGAAAATAAAAAGGAACAAACCGTATTATGTGTTCATCAACGTTTCGTCTTTATTTCGAGATTTCTCTGGATGAATGAGATTAAGAAACAAAAAATACCAGCACAAAATATTTGTAAATGTTTCACGTGCAAAGTGTGACGCAGTTCTATTTCAGAAAAAAACGGAAAAAAGACGTTGGAAATTCAAAAAGGAGTGGGGTGGAGGGGCTGGCGCTGTTTAAGAAAGGGAAATTTTAGTGACGTCATATAGTCGTTAATGTAATTTTAAAAAATATGAACGCAGTTAATATTCTTACTGAAAAAAAGATATATCTGTTGAAATTCAAATATAGGCTTGTAACAGAAATGAAATGAGTGTTTTTGTTATGTAATTTATTGATTGAGATTATATGTATTAATTATTACAGGGGGTGTTTGAATGATGTGAGAAGGTTAACCTGTGTCTACAGTTAAATAATGTTCTTTTAATGAAAGTTTACTTATTAATGGCGCTATGTTATAGAAACCTACACGTTGTTTAATTGTGCTTGAATTTGCGATAAGCGCAGATTCAAGAAGTCTCCGGCGCGATTTATTTGAAACAAATTAACTACTTTTGCTTGTTTAAAGTCAAAGGTGTGATTATGTTGCAATGAATGAGAGAATAATGCACTTAGAGAATTGTTATTTTTTATGTATCTTTTATGTTAACTGAGCCTTTTTTCCCAATTTACGCTGGGTTTCACCAACGTATTTATGATGGCAATTTTGGCAAGGAATAGTGTATATACCTCCATTGGAAACTGGTTTGTTTTGGAGATGTTTCGTAGTTTTTAATATTTGTCTTATGGTTAGTGATGTGGTTTGTACGATAGGAATTTCTAGTTTATTTAGTGTGTTACACATTATTGTATTATTGGTGTGTGTAGGTAAAAGAAGATGTCTGTTTATGAGAGAAAGGTCTGGTATATATGATTTTTTATTATTATTTATTCTGGAAAATATTTGTGTAGCTTTTCTCTTAGCATTCAATATGAAATATGTCGGATATTGCAAGGTTTTCAAAATGTTTGTGAGGTATTTGAATTCTTCGTCCAGATATTCAGGACTGCAAATTCTGAAAGCGCGTAAGAAGAAACCAAGTATCATCCCTGTTTTTATTTTATTATTATGATGTGACTATATGACGTCACTAAATTTCCTTCTCTTAAACAACGCCAGCCCCCCTCCTTTTTGAATTTCCAACGTCTTTTTTACGGTTTTTTTTTCTGAAATAGAACTGTGTCACACTTTTCACCTGAAACATTTTCAAATATTTTGTACTGGTATTTTTTGTTTCTTAATCTCATTCATCCAGAGGAAGTCTCGAAATAAAGACGAAACGTTGATGAACACATAATACGGTTTGTTCCTTTTTATTTCTCTATATATAAATATATATCTATATATTCATGAATTATATATGTCAAAGTTCGTTAGCTCTAATGTAATAGAGCAATAAATTTTGCCTCGATAAGTGCACTTTCCCGATTATTTTCTCATCTTCTCTAAAAGTTTTACGAAAATAAAATAACTGTCTTCATAAAAGGTGACATTTAGCAAGTAGAGTCGTCCATAAATATCCCCCTTCCTCGTAAATCAATTTCTTTATTCACATACGGCGCTGCAAGGCGTTTTACATCCCGATCTCATCTATGCACACTGTAAATATCCAACCAATCATAGAAGAGGGAAAACGACGCTTACCTTCATACGAATAGTAAATATTAAGGAAGGCGTCTTTTAAATATTTACAATGTAAAACTATCGAATGGATACAAATTCATCGCGTCTATATATCACGCATCTTGTCAGGTGCTTCCCGGTTGAAAACGCGCGAAATGTAATTTACATTCGCTTGCGCTGAAAGTTTTCACGTGGCCAATTGCCCGCGAATACTTTGTGTAAAAGCAATATAACGATTCAGAGACGGTAAATAATATTTATTATATTACGAATTATTCGATTAAATATATATATATATATATATATATATATATATATATATATATATGGGGGGGTGCGTGTGTGGGGGGGCGCGTGTGTTTCTCTCTTTGTTTTAATTTTCTTATCACTTTGTTTTTCCTGGGGATAGGGCATTCTACCGGATGCCAAACATTCTCCCATTAGTTTAGTTACTCCAACCGAGATATCTTTTTTGAGATTCTAACCGTCTCTTTAAGTGCTATTGTTTGTATTTCTTTTGCACTTGATTCACCGGGTATATTCGTCAGATGTGTGTGTATATAAATATGAAAGAATGTAATAATTTAACATTCATCATCAAGACCAGTAACCAGCTCGATTAGAAAGTTGTCTCCTGGTGCTTTCCCTACTTTCATATTTTCTGAAAGCACTGTATACTACATATTTGAATATCAAAGCCTTAATAATTTCTTTGTATTTCGAGGTACAGCTCCTGTATATATTCTTCAACGGTGATGTTTGAATGTCATGCTAAGGAGATACGTGTGGTCGCGTATAAAGTGAATTATGACGATTAAAAATATATTTGCGCTGAATTGGCTTCTTTAACCTACATTTTCAATTTAAATTTACACAACGCTTTTATCACTGAGAAAAATATAGTATTTATTTCAAAAGTAAAAAATAATGACTTGAGTGTCGAAACCAAAACATTAGCGCTCTAGTCGCGTTCGCTTGAGCTAACCTGACATAAAGATAAGAAAATTGTAAAATGAAACTACGTTTACCTATGATTAATTCATGCATTCGCAAACTGATAGAATGTTGGCAAGTTGAAATGAACATTTTACATTTTAACTTGTCGACTTCTTTATGTTTTATTCATCCATCCAAACAAATATTTTAGTCGTTATAAACATTACTTTGTGTATGATTACTATTTCCTGTAAATTTCAATGTTATGTGACCAGTAGTTTAAGAGTTTAGCGGTTAAATATTTGCACACAGACAAATACACTTTCTATTTATTTTTTATTATTATGTAATAAAGTAATAATTTTATTGTTATATATTATATATATGATATATATATAGAGAGAGAAAAAGAGAGATAGATAGAAAGATAGATAGATAGATAGATAGACCACCTTTTTGGCAATTTTGTAAGTTCCAAATCTCAGCGATGATTTATCAGAATTTAACAAACGAAGGCTCGTTGGAAAGCTAATAATCTGAATTGTGTGAGGGGCTATGTGATATTTGCCCTAAATGTCGCACATTAAGGGGATCATCCATCATTCAGAGCCTATTTTACCATTTTTTTTTACAACCATAAAATGTTTTAATCATGGTCATTTGTTTTCTGAGTTTTGCGTATGAATTACAAAATATCTGATATTCACTACAAACCTCTGGGCTTGATAAGGAGAAGATTAAAACTTGCTATCGTTTCAAATGATCTGAAATAACATCAATGGAAGACGTGATTTCAAATGTTTCTCATATGTTATATCTCTTCTATTTGGTTTTTATGCATGAAGTAACTTTCACAGTGTATAAGGGTTATTTGATAATCGTACACTTTCTCCAAAATAAAGATAATATAACATATATTTGAAATCAAGTCTCCCCTTGCTGTTATATCAGATCATTTGAAACCATGGCAGCAAGTTTTAATCTCCTACCAAGAAAAGAAAAGAATGAGCGAACTTATTGTGTCCAGTTGAAAAGATGTGTCCACGAATTGGACGTGGAGCCGGACGAATCCAATAACTTTTTTCTTACACCTAAAAAAGTTGCATCAAACTTTTTTCTTTACGAGTCTCCACACACAACGTTTAATCTATTTTAAAGATAATAACAATGGTGTGGTAGCACCTGGCACTCTACAAAAAAGATTTCAAAAACATATTAATAAAAACCACGGCCATCCTTGATGTCTCAAATTGCAACCTGCGTCTCTCCATTATCGAAACCTTACTCATTTGAGCAAAGAAACTCACCATCAATCGCGTTCAGTACGAAGGGTGAAGTGTATATTCTGAAACGGTTTTAAATGATTTTTCTAATTAATTCATAATTTTAATTTTGTAACTCATTACTAACCTGACGAAGACTCATGAGAGTCAAAAACGTTTGCAAATATAGCGAGTTCCTATTCCCACTCGAGCAGAACATTGTCTTGAGCAGATCATTATCAATATAGAAGTGGCTACTGTTATTTTATCAAACATGCATGCGTATATATATATATATATATATATGTGTGTGTGTGTGTGTGTGTGTGTGTGTGTGTGTGAGGTTGGTTTATAGTGAGTGGTATAGATAAAATTTTTATGACATGGTGTCTTTTCTTTGTTCTGAAATTAAATAGCAAACATTCCGTAGAAAACATTAAAATTTATTTAATTTTTGTTTTCCGTTGAAAACTCAATTTGTTTTCCTAAATCAAAAATATTGCTATCAAAAATTGTTTAGAGTATTTATTTCATTCTCAAAAGATAGCTTACTATTTGTGTGCATACAAAATAGGTCGATATCTCTCTCTCTCTCTCTCTATATATATATATATATAGAGAGAGAGAGAGAGAGAGAGAGAGAGAAAGAGAGAGAGAGAAACAGCGAGAGAGAGAGAGAGAAAGCGAACGAGAGAGAGAGAAAGATGAAGTGTGTGTGTTTTATATTAATACTAGAAGAACCCACGGTGTTTCCCGGTCGTAAGATACGCTTAAATACATTTCAATGTATGTAGATTACGTATTTATTATTATAGAGCTAATTCTCTATTCTCTATATATATTGTACCCAATATATATTACTGATTTCCAAAAACATGCTTTGGATGTCATCAGTTGGAATCAAAAGCAAAAGATATAGCGTGCAAGCCTTAGTCATTTAGTTTGAAAAGTTTGCTAGAAATAAGTGAACGTTAAAAATTGAGACAATGACAAACAAATGCAAACTTTTCATAAAATAATAGAAGATATGAATATGTATGACTACTTTCATTGTTTTGACAAACTTCTATGTTGCTCGCCTCCGGATGAATATGACACGATCATCAATTTTTTCCCCCGACCACTTTTGTTCGTCTTTCATTTTGTTCTTTGTCTACTTGAATATGAATCCGATTCCCACTATTTGTGTTTGTGACACGGATAATCTATTTCCACTAAAAGTAATCAAATTAACAATTTCAAATTCAGTCTTGTATCAAACACTCATCACAGATGAAAGCCAAACATCCTTAGTTTTTCATACTTGAAAACTAAATTAAAATATAAAAGAACGGTTTATAAAGTTAGATATATATGTATATGTTTATATATTCGTATTTGAAAATTGCACTTCTAAAGAAATTAGCTGGTTATTATGAATTTCAAAACACAACTGCTAAGTGTAATAAAACCACCAATTATTTTAGTATGAAAAGTTAACTTTAACTGGAGGTTGGAATGATTGTCTGCCTTGTGGATTGAAAAACTGTCATCAAAATTTTGATCCAAAATGCAAAATCGTTCTTTAGAAAGAATGTATTCCAAAATAAGTCCAGCATGCATATAATCCGATTGGAAAGTTTTCAAAACAGCTGAAATAATGAAAATTGTGTGTTTTTTTTTCGGGCAGTGCAGTAGTCAAAAGAGATGTCCGTCCCTAGTCAAATGGGACCTAATAGTAAAACGAGAGAAATCCAATAAGAGAACCTTCATCATCGGCTTCATTAGAAATTAGAAGTTTAATTCAAGCTGAAATATTATGCGCGGTTTGTTTTTTTATATTACTTTTTTACATATCCAACATTTTTTCCTTTTTTTATTTGGCAGTTTATAACTACAATAAATTGCGGTTTCACTTAATGCCTTAACTAGCAAATTCTAGCATTGCTACAAATATAATTTGCCGATTTCTGTATGCCCTCTGATGAGAAGAAGAATAAGAATAGCATTCTTTGAAACTCCGTGGAATAAGGACTTTGTAAATTGTTTTTTTGAGTAATCAGTCGAAAAGTTTAACTTACAGTTTTTATTTCCTTTCTCTTTTTACATATATATATATATATATATATATAATTATATACATATAAATAAATAAATAAATATATATATATATATATATATAAACTCAAGCCGTATCGGAGAGGTGTGGTTAGTAATTGCGCATTCTATGCCTCACAATTATACGTGCAACTACCTTTACGAGAGGTATCCAGGGTCTCTTGAGAAGGAATGGAGGAATTGACCGTTTGGTATTGGCCAACTAAAATGATGTGTTGATTAGATAAAAGCAAATTGAGAATGATATCGTTAGTGTGATATCATCTATGAAGCTATTTAGTCTTAATCTTGTAACACGTTGTCTGTTTATACTATATATCCGAACCGTAATAGCGCATTGAGATTCCCAATGCTACAAATACAGAAGCAATCAAATACAAATAGTAAATTCTAAATTAATGCCGAACGTACCAACCATTCTATGGTTTGATCATCAACAGATCAAAAGCAGCCTGGGATATTAGGGGAAAAAGTCAATCGAATACATATTGATGATAAATCGAAGACAAGCGTAAATTAATACCCATACAATTATACTTGCTTCTAACGCAATTCAGTAAAGATGATAAATCAAGCTTGAAGACGCAATGCGCTTCAATCAGCTAGTTGGGTAATTTGTGCCGTCATGATTCTGTTTTTTCTGGCATTCGATGCCCCAATAGAATCACGTGCTCGCGTGAAAATTGCCAACATTCTTAATGAAAATTATGCTATTGATCTGACAGGAGTTGAGTACGAAGCACAAGGTTCGTATCCACGTTTCCCCTGCCACCTACTAACCAGACTCTGCTTTCTATTAAGTACCATCATTTTATTATGTGTCAGAAAAAATACTCCATAGTTTGCTTTGCTTCATTTTTATTTTAAGACGTATCAACGTTTTTTTGTTACTAATCTGATGCTAAAAAATAGGCCTCATTGTAAACACTATATGACGTAGGCTTACTTTAACACAAGTTACTATTATATCTTTAGCTGAGGATGAATTCCGTGTTGTTATATTAATTAACAGTTTAAGTGCGTAGATAACCACTATGGGTTGAATAGAAACCGACTTGAAAACAACACATGTATTCTATAAAAAAATATTTGGATTCGGCATTAAATAACCTGAAATATGTTATGCCGTAAAACAAAAACAACCAACCAACCAACCTAAACACGCGAGGGACGTTCCAAAATGAATGCCTTCTCATTTTTATTGCGCCTAATTTGATCAGAAGGGATCTCAAATTGCATTTTTATAATGACTCAACCCGTACATTTATAACCTAAAAGTCTCATCTCCCATTTGCAGATAGGCGACATATAGACTTAACCTCTAAGAAAGCAACCCCTGACATGGACATGCGTCAGGAGCGCAGATGCGCTATTAAATCTATAAATGCAGAAAAAAACTGATAAACATTTACCGGCACCTGTTGAACGTTTACTAAGCTGATGCAGTTGATGTCAGCAGAGTAAGAGATGGGTTAGTCGATTTCAGAGTTGCGACAGAGATGGGAGTGACAAATTACGCTCCTGATTTTTTCGACCAAGACCTTTATTTAAGCTTTACTCTCGTCTTTATGGTTGCATACTCATTCATCACCCCAATCTCCAGCTCTTCTTGGCTGTCAGTAAATTTTTATTAGTCATAGAATTTTCCAAGAGATTTTCATATTTCCCATATTTCGATTTTATTTCGACGACTGGGGATAAAGCTGTAGTCATTTTTGTAGCTCAAAAGATGCAGTTTCCCACTCTTTTGAAATCGTTGATATCAATATGACTGTATATATATATATATATATATATATATATATATATATATATATATATATATATATATATACAGCCACTCTGATGAGTCGTAGACGACGAAACACGTGTCAGTGGATAATTACATTTTAAAAATAATATATATATATACTGCTCCCCATGTGGGAGTACCAAATTGATTAAAAGGGTAAATTATTCTCAACTCGCATTTAGGTAAAATTAACTTTCGTAAATAATTGAATTTATTCAAAACATATCGCTAAAACCAAAACAAAACAACATCTAAGTAAATCGCGATATATCCAGACAGCTGGCGAGATTGTCCAAGGGTAAGGGTTTAGGCTCATTACGGTTTGGTCCCGATTTCGACTCTCGCTAGATACAGCCACTCTGATGAGTCGTAGACGACGAAACACGTGTCAGTGAATAATTACATTATATATATATATGATGATTGCAACGTCTTGTCAGACGAGTGCCATTCCCTCAGACATTTAAAATCCATGAGCCCAAATGCCTGAGGGAGTATCTATACAAATATGATGTTACAGAGTCTTAGCTTTGTACGACAGCTAAGTAACTCTCTCGGTTCAAAATGTTGAGATCCAGCAACAAGCAAGAGCAAGATAGCCAGCAACAAATTAAACTGCAGACCAGCTTAATGCGGGTAATGGTCTTCCGCTTTATGGTTTTTTAAATCAGAGATTTGCTTCTAGAAAGGTTGCCTTCACCACGGCTTACGGCAGCCCTCTCCACCCTAATACACATATACACACACAAATATACACGGTGCTAGTTGGCCGCTGACCCAGAAAAAGAGTTCATTCGTATATATATATATATATATATATATATATATATATATATATATATATATATATATATATATATATCTTCTATAATATAAATCTGCGCGTCTGTGAGTGTGCCTGGTCACGAATAGGCTCCTATATGGTTGACTATTATAGAAAACTGATCATATATAATGATAGAAGATGTATCGAGACACAAGAATGGGTATGTTTGATCTGGAATAATGATGATTCATTAAAATTGTGGGGTCTGTGTACGCGCCTGGTCCACAAAAAAAACGTTTACAAGTGTTTTTGATATATATGTAAATAAGAATACTTTGATAAGTATGTTTTAACTTAAATAGCGATGGTATAATAAAACTGTGGGGCCTGCGTTCGCACCTGGCCTCCATAGAATGGAAATAGGCACAAACTTTAATAAAGACTTCTCATATCTATCCGCGTAAGTATACTTTGATAATTATGTTTCAGTTTGAAGAAATATGGTATAATAAAATTATGGGGTGTTCGTTCGCGCCTGACCTCCATAGAATGGAAATATGTCACAAATTTTAACAAGGTTTTTAATATAAATCCACAAAATATTGTGATAAGTGTTTCAGTGTGAACAGGTATGGTATAATAAATTATGGGGTTTATCTATTTTATTTTTACTTTCATCATATTTTGCTTTGGTTTTGATACCCCCAAATTCGTAGCTATCTCTTTACAACCCTTCCTTTTCATAACCTATCATACTTTCATAAATCAGAGTCCATTTTCTGTAGGCTGTTTTTGAACCCAGCAAACGACGGGTACTTTTGCTAGTATATATATATATATATATATATATATATATATATATATATATATATATATATATATATATAGAGAGAGAGAGAGAGAGAGAGAGAGACTGATACGGAGTTATTTTATTTCTTTTCTTTCTAGAAGGTTGGACACAAGTCATATTTTCATTTGATTAATGTTTTTCTAATAGATTAAACTGGATTCGAGCTTGGCACATCCAGGCTTCTGTCATCATCACTCCCACTATATCTATCTATCTATCTATCTTTCTATCTATCTATCTATCTGTGTGTATATCTATCTATCATTTTTCCATATATATATATATATATATATATATATATATATATATATATATATATATATAAGTGAACGTGTCTGTGTGTGTATCTGTGTGTGTGTCTGTGTACATTTCCCTACGCAATAACTCTGTTAATTTTAAGTCTACAAACTCGAAATTTGATATACAGGGTATTGATATTTGGGGAAATCTATGTGATTTGTTTTCGGCCAGAAATTTGGCTGTTAAGAGGTCAAAGTTCAACGATTTGACCTTTGAGAAGTCTACCAAACTCCTCCGACAATTTTTGGTCTAAACACTTGAAATTCTAGATATATGTTCCTTGGACATGGATCTAACTTTATAACTTGATTTGAGCCCAAAACGATAAATGTTTAGGTGTCATAATAGGGGTAAAAGTTTAAAAAAATTGACCGTTTTTTTTGTTTCTTTTTCTTTTTTTTTTTGCTCAGCATACACCTCCAAACACCCAAGTAACGCCGGGCACCCATGCTAGTATATCTATAAAAGTGAAAATGTCTGTCTGTGTGTGTGTGTGTCTGTGTACATTTCCCTGCGCAATAACTATGTCAATTTTAAGTCTACAGACTCGAAACTTGATATACAGGGTACTGAGATTTGGGAAATCGATGTGATTTGTTTTGGGCCAGAAATTTGGCGATTAAGGAGCCAAAGTTCAACGATTGAACCTTTGAGAACTCTACCAAACTCCTCCGACAATTTTGGGTCTACACACTTGAAATATTAGATATAGGTTCCTTGGACATAGATCTAACTTAAATACTTGATTTGAGCCCAAAACAATAAATTTTAAGGGGACATAATAGGGGTCAAAGTTTTAAAAAATTGACCGCTTCTTTTTGTGTGTTTTTTGCTCAACATACACCTCCAAATAACCGGGCACGCCGGGCACCCATACTAGTATATCTATAAAATTAACGTGTCTGTGTGTCTTTGTGTCTTTGTGTCTGTCTCTCTGTCTGTGTATCTGTGTACATTTTCCTTCGCAATAACTCTGTTAATTCTCAGTCTACAGACTCGAAATTTGATATACAGGGTACTGAAATTTGGGAAAATCTACTTGATCAGTTTTCGGCCAAAAATGTGGCTGCTAAGTGGTCAAATTCAACGATGTGACCTTTGAGAACTCTACCAAACTTCTCCGACAATTTTGGGTCTACACACTTGGCATTTTAGATATAGGTTCCTTGGACACGGATCTACCTTAATAACTCAATTAGAGCCCAAAACAATAAATTTTAAGTGGTTATAAAAGGGGTCAAAGTTTTAAAAATTGACCGTTTTTTTGGGGGGGGGGTTCTCAGCATACACCCCCAAACACCCGGGCAACGCCAGGCACCCATGCTAGTATATATATATATGTATGCATATATATATATATGTGTGTGTGTGTGTGTGTGTGTGTGTGTGTGTGTGTGATTGATTGCAGGTATTTCGTGCTATAATGGCTAATCAATATAATGTGTTTCAAGCTGAGATTCGAAACCAGAGCACTTACATTGTATTCATCAATTTTTTCTGTAAGCCATTTTTTTCTCATATTTTTCTTTGTATTACTTTATATATATATATATATATATATATATATATATATATATATATGTGTGTGTGTGTGTGTGTGTGTGTGTGTGTGTGTGTGTGTGTGTGTGTGTGTTAGAACGTTTGAAATGTATTCTTTACCATGGCATTAGCATTAAAGTCTTAGCTGTATTGAGGCTCACCAAAACCCCTTATTGATCCTGGTAATTGTCTTCGCTGTTCGTGTTCGCTACAAAAAAAAAAAAAAAAGAGTATGTTTCTATGGCGTCTGAACAAAGTCTTATCCACCGTATCCGGATTTTGGGGGGTTCAAGTTGGAACACATAATCGTGTTCGCTGTTTTAGTCTGGCAGCCATAAATCGTGATTTGTTCTTAATTCATTTATCGCATTATTTTTTGCATAATCCGCCTTTCGTATTCCTACAATCTGTTTTACTTTGAAGATGAGTCCTTGTACAACTACAAGAGGCTCTGTCGGTCACTTTTCAGTATACTATTACATGTTTATAACTGAATATGTATAATAAACGTTTTTTTTTTTAAATTTAAAATCAGTCTAACCCTTTTTTTCTGAGAGGTTTTGTCTGCAGGTAAGTTTCTGGTGCCAAAATATGAAATATCAGTTTTGTTCGTCGGAAACGCTCGTTTTTAAGGGAATTTAAATGTATGAAATATAATGCTATGTAGTAAGTATAGAAAAGTTTAATGCAAATTGAAAATATTTAAATTTTAAAATTAGAATTTGTGCCCATATTATGTTCACTACACTCCTTTAAAATATACTAAAACGTATAATTTGGGGAATATATATTAATTGGTGTCCAATAACTAGGTTAAAGTTACATCAAAATCGAAGATATTTCAATTCTCACGAAATGCTTCTAGTCTTTTTTTTTCTCCCTTTGCATGAAACGAAATGAAATAAAAAAAAGATTCATATTACTCAACCTTATGTCCCGCAGGTATGTTCCAAAAGTCAGAATTATTGCGTAATGTGTGCGCGAGCCTTTTCTAGTCTCACACAAAAACATGCGTTCACATTTCAAGCCATATTACTTGTCATATACATACGCGCACACAAATATACGCGTCCACCTCCACACACGTACATATATTCACGTTCGCGTACATACACTCACATTCACGTGTATATATGCACACGCTAACGTACACACATGTACTCACACACGCGCACACGTACGCACACAAGGACAACGTCACTTCCACTTTCAAAGGAAATTCACACATGCACAAAAGACCTGCGGAAACGCATATAAAAGCAAGAGCAATAAGCAGCTTCGCCCTTTTTCAGACCAGCCTCCTAACCCGACGGTCTACAGACCGACAGTGCCTTTTCGGCATGCGCGCGCACGCGCGTATATCACACCACTTGCTACTATATGGGAAAAAAGCTATCAGGCCGTACGTACACTTTATACGCTTTCTATCTCCATAACCTGGATTGTCTTTTTCACTCTATCTCCCCTTCAGTTTCGGTCAATCAACACAGACATGTGCGCGACTCTTTACTGAGCTTAACCCTCTCTTTCTACAGGCTGGCTTGCGTTTCTCTATTGCATTCCCCTTTCCTTCCACGCGCGTAGTCGTCAACATGGGAATGAACACGTGTACACCCAAGACTTTCATTTCTCAACAGAAAATAAACGACATGTTTATTTTATTCCAGCATTTGAGTTCTTTGTTTCCTTCATTCAATTCGTTTCATTATTTTTCCTTGTAGCGAGTTAGGGTATTTATATCCTGGTCCGCAACATGTGTTACGGGGTTTTACTTTCCCCTTAAACATATACATTTAGCTATTTTTACACATGTAGATATTATTCTTTGTTCATATTATTGTATAATTTGTATTGATTCTTCATTAACATACGCTTTGTTTATCAATAATATTAGTATATGATTTTCAGAGTCAAAGTCGCAATGTATAACCATAATGGCCCCCATCGACACTCGTACCACGTTTGCCTGTGACGCTTTGTTTTTGTGTTTTTTCCCGGTCGTCACCATTCCACTGTAAGCCAAGCGAGCACAAAGTACTGGTTTACAATTTATATTCAAAGCAAGTAATTAAACAGATATGTGTGTGTTGTATAATATTTACTTGTTGAACACGGATACGGTTGCATGTCTTGTTGGATCCACATCCGGGTTAGATCTTGTGTTAAATTGAGAATATCAGCTAGAACTAACACCATAGTACCGCCCTTCTTAAGTCCTTTGATTGTCTACTTTGTTTGCTCGTATCACTCACCGATCTGATCTGCTTACAACAGGCAGTGCCCCTCAAATATATTTACTTTTCATTAAAAAAATCCTAGATGTCAGGTTCCCTCACCGATTCGCCATATGCGTTTTTTTCTCAGCTTACTCTTGACTGACTCTAGAACTAGTTATATCCGCATATACGTCATCAATCTGAAAGATGGATATGAATCTCATATTCTAGTTAGGAAATGAAAATAATTCAGTTACAAATAGTTTTACTAGTAAGTCTGTGTGAGACACGATCTACGAGCGCTCTCTCTTTCTCTCTCTCTTTCTCTCTCTCTCTCTCTGTCTTTCTCTCTCTCCCCCTCTTGCCATGACATGTTTATACGAGTTAACCTAACGTAATGAGTCGAGTGATGTAACTTGATTAACTAAGATAGAGAATCTAGAGCGCATTATGAGTTTTAATTATCGTCGTTGTTCTTCCTTGAAGGCGAGTTAAATTCGATAATTTGTCGTAAAGAAGCACACTAAATGTAGTAATATGACTAGAAACCAGTGCCGAGGAAGCAAAGGGATGAGTATGCGTAAAAGTAAACAACAAAGAATATAAAAGTTTAAAAAATGAATAAAATCGAATTAAATATGGCGTTCAGGATACAAGTTATAAGGAAAAACGTGACGCTAACAGGAAACATATCCAATTTTGTTTTGTTTAAACATTCGGGTTCATAAATATTATTTTAAGCATTGGGTGTCGAGGTAAGTGATGTAAGATCCCTTGGTATAAAGTTATCTATCTTAGACTTATAATGACTTTTTCAGGTTCTTCTTTTCAGTGGTAATAACTTTACAATGTTTTACTTCATTGGATGAATCAAAAATAGAATGTTAGCATCAGAAGTAATATATTTTACAACTATTGGGACATCTATCAGGTTGACAAGAAAGTTTTTGCGGTTTTTAACCTTTAAATTCAGATGAACATATCTCGACTCAAACAAAAATGTATTGATCGAAATAAGCACCATCAGAATTAACACACTTTTTCCAACGCAAAACAAGTGTATTTATGCCAGTAACGTATTAATCCGAAGGCGTTTTTGATATCGCTTAGGTTTTCGGAGCATTTCTCATGCAGAAAAGTGTTGACATGCTTGAAAAAGTGGTAGTCGGAAGGTGAGAGGTCTGCAAAGTGTGGAGAACGAGGCAGAGTTTCTTAGCCTAATTCGTTTAACTTCTGCAGGTTCGGTTTACCAACATGCGGTCGGGAATTGTTGAGGAGGAGAATCGGGCTTTTTTGTTGACTAATGCTAGATAATTAAGCTAAAAACCGCAATAACTTTCTTGTCAACCCGATAAAGATAAAACAAACTAGCATCAAAGATTGGTTCAAGCTATTTGCGTTGTGTACCGCTATACTATTGAGTCATTAAATGAAACAAATAATATGTCTATTAAACAGTAAAACAAATAAATAAAAATGAGATCTGTACATGATTTGATCCTATGCCTACAAAGAGAGAGACTGCCTTTATCTGGCGTCGTTTTTATCACTAAAACAACAAGACCGCGGTGAAACTGAAATCACATTCGTACAGATAAATCCAGTATCTTCCTTTAAGAATAATATATGATAATTTTTTACACAATTAAACAATGTCTTCTCAATATATGTCCGCGACAATTACAGATTGTTTCTTTTCTTGTTCTCAATAATGGAATAGATTTTCAAAAGTATGTAAAAGTGTTTGCCATATAGGTCTTGTTGATACTAACCGATCTGATATATTAGAATATACAATGTTTTAAATCGGTCAACCACCTAGAAATAATGAAAAAGTAAACGGAATGGTAATCTCATTAACGCCTATCATCGATTGATTACCGATAGCATGTGATAATACATATTTACAGTGGATTCCTTCTGAAAAGTACGCGTTGAGTTTTTAGCAATTTTATAAAATAGGAACGGTCACACCGTATCCATAAATGTAAGAAAACTTCGCGAAAGTAGAACTATCTGAAAAAACTCCTTTTGATTCACAGTTTAAAACGTAAGAATAATCAGAAGAAAATTACTCAGGATGAGATCCAATTGTATTCACAATTTTAAAAGATTCCTACGTGTAGTAGAGAGAATAAACTAAATTTTAATTTTAATTACTTGTAGCATTGTTTAAATTACATGTAGTGTTATAAAAGATGCTGAAAGTGCTCCTGTTGACATCTATACATTTTTTTTAAATTCCATTTTCACCCCAAACAAGGCACAGCGCCACTTTGAAGCAGGGGGATACTATCAGGGACTACTAGCAACGCCATTATGAAGGTAGATGAGTAGAAAGATGTTTGTTCACATTACACTTGAACTTCTGCATATCAGTACACTTGGGAAAGCAGAATCCCGGAAGGGAATTCAAAAGACCTGCAGTTCTGGGGAAGAAACTATTGGAGTAAAAGGCTTTCTTGCACCTAGGGATCTCTACTGTAAAGGGAGTAGACTTAGTAGCTTGTCGGGTTTGTCGGGGATAGTTACGTCGAGGAGGTACAAGTGTTTGCAGTTCGTCAGAGCATTCACCATTAAAGTTTTTGTAGAACAGACAGAGGGATGCAACATCTTGTCGATGGGACAGAGGCTGAAGCCTAGATGACAGTTCAAGACCTATCAGGTTGACGACTCTTCTGAACCCTGTCCAGGAGCAAGAGACAAGCAGCAGATGCACCAGCCAAGATGTGACAACAGTACTCCATAGATGGGTGAATGGTGGCCTTATAGAGGTACAGGATACTGTCAGACGTATCAAATTTCTGAGCACATTTAAGAACGATTGCAGAAACTGCCTGTAGATCTTTTCTGGTCATTTACCTGATAGCGTTGGTAATGTTCTCCTTTAGTTGGTCTAGATTGTGAGGATTATTTACATAAACATTTTGTTTTAAAGTTTCGCCAACGATAAAAAAATCACATGATGACAAGTCCGGGAAACGTGGTGACCATAACCCTTTTCTTATTGTTCTCTCTTCCGTAAATATATGATGAACCTGTGTCAGTGACCTTTGAGACGTGTGGCATGTAGCGCTATCTTGTTGGAAAAAGAATTGCATTTTGTCTTGTGGTGTCAGTTGGTCGTTACGAGAAAGAGTAGAGAGATCAGGCTACTTTTAATATTAATACTTTTTATATTACTGAGATTAATGTCTTAGGTTTCGACCTTTTATGTCCAACAAAAGACGCAAGATAAGTTCCTATACTAAAACGCGATACCAGCCAATTTATCGAAATTTCCTTTAACCCTTAACTTGATGCAACATAAATTCTCATTTTTTTTAGCGTTACGCATTAGTGTAAAAATAAATATTTGTTGTTGTTCTTCGTAAGTTTTTTTTCTGTTTCACGATGTTCAACCTGGCCGAATTATAATCGAATTATTACCCAAGTCCCTAGCTAAATTTCATCAGAACAAAAATTGGATAGATCTTTTAAAAAATAAAATAGTAACCAGTCAACAATTGAGTTTCTGAAAAAGCAGTAAAAATGTTGAATATCGTATTTAATCATAGTAGATAATTATGATTGAATAAATAGATGTTTTAGAAAGTTGCCACATTTGAAATAATGAGGATACATTTTTAAAAACGCTTTTTAATTAGATTACAAGGATTTGTAAGTATTATGCCAATAAAACGAGTAAGGTTTCGTGTGTGCTATTGCAATTTATCGTTCTCTCTAAAATGTGTACGTAAATATGAATTATACTGTGATATGATTATATATACGTAGTGTCATAATTAATTGCTGATGGTTTAGTTTTTTGTTTTTTTTTATAGTTTAAACATAAACCATCAAAAAGAAACTTTCGAAAAGACCAAATTACATTTCTAAAGTATATTTCTCCTCAGCATTAATTAGATAAAGAGGATAAATAAGGGGCGCGGCAGAAAAAAAAGCCCTATCAAGACGTCTTTCAGCCAACCCTTTTCAAGATTGACTTTAGTAGCGGGGGAGAAAACATCGTTTAAAAACATGGTCAAAAGACCATAAATTAATAGCGAGGGTAAAAAAAATTATATAGGGAATAGGAGAGAAAAAAAAAGAGAAACAATCTCAGCGAATACCCATAAGTTCTAAATTATGGGTATACTCTCTTTGCTTACACAAAGATGGTTGTTGCAAATTAATGTATACAGCCTCGAGAATTTTTTAGTGAATTCTCGCGCGCGCTCTGTGTAAAACCGAAAATGTTCCATCCGTGTATCCGTCAATGCAAATTTGACACTGTAATAAATGTTCATCAATAGCCGACTTATGAGTTGGTAAACGCCTGGATGTTGGCCTTTTTTGTGCCTACGTATCGAAGTGTGGACATGTTGGGAAATTCTAACCAGCAAACGTTGGTTGGTATGGCTCACGTAGTCAGTTTCACACTGACCATTAAATCGATAAACAACCATATTATATTGAGTTGTAAGGGATACGATCTTGACGTTTAAAGGCGGAATGTTTGTGGGCCCTCACAAATTTCCCATATATGTGAAACTCCCGTGGATTGGTGTCAAAAGCCAAGCATTTCCGTATAAAATTGATACAGCCGTTTCACGTTGCTATTTTGCAACGAAGATCCGAACGGTGTTCGGGACAAGAAATGCTTTCCCCTCTTTTCGAAAGGATGGTATCCTTACCACTCAATATAATATGGTTGTTTATCGATTTAATGGTCAGTGTGAAGCTGGCTACGTGGGCCATACCATTCAACGTTTGGAGGTTAGAATTTCCCAACATGTCCACCCTCCGATACGTAGGCACAAAAAAAACGCCAACATCCGGGCGTTTACCAACTCATAGGTCGGCCATTGGTGAACATTTATTACAGTGCCAAATTTGCACTGACGGATACACGGATAAAAATTTCTCGGTTTTACACAGAGCGCGCTCGAGAATTCACTTAAAAATTCTCGAGACTGTATATATTAATTTGCACCAACCATCTCTGTGTAAGCAAAGAGAGTATAGCCATAATTTAGAACTCATGGATATTCGCTGAGATTATTTCTATTTTTTTCCTTCTATTCCCTATACAATTTTTTTACCACGTTTTTAAACGGTGTTTTCTTCCCCCGCTGCCTACGTTAATCTTGAAAAGGGTTGCCGTAAAGACGTCTTGATAGTTTTTTTGTCTGCCTCACCCCTTATTTATCCTCTTCGTCAAATTAATGCTTAGGAGAAATGTACTAAGAAGCGTATTTTGGTCTTTTCAAAAGTTTCTTTTTGATGGTTTTTGTTTAAACTATATAAAAAAAACCTAAACACTCACAGTTAATTATGACACTACATTCGGTGTTCTTCAAAAGTTTTATAAAATTATGTATCCCTAAAAATATTTATATATATATATATATATATATATATATATATATATATATATATATATATATATATATATATAAAGTTGAACGTCTGTGTGTGTGTGTCTGGTCACGAATAGGCTCCTATATGGTTGACTATTATAGAAAACTGATCATATATAATGATAAAAGATAACTGAGACACAGGAATGCGTATGTTTAATCTGGCATGATTATTATTCATTAAAATTGTGGGGTCTGTGTACGCGCCTAGTCCACAAAGTATGGAAATAAAAATGTAAAAAATTTTTTTAAATGTTTACAAGTGTTTTTGATATAGATGTACATAATAATAACAAACGCAGACCCGACAATTTTATTACACCATCTCTATTTAAGTTAAAACATAGTTTACAAAATATTCTTATGTACATTTATATCAAAAACACTTGTAAACGTTTGTTTTTTTTTAATTTTTTATTTTTTTATTTCCATTCTTTGTGGACCAGGCGCGAACGCAGACCCCACAATTTTAATGAACCACTGTTCTGGTAGATCAAACATACCCATTCCTGTGTCTCGATACATCTTCTATCATAATATGTAATCAGTTTTTTAAAATAGTCAATCATATATGAGCCTATTCGTGACCAGACACACACACACACAGACATTCAGCTTTATATTATAGATATGCATATATATATATATATATATATATATATATATATATATATACATGCATATATATATATGACTACTTAATTTAATCACATAAATTAATATACGAAAATATAATTTTATGCGTAATTTTTTAGTATTTACTTCAACAGTTCTCAATACATAGGTAGAGCTAGGTAGTAAGTTATAAAAATATATATGGCAATTAAGCTACACAAAATATTCCGCGTTTCATTCTCGTGAGAAATCGTCGGGCTTATATATACATATTATATTATGTATATATATATAGAGAGAGAGAGAGAAAGAGAGAAAGACAGAGAGAGAGAGAGGGAGAAAGAAAGAAAGCGTCATAGGTGCGTGCTCGCCAACTGTTAAATTAGAGAACTGAATTCACTTTTGTGAGAGCTACAATGCTCTTTCTAAAATTACGAGAATTTTGAAAACTAAAAAAAAAATATTTGAAGATTGAAACATTATAATAATAAACATAAAAATGAAAAAGTACAAAACATATTAAACAATAAATAAAATTTAAAAACATGGTGCTAGTGCAGAGAGTGATTCGCGCTATTTTTTAAATCGTATTTCCAAGTTTAATTAAAGTTTTTTGATATGTTTTTTTATTCAATTGCAAGGTTGAAGTATAGATTAGAACAAAACACCCTCCCCTTCCCCTGTTAAGAATGGCTTTTTAAATAATAACGTTATTATTTACGTCTGGGTAACTCTCTGCACTAGTACCCAAAAAATAATAACAGTTGAGAGCTCCACATCTTTACATATACACTTTTCTTCCGTTAGAACCACATTACGCTCCGCTTTATATATATATATATATATATATATATATATATATAGATAGATAGATAGATAGATAGATAGATAGATATATGCAGTGAGAGAAAGGGCAGACAGACAGAGGGTTATAGTCAAACAGAAAAAGAAAAGTCCTAAAATATGTATAAGTGTGCACATGTGTGTGAGCGAGAGAGCTGTTTTCTGGTAAGTATATTCGATATCGATATGCAACGTTTGGTAATTAAAGTAATACGATTGCAAGACTTTTATGCTTACCTGTATGGATTTAAATTGCATTGCGAGCCGCCGCAATGTAATGCGATATTTGAAAGCGATCCTTTGCTATTCCAGTCGCGAATACATTACCATCTTATTGAATATTCATTTCGGCTCGCAAACGACGTATGCAGTGAAGAAGCGAACTTGAGACGATCGTAAATGCCCAATTGCATCATTGTTTCGCTTCATCCGGTTCGTAGAAAAAAAGTGATCACTGTTATTTACAACAGGTCAACGTACTCGGTATTGCCTGGAGGAAATTGTGTAAAATTGAATATCGAAGATATCAGATATTTTAAATGGTCTGAAGATGACGTTAGAAAGAATATAAAATATCATTGTTGGATCAAGACATATCGTATCTGTGTGTTTTGTTTGAAAATCGCTCCTGACAAAACATGGAGCTACCTGAAGTGAGAAACTGAAAAAGTTACTTCAAGGTCAAAAACAACTCAACGACAAAAAGTTGGTACATAGATGTCGACTCCAAAAAGAGTAATTCTCGTTGGAAACATCGCAAAATTGAATGAGAAAACTAAAGGGCAAAAAGTGGGAGTGAAAGTAAACCTAAATATTAATGTTTTATCCCGTATAGATACGACTTTCCTTAAGGCGTCTCAAAATAAACCCTATATGCAAGCAGAAATTAACTTGTTCTTGTGTGTGCTAGAAACTGTTCTATTTGATAAAGTAAAATAATTCTGAAATCCTTATATGTGAGAATAACAGTAGCGTCCAAAACTAATGGACACATTTTTAAAACCTTATATTTATTAGAAATAACGACTGTGAAAAGCTGAAATTTTGAAAAATCGTAGTCGTCATCACCCGTAATAACATACTAAAATTTGAATTATTTGCAAATGACAGAAAAGGAATTATAACACTTATTTATTTATCTTCAAAATAGGAACGCCCAAAAGTAAGGGACAATATTAGGTTTTAAAATCCTGTCCCTTAGTTTTGGACGCAACTGTATATATATATATATATATATATATATATATATATATATATATATATATATATATATATATATATATAGTAATTTATAAAATATATATGGCGATTAAGCTACACTGAATATTCTGCGTTTCATCCAACTATAGGATTCGTCAGGCTTATGCGCATAAGCCTGACGAATCCTATAGTTCGATGAAACGCAGAATATTCAGTGTAGCTTAATCGCCATATATATTTTATAAATTACTAACTAGCTCTACCTACGTATTGAGCACTTTTGAAGTAAATACTTTAAATTTACGCATAAATCTATACTTTCGTATATTAAATTTATGTGAATAAATGAAGTAGTTATATATATATATATATATATATATATATATATATATATATATATATATATATATATATATGAAATAAAATGGAGGTGAAAGGACCTGGTCCTTTCACCTCCATTTTATTTCATATCGTCGAATTTAATCCAGCTCAATAATCATACATGACGCACCGCAATAGAGACAGACTCCAAAATCTTTAAATGGTTTCTGGAGTCAGCTCTATGTAGCAGCTCGAACCATTCTATTTTATATCTATCGGCACAGCACGGGTTGTCAACCAAATGCTGGCCAATAGCAGAGTCCAAGGCTGCAGAAGGAGGGAGACCACCAGACCCCATCCTCTCTTGTCTGATCTTCGATGGAACATGCTGGTTTATACGAGTTAAAAGATGCAAGGATGTTCGCCTAACATAACTAGCATCGCACTGGCATTTAAATTGATATACAATATTGCTATTTTGGATGTAAGGATAACCATCCCTGCGAAAATACGGAAAAGCAGGTCTCGTAGTATATACCAAACGCAAGGGCACAGAAAAAAAGCAGTCGTAAATACTTCTGCGAATCTGTTTGGAAAGTCTATACTCTTTTCCCCAATCCACGGTAATTTTAAATAAACCGGGAATTTTAAGGGTCCAAACTTTTTAGGGGATTTAAAATCCGCAACCTTTTTGAAAATACAGTCATCAATAAGGTCAACAGGATTACCATTATTGATGAATAGTTCCCTGATCTTGAGTTCGGCGTCTAATCTGTTAGGCGAACAAATCATGAGGGCTCTATGTACCAAAGTATTAATTAAGCGTGATTTTGGTACAAAAGACAACCAGTTCACATATAGGCAAGTAAATGTCGGCTTTCTATAAATTGTAGTGAGAAAGCCCCCCCTTGAACGTTCGACAAGAACATCCAAGAAGGGAAGCGAATTGTCCTTCTCACTTTCCATAGTGAACTTAAGAGTCCCATGCAAAGAATCCAACCTATTAAAAAATATCGACGCTTCACCTTGCGATGGAAAAATACCAAAGGTGTCGTCAACATATCTGAAATATGCAGTGGGTTTAGTTATAGAATTGAACATAACGGATTCATGGTACCCGACGAAAATATCCGTGAAAGTTGGGGCCA
The DNA here is from genome assembly GCF_053919585.1 of Euprymna scolopes. Classification (NCBI taxonomy): domain Eukaryota; kingdom Metazoa; phylum Mollusca; class Cephalopoda; order Sepiida; family Sepiolidae; genus Euprymna; species Euprymna scolopes. The sequence goes on from NC_136505.1 coordinate 65,447,502, forward strand.
ACGGACTCCCCATTGAAACCCCGTCGACCTGACAGTACATAATATCACAAAAACTAAACTCCATGGATTTTGTGCACATTAAAATGAGTTCAATAAGAATCTCTTTAGAAAACCGTGGAGCAGTCAGGCGACCATCATAGAGCGCATCGGTACATATACGTATAGTCTCATCCAATGGTATGTTGGTAAAGAGACTAGAGACATCAAATGAGCACATAAAAGATGTCTCTGCATTTGAATCCAACCCACGTACACAACAAACCGAAAAAAAGCTGGGATGTAGTGCGTGGTATATAACTCGCGCACAGGTTGCAGAATTTCCACAAGCCACTGAGATTCTTATTGAACGCATTTTAATGTGCGGTGCGTCAACCTTCTTTGTGCAGGCAAAAGGAAACATCCAACGCATTGTTTCTCTTTGGGGAACTTTGAATCTTTTCTCTCGTTTTTCCCCCCTCGTTGTGCCAATATTTTAATCGTTTTTAAACGTTGATAAATTTATTTTAGTGTCACCGTACTTTTAGCACATTCAATAAGAACTCTTTATTTTCGATATAATATTATTATCGATTTTCTCCTGATGAGATGATAGCCGAAAGAGCTCTTGAGAAACTTCCGCCTATTTTATTCGAAACTGTATATAAATTCTGTACTTCCAAAAATGTATGGATATATATATATATATATATATATATATATATATATATATGTATATATATATATATATATATATATATATATATATATACATATAAGAATACTGAGTATTAGAAATTATTTTCATACTATAGTTTACATAGAATCAATAATAAATATATTAATTCAATAAACAATTTTAATTATTAATAGTGATACAATTTAATATATTCTAAATATATAAAATGGTATCTCAAATTTATTATGCTGATGAACAGAATCCGTTATCAGTTAAAAATTTTATAAACGTATAATTTGACAATGAAATTGCAAACGTGTTTCAATATTTGTTTTACTTGGAATATTTTGATGAGTGTTTAACAAATATAGAATTATACCCTATTAGTATGCGAAGACACGATAGAAAAATAAACACCGATAGAAGCAGTTTACTTCGATGAACATATAATTGAATAGAAGAAAGTCAAAATAAATGGTCACAATTTTAAAAACTAATAAATAGTTGACATTACCTTTGCTATTTTTAATGCTACGACCTTTCAAAGCATGGGATTTATCAGTCGACGGATATCATATTGAGGAATTTCTTGCTATGTCTGACGCAATAATTCTAAAAGTTCAGAAGAAGATGGCTTATATTTTTGCAAATGTTTCGGTCTAATATGCCCTAAAGGTTTTCAAATCGGTTCATATCCTGGGACTGACTAGGCCATGGAAGTTTATTAATCTCATTTTGGCTCAACCAATGTTGTGTCACTCTAGAAGAGTGACAAGAAACTCCGTCTACCATAAATAGGAAGCCAACTTTGTTCATTTTACCACTGGAGAATATTGAAGCATATTTAACAGAACTGATGTTTCCTTCGCACTTCACCAGATCTATGTTTCAACGTTGGCTGCAATCTTCAAAGGTCAGTCTAGCTGAGAGAGCCTCTAAAAGCATGCATTTCCTCTGTCGGGAAATAATGCAAATCATGACACCAAAAAAATGATATTAGTCCAAATGGTGATAGGATTCTCAATAATCTCACGAACCCAATCTTTTCCGCGTAAGACGAATTTTTTTCGCAGCTTGTGATCATGCCTGACAGCTGTTCTGGGGCTTACACCAATTTGTATTGTAAGGTTAGAGGTTTTACACCGGGGATCCTCTTCAACATTTCTTCTTACAATACGCAAAGACGGGACGATCTGGATAATGTGTTGTTCACTCATGTCCTCTCTTGTGAATTTTACGATCACTCTATTAACAGTAGAGAGGGGTATTGAAAGATTTCCTGCTATTTTGCTAAGACTAAGACCACCTTCATGGTGACCAACAATTTGTCCTCGCTGAAATTTTGATCGGCCTTATGCTCCTTTTGTTCGTGTCATGCTTTAATGTTAGTAGATGCAATTTTCATGAGATAATCTAAGTAATTTCACCACTATTACCATCTGTACATATAAATGCACATTAATCTTAAGTAAAATATTTATCCAATGTCTATTGTTTTCTGTAATGTCTGTATATATATATATATATATATATATATACATATGCATATACATACATATATATATATATATATATATATATAGTAATTTATAAAATATATATGGCGATTAAGCTACACTGAATATTCGGCGTTTCATCAACTCTAGGACTCCTCAGGCTTATGCGCATAAGACTGAGGAGTCCTAGAGTGGATGAAACGCCGGATATTCAGTGTAGCTTAATCGCCATATATATTTTATAAATTACTAACCAGCTCTACCTACGTATTGACCACTTTTGAAGTAAATACTTTAAGTTTACGCATAAATCTATACTTTCGTATATTAATTTTATGTGAGTAAATTAAGTAGTTATATATATATATATATATATATATATATATATATATATATATATATATATATATATATACTTAATGTGCCGGCGATCATCTGAAAAGATGCAGCAATCATCATGTATGTATGCATGCATGTAAGTATGTCTGCCTAAAACCTGCGACAGAGGCGACGGATTTTCACTAGAGTGTAGATATAAGAAATAAGTATTGTTTAAAATGTGTGCGTATGCGTGCTCGCTTGAAAATTAATTTTTCGAACGGAAATATGGGAATTTGATTAATTTATTATTAGCCATACTATTTTTCGCTCTAGTTAACTATGAAACTTATTTTGAAACATTTCGATGATTTTCATTATCTAATTTCGATCATTTAAGATCGATTATTTTCTTTTGCAAATAGTTCTTATTGACTCGTTATGTGTCCAGCGAAATTTGATGACGTTTCAGGATAAGTTCACTTATTCAATATAGATACCAACATGCATAAAACGTATTACCTAGGAATGAATAAGAGCAAATGGTTATTTGTGCTCGGACCTTTGCATCATACACTATGATTTTTATTTTATTTGTATATTTTTACAGAAAATGAAATTATAATGTCTTATTCACATAGCCCGGAGGTCGGAACACACGATATTGTAATGATTGTGAACCGTCCTTATACAAAAGTAATAACATCATCAGATGTCTAGAAAAATTATACTTACGAAACCATGTAATTGATATTCGTATACGGCGTTTTTCAATTGTATTACGACGAATATAATATTTATAGTATAAGTATGACTGAATATTCAGATCTCGAAATAAGATGCCAGTGCGTTCGTTGAATACCTTATTGTATTCTATCGCAATGCAAACAGCTTTGTATATAAAATAGCATCAATATATATAGTTATATATATATGTATGGATATATATATATATATATATATATATATATATATATATATATGGCTATGTGTATATATATATGTGGCTATGTGTATATACATATATATATATATATATATATATATATAATGAATAAATGACAAAAGTCTATATTCCAAATTTCATAATGTTTACCATCTTACAATTTATCCATTTAATTCAGCTGGCATTCACAATTCTTGGCAGCATCTGTTTCGTAGAACAAAATTATTCACTTAATAATTATATCAATCAGTGAATCTATTTTGCCCTTAACTCACCAGGAAAAAATAGCAACAATCAATCAACTAAAAGGAAACAAAATGCATTTGGACATGAGTAAAAATTCCGAAAATTGGAAGAAAAGCTGCAAATACCTTATAGTTTGCTTACATTACACCATTTTGAACTTATGAACTATATATATATATATATATATATATATATATATATATATATATATATATATATATATTAATGAAAATCTGGAGTTAAATTCAGTAAATTAAACAAATTACGAGAAACTTATTATTCAACAAAGAATACAAAATTTTAAAATATTTTCCTTAATCCATGAATTTTCAATAAATGGCTCATGTCTTCAAAAGAAATGCCTTTAACAAAATAATGTTTTTAGGAAGTTATACATTTTGCTATTAAGCGCATACATTTAAAAAATAAAATGCTCAGATGAAAATCTAAAAGAAGCAAAGATTAAAAAAGGGTATTCCATGGTGTAAATTTTGAAAAATGTAGACGCAATCGTAAAATGCAATCAATGAAGAAAGGTATAATTCAGAATTAATTAACATGTTTTTATTTAATACTAAGTAAGAATATGAGGTAATCTACAAGACGCGATATTGTTTAGGAAAAAGGGCTGTCCTCTTTTCCTGTAAGTAAGAAGAACATTAGATAAGTGGAAAATATAGGAGCCAGGATTAGTCGGAGAAGACCGGAGTCAGTCGAGTCAGGATCGGACAGTGGAGCGGTCGGACAGAGCTGATATTATCAGAGGAGGGTCCCTTTAGAAGCGAAGACAGACCGTTTAATCATGTAGAACGACTTTGAATTCCCTGACGTCATCATCATTCGACCGGTCGATCTGATAATAAAGAAGTTATCATGTTTTTGTAAAACTGTGTCGTGTCATCATTCAACAGCAAAAGGTAATGTGTGAAACATCCTTAATATGAACTTTGTCTCCCTCATTGTTATTATGAACTTTATGTAACTCTTACAAGAAATATATCTCTCCTCCCCTCTTCTATGTTATAAGAACGGATAACCTCTCTCCTTGCTAATGTATGTAATAAGAGTCCACAGAACAGTAATGCGTATGTCTCTTTCTCCCTCATCACCATCGTATATATGTATCGTCATCTTAAATATGACCCCAGCTTTGCAACAATATGGTAGAATCCAAGCTGATTGCAACAATTCCATTAGAATTGGGATCGTCTTATAAATATTGATACTAATATTTATATAGACTTTAATCGTACAGTATTACAATAATTTCAAAATTTCAGTTTAATTTGTATATATATTATATATGATGTTGTGTAAATTACAATTATATATGATAAAATATAGCATAAGTTGTACTATATTTTGTTCACGATACGCCAACATGCTAATATTATGCAATCACGCTCATATATATAGAATGGCTTATTTTAGAAGTATGTGCTCTTCATGACTAATATTTGTCATACTGAGTTTAGAATTTTAAAATTTCAACTTCATTTCAAAATATATTTGATAATTAAAGATTAAAAAAGTATAGAATCGTAACTCTTTTACCTGCATTGTGTTTTCTTTCTCCAAGCCGGAGGTAGTCAATGCAAGGACACACTAATTTGATGTATCGATATTCCTAAGATGATTATGGGCTGCGTGGTGTTTCCACTTGTCTATTACATCAACCTGCCATTTGATTGACGGAATGTTTGCGGCTGACTTCTGTCGGCTTGCGGATTTAACCAACTCATTAATATCTCATAGAGAACATCCATCTTATTTCAAGGTTGAATTCCTCACGTAGATTCATTGTTATCTATTCACCTTCAAGCCGATCTAGCTCACTTGCCAGGTTGATGCATATGTTCAAATGTACCTTCCCCTTCAGCCGAGATTAAAGAATTGCCGGTCTTATTTAACAGGTGTCTATATATTTACATGTAACGAGAGATGGATGTGACACAAAGTCGAGCTTAATGCGAGGGGGTGTATTCATATCCCTTCAATGTTTAGTGCCTGAGAGATTGTAGAAGCATGTTACTCACTTTCAAATCTTACAAACGAAAGAAAGCAAAAAGCGTACAGTACACATACGGCACTAAAATAAGCTTAAACTTTAAAAGGATATCTTCGATTAAACCTCGTAGCATTACACGTGGACGCACCTATACATACATATATATATATATATATTATTTTATTACCGTTTTATCTGTTTAGTTACACATGTTTCCGCTACCGAATCATATCAGCGATCCAGTAACTTCGTCAGACTTGGACGGAAGTGGTTATTATGATTGGAAAGACGATATTAGAAGAAGACGATTAAAATGAAGGGGGGTCTCCATTTATATTCGACAACATTTAATTATTAAGATTTAACAACTAAAGAAGAGAAAAGAAAAAAGAAAAAGAAAGAAAGAAGAGAAAAAGAAAAAAGAGGGTGAGGTTGAATTAAAGAATTTAGCTTTAACTAGACACGACACGGATTTCAGTATATGTAGAGAAAAAGATAGAGAGAGATAGATGGAGAGAGGGGAGGGAGTAAATGAAGAGAGGAAGAGGGATAATTAACAATTTAATAAAAGAAAGGGAGATACCTATGAAACAGATAGGTAGTTATCACGACTGTCTTCATATCATAAGGTTTGACAAGTGATTTTTGTACCAAATATTTCACATATATACATGTGTACACAAGTTTACATAAGCACGCATACATATATCTGCATAGACATATACGCAAGTATACATAAATACACGTACACATACATAAATACAAACACATGCATACAAACACATATATACAAGTGCATATATACAGATATACACACCCATATATGGACACATATACGCACATATACATGGCGCATGCATACATATACATATACAAATAAATATAAATACAAACATACATATAAATACAAATAAATATATACACATATATATACCAATACCCACATATATACAAATTTTTACAGAACATACAGGAGCATATAGACGTGCGACAACACGCATAGTATAGATTTTGAGAATAACCTGAGTTACTGGATCGTCGATACGATTCGGTAGCGGAAACACGTGTACCTAAACAGATAAAACGGTAATAAAATAAAACATATATATATTTGCTCTGCAATAGTATTGAGAACTTTCTTCAAGTTTTCACTATTTACCAGTTTTACTATATATATATACACATATATATATATATATAGAGAGAGAGAGAGAGACAGAGAGAGACAGAGAGAGAGAGAGAGAGATTTCGTACATTTAATGCTTTGACGATAATTACGGTTTTCAAAAGGCGAACAATTAAAAGATACATCTGCCGTACTTAAAAATTGCTGGGTTTATTTATGGTGTCTTTTACATATAAAAAAAACACCCAATACTTTTGCTGATGAGTAGACTTTGTTTAAAAAATCTATCTCAAAATTATTGTCCGTGGCTTAATGTCTATCACAATAAAAACATCGTTTCCGAAACGATCGTACAAATTATTGATTTGTAGTTGTTCATTCTTATGAAACAGATTTTTAATTTTTAATTCTAATTTGAATTTTAAATTATCAATCACATTACTAAATATTAAAGTAGCTCTAGGATATTTGGCTATCAAGCTTATTATATATCTGAATTACAACGGGCACTGTTCTTTTCTTGTGTTTTAATTAAATTAGTAATTTAACTATCACATTAAAATACACTCTCCTCTTTAGACTACTGCTCTAGCCCCCTTTAAATTTATATATATATATATATATATATATATATATATATATGTATATATATATACGTTTTATTTTTTATTGCCGTATTTTTCTGTTTAGTTACATTATTGTTTCAGCTACGCAACCGTTTTTTGGCCGTCATGTAGCCTTCTCAGACTTTTACAGAAATGTTCGTTTATGGTGGAATGAAAGAGTGAATGATGTCAGCGTAACTGGAACAATAATGTAACTAAACAGAAAAATACGGTAAGCTGAAACAATAATGTAAATAAAAAAAAAATATGGTGATAAAAAATAAAACGCATATTTGCTCTACAACAGTATTGAGAACTTTCTTCAGGTTTTTATTAATTACCATTTCTACTAAATATATATATGGGGGGACGTAGTACCAGAACTATACGAAATGTAAAATATTGTATATCGTGGCAACATATTTTCGTTCAATCAAGCGTGAATAGCGCGGAGTGTTCTTGCTTAGTGAGCTTTCTTTGTAATTTAAAAAAATTTAAAATTGTCGTTCTTATTTCTCTGTAGAAATCCCTAGGTGTCAGAAAGCCTTCTACTCCAATAGTTTCTTCCCCAGAACTGCTAGACTTTGGGATTCCCTTCCGGGATTCTGTTTTCTCAACTGTACTGACATGCAGAAGTTCAAATATGTGAACAGACATCTTGCTACTCATCTCCCTTCATAATACCCCTGAAACTTATGTCCCTGATAGAGGCCCACTACTTCAAAGTGGCAATGTGTTTCGTTTGGGGTGAAAATTGAATAAAAAATATATTGATGTAGTGATTGTCGATTTGACTGGGAATCAATTCTCAAAAGCGAATATAAAGTGCAACATTTAATATTCAAGATATTATTTTCTTAAATTTGAATAAAAATAATTATATATGAAGTATCAAATCTAGTTCACATCAGTTTAGTATTAAATCATAATTTCAAAACAAAATGACTTTACAGATGTTTCTTAAGACATCAGAATCGATAGCAGGTAATTTATTTGTCATCGGAAACTAAGGTAATCCAAAGGAATCATAAAATGAATCAACGGACTTTTAGTAAAAATACAAATCAAACATGTCAAATTTCATATGCTAGCATATATATATATATATATATATATATATATATATATATATACAGGATGTTTCCACAAAGTCTGTCTACATAATGTAGACAGACTTTGTGGAAACATCCTGTAGATTATGTAGGCACACACACGCACGCGCTCGCGTATATATATATATATATATATATATATATATATATATATACAGGGTGTCCACAAAGTCTGGCTACATAATGTATATATATGAAGAAGCTTTGAGTATTTTATAAAAAGATACTAAAATAATATAAGAAAAAATAAAAATGCAGTTTAAATTCACTGACAAAAAAAAACAAGTAAATTCAACATATCGGAAGCTTAAGCACACACACACATACACACACACACGCACACACACACTCACACACACACGCGCGCGCGCATATATTAACTTTAATAGGGATAGTATGATAAAATTGTGGGGTCTGCGTTCGCGCCTGCCCTCCATAGAATGGAAATAGGCACAAACTTTAATAAAGACTTTTCATATCTATCTGCGTAAGTATGCTTTACTTTGATAATTATGTTTCAGTTTGAAGGAATATGGTATGATAAAATTATGGGGTGTTCGTTCGCACCTGACCTCCATAGAATGGAAATATATCACAAAGTTTAACAAGGTTTTTTAATATAGATCCATAGAATATTGTGATGTGTATTTCAGTGTGAACTGGTGTGGTATGATAAATTATGGGATTCATCTATTTTATTTTTACTTTCATCATATTTTGCTTTGGTTTTGATACCCCCAAATTCGAAGCTATCTCTTTACAAGCCTTCATTTGCATAACCTTACATACTTTCATAAATCAGTTCCATTTGCTGTAGGCTGTTTTTGAACTCATTCAACGACGGGTAGTTTTGCTAATATATATATATAATGCAGCTTAAATACACAAACGCGCACACACACTATATGTATACACACAAACACACACATATATATATATAATGACATATATATGTATGTATGTATATATATGTATATATATATATATGGTGTGTGTGCGTTTATGCATTTAGCCTGCATTTTTCTATTTAAGCAAACATTATTAAACATAGTAACATTATTCTGCTTGACTACACTTCTCATAAAAGCTGCTGCAATGAGTGCTCTTTTTTACGTCTAACATTATATTTGCTTTCTCAGTTGCTTTTTAAAATTCCTTTCTGTTTTCATCATTTGTTTTTTTGACTCAGTTCGAGGAAAAATTGATTGCGATTATGATACTTAAATAATTAGACGATTGTAAAAATAAACAGGTTTAATTAAGCAGTGGAAATAAATCTGTCATGTTTTTCACTGTTAGCTTATCTCTCTCTCTCTCTCTCTCTATATATATATATATATATATACATATATATATATATATATATATATATATATATATATATATATATATATATACAGAGAGACAGAGTAAATAAAAAGGAAAAAAAAACGAGCTATGTGTTCATCAAAGTTTCGTCTTTTATTTTTCGAAACTTCTGGATAAAATAATGAGGAAGTCTCGAAATAAAGAAACGTTGATGAACACATACCTCGGTTTGTTCCTTTTTTCATACGAGGGGCGTGCAATAAGTAATGCACTGATCTAGCTGAAATGTTGCATGTGCAATGATTTACATCTCTACGGGTTATGTGGCAAATTACAGCTCTGAACTAATTGTGGTTTCTGTTTTACAAGTGTTTGAACTGAGTCAGGTGTGAAATGGGGCCTGTTGAATGTCGAGCAGTGATCCGGTTTTTGTATTTGAAAGGACGTACACCACAGAAGACTTTTGATGAAATGAAAGAAACTTATGGTGATAATGCTCCATTATATGACCTTGTAAAACGCTGGCATCGTGAATTCAAACATGGCCGGAAGTTTGTGGAAACAGCTCCCAGACTTTGTCGCATCCTTCTGCCATTAATGAGGCATCTGTCCGCCAAGTTGAGGCTTCCATTTTGGAAGATCGGCGCATTACTATTCGCCAAATAGCCCAAGATGTCAAGATTAGTACAGATTCTGTGGAAACTATTATTTATGACCATTTGCATATGCATAAGGTGTCTGCAAGATGGATTCCCAGGTTGCTCACACCATTCCAGAAGCGAAAACGCGTCGAGTGCTCGAGGATGAATTTGGAGATGTGCCAAGAAGATGAGTCAAAGTTTTCAAAAGACTGATTACACAGGATGAAACCTGGGTCTATCATTATGATCCAGAGACCAAAGCCCATTCAATGCAGTGGAAGCACTTTGACTCACTACTTCCAAAGAAGGCTACGGTGCAGCCTTCCGCTGGCAAGGTCATGCTCATAGTCTTCTGGGACCAGGACTGAGTAGTAATGACAGAATTCCTGGCAAAGGATACCACAATTACAGGAGCCTATTATGCTTAAACTTTAAGGTTATTGAGGGAAGCTATCAAAATCAAAAGGCGGGGCCAGATCAGCAAAGGTACACTCTTCCTGCAGGACAACGCTCCTGTCCACAACTCGCATGTCGCCAGATCAGAAGCACGGGCATGTGGTTATGAAATCCTTCCCCATCCTCCCTCCTCTCCTGACCGTGTACCCTCTTCCCAGCCATGAAGTTGTTTTTGAAAGGAAAGCGTTTCCCAGATGATGCAGCCTTGATTTCTGAAGTCACGTCGTGGTTGGAGGACCAACCTGGGGTGTTCTACAAAAACGGTTTCTAGAGCTGCATCAAACGATGATAGAAATGCATAACTCTGGGTGCTTCCTATGTAGAGAAAAACTAATAACTGTGCCAAATTTCGTTCCTCTACTGCCATGGGAAGTGGGTCAGGGGCATTACTTATTGCACGCCCCTCATATATTGTCGGAATACTATTTCCATTATGTTCACCATATATATATATATATATATATATATATATATATATATATGATGAAAATAATGGAAATAGTATTCCGACAAAATAGAGAAAATAAAAAAGGAACAAACCGTATTATGTGTTCACCAACGTTTCGTCTTTATTTTCACCCAGAGGAAGTCTCGAAATAAAGACGAAACGTTGGTGAACACATAATACGGTTTGTTCCTTTTTTTATTTTCTCTCTCTCTCTCTCTATATATATATATATAAAGAGAGAGAGAGAGAGAGAGAGAGAGAATGAGAGAGAAAGAAACTCGAGAGACTAGGCAATACTTTTCTCAGATTTTCCCACATTTTAAGAGTCATTCACAACCTTGTACCATGACTGATTTATAGTATATTTGTGCATCCGAATGAATAATGCTTTAGTGATGTGGACTCAAAGACTGTAGTTAGAAATAGCCAGAATTTGAGTAACTTCATTAGTACGTAGGATTCGGCTATTTTACTGCTGTTAAATGTGTGTGAATTCAGCTGTGTAAGAATGTAAAGTGCATGAAAAGTGAGGTGGCCTACATATATAATTACACATACGCATATATGCATACATATGTTTGTGTGAGCGTGTGCGCTTGTGCGTGTAAATACACACACATTTACACACCACGTGCACACACAGATACACACACACACACACACACATATATATATATACATATATACACGCATCTACTACTTTTAGACATTTTTAATCTTCAATATAGGATTGCTTCTAAAAGCAAGTACGTTTTTCCAGCTGAGATGGCTGTGGACATTAATGGAAACCTCAAAAGAAATGAATTCAGCATGAATTTGTTGTTCAGCAATCGTGTGTAACTCGGTGAAGGATTAGCAATTTTTAGTTGACCTGTATTCATTTAATTCACATAGAGAAGGGATTTCCGATTATAAAGAGAACATATATAACGCGTGTTAATGGGGAAGGATTTGCGAGATTGCATATGATTTTGATAGATGCCTTCAAGTAATCGATGTTTCCAAAAAAAAAAAATACAAGATAAATTTTAATATCATATTTTATAAGTGACAAGATTAGAAACAAGGCCAGGCATACGTACTGCAATTTAGTAAATATTTTAGCTTTTGCTTGTGTGAGAATCCATGAATAAGGATTATATACATACATATATAAGTATACATATATGGCATCAAAGTTTTCAAATTCCTAAGCATGCTTCAAAAATCTTTAATACAAATTTTTATACCTTTAAAGCTCGCAGTAAAGAGTTCCCTGATTCCTCATGTAACAACAACAACAACAACGACAACAACAGCAGCAGCAGAAACAGCAGGAGCAGCAGCAGCAGAAAGCCGTTGACATACCCAATGATGTTACTTGCAAAGAAAAATAAAACAGGCAAAAAAACTTATTTACACTAGGCAGATGGATCTGATATGGTCTGAAATTAATTAGAAATGTTTTAACCTAAATAATAACAACAAAATAAAGAAATTAGATTGTATTTTCTTCTTCTTTTAATAAAACATTCTCGCGTCTTTAACCTGTTCTAAAAGCAGTGTTGTCTATTTAAAAATTTTAAATTATTAATGATGCTTCCAAGAGCTCTAATCGAAATATATATATATATATATATATATATATATATATATATATCCTTTTACTTGTCAAACACATATGACACCTATACAAACCCTTTCTCTCTCTCAATCTCTTTCTATCCCCCCTCTCTCTCTCTCTCTCTCTCTCTCTCATCTGTTTCATATACCTGGCTACACAACCAAAAGCAGCGAAAACTTTAAAAACCGAAAAATGAAATTCCTCCCCACCCTTCCTCTCATTACCCCCCTTTTTACCATCCTCCCTCTCCTCTCCCTTCCAATATCCATATATCTCCACCCACGCCTATCCGTATCTGCTAACCCCCCACACACTAAAATCTAATGTATTTTAACCTTCAAAACTTAAATATTGTCGATACCCGTCTCCCTCCCCCGTTATTATCTCTTAACACCCCTCTCCTTTTCTTTTTTTTCGTATTTTCTCTAAAACACTTCTTCCAAATATTAACAACCATATCTGTAAGGTCTGACGAGGCTGTTGGATCGTAAACATGGTCTAACATCCGAAACATATGTAACCAAACAGATAAAACGGTAATAAAAAAATTAAAAAACTATATATATATATATATATATATATATATATATATATATATATTACATACGTTTATACAAACAAATGGTTCCATATGTACATACATGTTTCTGTAATTTCTCGTTACAGAGAAATCACGTCATCAGGCGAACGCTATCAGATGATATGCTCTGTTAAACTCATTGAGCATTTCGTTGAACACATATTTTTTAAGTGGAAGTACCCCTATATATATATATATATATATATATATATATATATATATATATATACAGATGAATATTGGAAGCTATACATGTGTGTTTGTGTCTCTATACTAGCAGAGTATCTATAAGGATATTTAAATGTTATAGTAATAAGTTTTCATAACTAATAAAATTCTATTTAAAATGTAAAGTTGCATGACAAATGAAAATTTATACCAAAGTTAAGTTTTATATTATGGCAATCAGGGGAGAGTACTCTTTGTATGTTTATGGCTATAAGGATAGATGGCTTTAATCTCCTCGATCCGTAACTAGAGAAGAATATAACAACTATTATATTGTAACTTTTTTTCAGCAACCGACTCGCTCTCATAATATCAACTTTTCGACCTATTCGTGATTTACTCGTGCACTCGATCGTATTATATTCGCATCCTTGCTTACATATTTTTGTATTGTGCTGGATGTTATCCATTACATACAATTTGCAAGTAAAATTTAAAAAAAATGAATCAGTCCAGAAAGAAATAACAGATCACGGAATAAGGCAATTGGGACTGCCATGAATTCCAAACAAAGCGAAAAAAAAAAAAAAAAAAAAAGAGAAATTGTAAAAAATACAAAAAAAGAAAAGCACATAAATAAAGATAATATAACATTCGCTTATGCACTCCGTGTCATCATGTTCTTACCCTGTTGGAATAAGTCACATCGTTTTCTGTTTTCATTGGCACCTGCGCCATTCATGTAAATGACTGCTGGCTCGTAGCGTTCTGTTTCCTACCTGCAGTACACAGCACCTGCAATTGAAGAAGAAAAAACTGACAAAGAAAAAAAGAATAAAGAAACGTAGAAAACAAGAAAATATAAAAGAAAAATAACAGAAAGAACGAATTAAAATAAATGAATGAATACGTAATTCCGATAAAGATAGTGGGAAAGTAGTATAAAAGAATGAAAATGCATGGAATAAAGAAGAAATAGGAAAATATATCTAAAACCCTACTATGCCTGTCTGTATGTCTCCATATATTCAAACTGTATCTCCTCCGAGACACAAGGTCGCAGAGCGGCGTGAGACGAATTAAATGACTGCTTTTGTGGATCGTTGTTTAATATATATATGTATATATATATATATATATATATATATGTGTGTGTGTGTGTGTGTGTGTGTGTGTGTGTATGCGTGTGTGTGTGTGTGTGTGTGTATGTATGTATGTGTACGTGTATGCGTGTATAATGGTTGTATGGATTGGTTTACTAGATGTAAATCCAATGAAACCCGCATGATTATTAAAGAATGCTCAATGGAGGACAGAGCTGGTATATAGTCTGTTTATTAAACAAACATTATTCGTTACATATGTGCATATATGTTTCAGGTGTAATCCCAATTCAAAGAGACTACTTCATCAGACCAAAAAAGGAGCGATATTGAAACGAGAATCAAAATTACATTCGTTTTTTAGAAGATACTCGGGTGTGGTTTACGCTCTGAGAGAAAGTTAGTTGTATACTTTGTGAATGTGAGCAGTAGAGGTTTTAGAGGGGGTGTAGTGAAGGAAGGGAGTATGAGTAGGAGATAAAAGAAGAGGGAGTAAGTACATTCCTTTAGTGTCAAACCATATCATTGGGGAGAAATTGGCATTATTTTAACTTGCCGACTGTTTATTGGTCTAGGCTTTAGCTTTGATCTGAAGTTATATTTTACCCTCATCGCCGTTACTTCCATATCTTAGGTTTTTATGATTGTATATGTTTTCTTTTCTGTAGGCAACTTTATTATCAATCTATTTTATTGATAAGCTCTATTCATTTACTTATTTACTTTAATACATTTTTATCTGTCAGTTTGTTTCTCATTTTCAAATTATTTATTTATTTGTTTATTTATTTATAAGATATATGATAATATGGTAAAATTAACAGCCAGTGAATAGTTATACAGGCTTAATACAAACTCTCGTTTCAATATCGCTACTTTTTGGGTCTGATGAAGTTGTCTCTTAGAATTGGGATTCCGCTGAATCATGTATGAATATGTGTGAATATGCAACCAATAATGTTTGCATAATAAACAGACAATATATATATATATATATATATATATATATATATATACGCCAGTAAAATAGCTAAGCTGTCCAACTTGCAAAAAATATGAACTTGACAAGTGTAAGTTGACTTAAAGAGTTCTTGTACGCATGCGCAAATACACATTTAAAAAGTGGTGTCGGCTCATGTTTAACTATTTTTTTGTCTGTCTGTCAATAGCTCAAACAGTAAAGACTAAGGCTGAAGCAATGTTTTGTCTTCGATTTTAGCTGTGGCACGATATCTTAGTGCCCTGGTTTTGGTGGTTGTTAGCACCCCCCCTGTATGACCGTGGTTTAGCCATAGGCAGAGGGATACACAGAAATGCATCCCATGATTCCATTTCTTTTATCGACCTCTTTTTCGTCCGGACAGCATGAGATAAGCACGTGTTATTTTCCCTTTCTGTAAACGAGGGGGGCATCGCCTCTCCCTTAACACTAGTTCAGGTTCGTTTTAAAAAAAGTAATGGCGGAAATCAATCGTATGATCTGTAAATTGTATGTTAATATTGTAATATATATATATATATATATATATATACATATATATATACATATATATATATATATATGGTATACATTTTATTAAATAAATAATTATATCTCTCTTATATTACGTGTATTTTTTGTTGTGCGTCGTTTTTGTGTCTGCCATAAATGCCTTAAGTCAAATGAAACGGCCCTGAGGACAAAGAAGGTTCCAATCAGAATGTCATCAGAGGTCAATACGTCTTCCTGTGAGAAGGAGCCCCACAGCCACATCCAACATCTCGGGTATGCTTTTCCTCTTAACAATCAGACCCTAATGACTGGCCCATCTTTACATCATCATGGGACCGTTTATAAGACATTTAGTGTAATACGTGGGTCGGTCACACGCCACTGACCAGCTGATAGTGTCACATAGCTTATAGCACACCAGCCCTATTTTTTTTAACTTTCGAAATCATTTTTAAATATTGGGTACATAGAGAATTGGCTCTATAATAATTAAAGAAATTAGAGAATTGGCTCTATAATAATTAATGCGAAATATGCATGAATTAAAATATCATATTTAAGCGTATTTTTTAACCGGCCAACGCCGAGCGGCCTGCTAGAAAATAAAAAATGAATTTTATTATTTCTGAATTTTAAGATAAGACTACATTTATATTATTATTTAAACAACTGGTATAAACTTTATGTTATTATCTCAATGATTCGACCGAGATATGTTCACAATGACATGTGGCTAAATAGTAATCCGTTCTATGCGGCAGACATCTGTAAGTTGAAGTTTTAATATTAAAACAAACGCTCCTAAGAATTACATAAAACTTTTATCCAATAATGGCTGACGGAACAAGAACAATCTTCACCCGTAGGTTGAATAAAAAGTTCAGTTTTAAAATTCGTACAGATTTATGAGTTAGACATAAAGATTACTGAGTTCGATAAGACGCGTCTGAAGAAGGTCGGTGGTTATATAGGCAGAAAACATTGTGATATCATCCAAAATGCGAAAATAATCCGAATACGCCAAATACTGTTAATAGAACAGATATTAAAAGATAATTAACTAACGCAATCAGTGCAAATTCTATGTAAGAATAAGAAATATATTTAATTAATATGTTTTGATAATTCTTATACTTTTCTGTATAGTACAAAAGATGTTGTTTCTTTTGTTGTTATTGACAGAAAAACTAATAACACGCAGCAAATATAAGTTTATTTATGTTTATATTAAAATATTGTCCATTGTCTTTTAAAGATAGAACTGACGTGAATCAAACGCATTAGTAAGTACTAATAAATACTTAAAAAGTAATATTGTGCTACATAGTACACTGCAATTAATAAAGTCACATTGTAATAGACAATCTTTACTTTTTACTGCACCTCTTGGCTGATAATGTTTTTGTTTTTTCGCCCTGTTTTGTTCGAATGTTGCTTTTTTTACGTCACGTTTCGCTAAATTCGTTTTTAGGTGAAGAACCCTTGCACGACGAGTTCGTTTCTCAGACCATTAAACCCATGATCATATATTATTATAATGATATTTGAAAATGAAGCTATATCAAAAAGGGTCACTCTTATATTTTTGTACAGAGTTGCCAGATTGGCATTTTTAATGCCAAATTTCCCAAATTTGGCATTTTTTTAAAGCAGTTTGGCCGTCAAAAATTGTATTTGGCCTTTTGGTTCAAAGCATAACGCTCGGACTAACTAAGGAAGGAACAAGCAGTAGGTTATATATGTGAAACATAGAATGGTTCAGGAAAACTCTGGATTAAAAAAATGGAAATAAAAGCAAATAAAAATTGAGTAAATGTTACCTTACGCTACAACAGAACACTCTAATTTGTTTTTTAGAGGTATTCGAGGTCGCTGACAACAAATCTGATAATTAAACCCGTCGCAAATTTATCGTTTGCATGGTATGAACCCCTAGAAATTGGGACTATTTTACGCCATTTCCCCGCCTTCAGTAGTGTTTTCTCACATGATACGTTCGCGTGCGCACGCGAGTAGTGAAATGACTCACCACATCGCGGAGGAATCTTTTTAACGGTCATTTGAAATACTAAAGTTTTTTTTAAAAATCTGGTTCATTTTGTTTGTTTGTTTGTTTGTTCGTTATCTAGTGTTTAATGCTTTTTAATTAATCTAAACAAGTTTTCACGAGTTTACAAAAACATTTTTATATTTTCCGTTCTTTTTTGGGGAGAGTATTCGATTATAGAACTCGTGTAAGTAGCCGCCACCCTCTCAACCGCCCCTCTCCTCAATGCAAACAGAACTTTTGTGAAATGTTAAACGGTATTCTACTATGTCGGCGCCTTACTTATGGAAAAAAGATTAATTAAATTGAAGAAGCACCTGTGAAATTATACAATTCTATAATTGAATACCCCACCCTGAAAAAAGAAAGAAAAACATGTTTTTGTAAACTACTCGTGAAAACGTTTTTTTTTCAATTAAAACGTATTAAAAACTACATAACTCACACACACACACACACACGAACAAAAATGAATCGCATTTAAAAAAAATTTTTTTTCTTATTTCAAATGTTTACTAAAGATTCCTCCGCGATCATAAATCATTTCACTATTCGCGATGTGATAAGTCACTTCGCTATTAGAAAACACTATTGAAGGCGGTAAAATGGCGCAAAATTGTCCCAGGGCACAGGAGTTCATACCATTCAAACGGTAAATTTGCGACGGGTTTCATTATCAGATTCATTGTCAGCGACCTCGAATACCTCTTAAAAATAAATTAGAGTGGTCGGCGTTCTGTTGTAGCGTAAGGGAACATTACGGAATGATTGATAGAAAGAGAGAAAGGTATGTGATGCGTTGCACCCATTCAGTCTCAGGAGACAATGGATACAACCTGTAAGGGTAGCTGTGCGTGTAATTGTGAGACAAGGATTGCATAATCCTCAACCACAACCTCTCTTGACTCGGTACTGCTTGAGCCCAGTGACAAGTAGAAGTGCTAGAAGACGGGAAACAATGTCGAGATAAGCGGGGAACACATACAGCACCTTGAATTCCCAAACGGTCACCCATTATATTACTGCATTCTATGTTGCTTAACTTCGGTGATCTAACGGGAACCAGTGTGTCAACGTGAATTATAGAGAAAAACTAAAGTTGGTAAATATAAATGCAAACGAATTCAAAGTTGTGAATACAACAGTAGTGAATGAATTGAAAAATGGCGAATGATTAAATAAAGCAGCAGCTACAATCAGCCCAGGTCAGATAAACTGGTTTCCTCCGAAGGATGAAGTGCTAAGGCAAGATTAAATTCACAAGCGGTCCCCAGTCACATGTATGTCCCGGTCAAGGTAGATGACATGGTAGGCTTTTGCAGTTCTTGTAGGGATAAGTCGACGCTTACTATTTTCCAAATGGTCACCTATCGTGAACTGACCAGGCTCAACGTTGCTTAACTTTTGTGAATTAACGAGCACCAGTGTCGACGTGATTGTGGCGTATTAGTGCTAGAATAAAAGAAAGTGTGAGACCTAAAATTACCAACTAAATTACCTGGCTATTTCTGGTTCTTTAACTTTCATAGAATTGTATAACCCGGATAAAAAAAGTGAAGAATATCTATCTAACTATTTTTATCCAAGTTTTATTTTGAAAATAATTCAGGTTGATAGTGATGATTGAGTTCAACTAAAAAAAACAGCGACACTATTAAAAAAAAAGAACTTTTAGTGCCAAATTCAAATCCACTTTGTCATAAAAAATATTGTTACCCATTAAAGCCACCAAATTTTTTCAAATGTTCAGTATAGGGTTGTATTGTTTAAAGCAAAATAAAGAAACATTAACAAATATAAATGCAAAATGAAAAATTTCTTATTAAAGTAAGTCAGGTTTTAAGGTTTGTTTTATGAAGTTGGCATGTTTAGTTCATTATATTTTCTTCTATAAATATGTTTCTTCAAGGAAGTCAATAATATTTTTCTATTTCAATCTTTTCAAACAAGTCATTCGTACTCTGAACGCTATGGTAATAATGTTGTCTGGTCACTACATTCTAAAAGGGTTGTCAAACTAAGCATTCAGGTTGTTGTTCCTGTTACGGGAACAAATAGTGGGTCAGTCTTGTGTGATTGATATGTAATTGTTTTGATGATATTTATTTTGTCTAGAAGTCTTTCATTTGATGCATTGTTTTCTGTTTTTCGCTGATATAAGTGCTAATGGAAGCTGAAATAATAAATAATTTATAGTCATTTAGTGGTATAATGTTAACACCTAAGTGAATGGCCAATAATTCAGCACTGTATGTCTAAGAGTATTTTCTTCAATAAAAATAAAATGGTTCTATTGCTTGAAATAAAATAAAGAATCGCCAAGAAACATAAATCTATATATCTATAAAAGTTAAATTATCTGTGTGTCTGTCTGTGTCTGTGTGTGTAAATTTCCCTACCAAATTATTCTGTCAATTTTCAGTCTCCAGGCTCGAGATTTGACAAAAAGGGTAGTGAGATTTGGGAAAATCTTTTTAATCGGTTTTCAGCTAGAAATTTATCTATCAAGAAGTCAAAGTTCAACGATTTGACCTTTGAAAACTTTACCAAACTCCTTCGCCAATTTTGGGTCTTAACACTTTAAATTTTAGATGCAGGTTCCTTGGACATGGATCAAACTTTTTCATTTGATTTGAGCCCCAAACAATAAATGGTTAAAATTGGGGTCTAAGTTTGAAAAAAAAATTGACCTCTCAGCCAATTTTTGGTCTAAACATTTGAAATTTTACATAAAGTGTATTACGACATAGGGCAAGCTTTTTAATCAAGTTTTGGCCGAAAATTTGGCTACCAAGGGATCAATATTCCAAAGATTTGAATTTGTTGGTCTCTAGCAAACTAATCATTACATTGTAGGTCCTAACATTTAAAATTTTACATAAAGTGTATCCAGACATGCAGCAAGCTTTTTAATCAGTTTGGGGGCAAAGATTTGGCTGCCAAGAGATTAAAGTTGAAAGAGTTGATATTTGCAGACTCTAACAAACTCTTCCTCAAATTTCAGGTCTAAACACTTGAAGTTTTAAAATGTATGCTACCTGGCCATGAGGCAAACATTTTAATATATATATATATATAGTTATATATCTGTGTAAACAAATCGAGCGGAGGTATTTCGGACGATATCAAAACATCGTTAAACTCACTACTCGTTCAAGCAGCCGCCAATAGCGTAATGGTTAGAAGCCTTGACTGCCGTGTAAACGGTCGGGTTTCAATCCTGGCTTGAGGTAGTTGCCTGTCTAGCCGCACTGATGAGCTGTGAAACAGCGAAACAGTACTGTATGTGGATGACTATATATATATATATATATAGTTATATATATATATACTTATATGGACATAAATTTATGAACACTACATAGGGACCGAGCAAAGCTTGCCTGAACTGCTAGCATAAAATGAAAAAAATTCCTATTAACTTAAAAATTTATCTAGTGAGCATTTATCTAATATTTGTAACTTAATTTTGTATTTAAAAAAAACTATGTCAAATATGTACAATGATTTGAGCTTGTCCGTTCAGCGAACGTGGAATAGTAAAATGTCGGAATATTTATTTTTGATTTTATTTTTAAATACATTTTTTTTCAATAATGAATTTTTAAAAAGTTCTAAAACTTCTAACCTAAATAGGGGCATCGTATTTAAGGTAATGATTCTAAATATGCAGTTAAATATACTTTTATATTAACTTCTTACCTGTAATGCCGGGATGCATATACACGCATACAGACAACTTTGGTATATATATATATATATATATATATATATATATATATATATATATATAACTACTTCATTTATTCACATAAAATTAATATACGAAAATATAAATTTATGCGTAAACTTAAAGTATTTAATTCAAAAGTGCTCAATACGTAGGCAGAGCTAGTTAGTAAGTTATAATATATATACATATATATTTTATAACTTACTATATATATATATATATGTATATATATATATATATATATATATTGTTGATTTCATTTATTTTTTTTTATAAGCGATTATGTGGTATTATTTCTTCTCTCTTTTTACTCGCTGGGTGCTTTTTAAGAGAGAAGTTATCTGTCCTTTGTATACATTCTAGTTGCCCCACATTTTGGGACGTATTATTTGCAAATATTAATTTATTATTCAAATATTTATTTAAATATTTTTACATATATATATATATATATATATATATATATATATATATATATATATATGATTTTCAGAATGTAAGAGATTGTATATCATTCAACCACGGTAGTGGTTGAATATATGCTTAAGTCCGAAATTGAATGAATCGAGACACATTCAAACCCCACCACTAATTCCGTTCACAACTAAATTTCAAACAGGTTATATAGTTGGATAGAACACCTCATTAGCTACATTTTGAAAAAAAATTTCGAAAATTGGTTCAGTAGAAAAAAAGTTACAACAAAATATGTGGGTTCACAAACAGGATAGTAAGTACATACATAAGTGACTAACGCTTTTTTTATTTTGCATAACTTTTTTTTTGTATATAAAAATTTTTTACTGCGATTTTGCCAATATGACATGTTAGCGTAACGGTTAGAGTACCGGGGGTTGGTGAAAAGATTTTAGGTTCAATCCCGTGTATCGGTTTTTTTTATAATTAAAAATCCGAACTTTTTTTTAATAACTATTTTTTTTTTAACTCTCCTTGTGAAATATGTATGCGGTTTTCTTTTCCTAGATGGTTTAGATTTTCAATGCAGCACAGTACGGTTTGGGATCTTACCGTACTATTCTCCAATGCTTTAATAGCTGCCTGACTATCTGAAAGGATAGCTATTTGCTGTTGCTGAACCTCTTCCATGATCAGAACCTCAGATTCAAAAGCCTTAAACATGCGCTATCTCTCCTTCCTTTTGTCGTGATGTTTACTGAATGTTAGAGCTGACTTGTCAGACTTAGGTCTGAGATCCTGCTCTTCGGTGAAGGCGTGGGTGGTGTTTGGTACATCCAATGGTACCAGCTTATGACTGGTGTTTGGTGTTGTATGCGATGATACCTGTATGGTGAAGACTTCTGCCTGGAAGACCGTCCTCAGTTTACCAAGATAATAAGATTTTTGACAGGTGAGGTGGTTTGAGTATTCTATATAAACACTCGCACCAATCCTATCATTCATTTTAGATCCATCAGTATAGCATTTGATTACGTTGCTTTCCAGCTCTTTTTCGTAATCTCTTGCGCCTGTTCTGTCATAAACCATACATGTGAAATGCTTTTCAAATGATCTGGTTTTAGTCATAAGGTCACCCGACACATGGAGGAGCGGTAGTTCTTTTCTAGCCTCATTACACGAATCCACGTGACTCTTTGTTTTTCCAGTAGTCCCAAAAGATCTTGACCACCACAGATCCACGAGATCTATTCTATAGGATCCCCGTATCGCTTCCGCCTTCAGGAATTCTTTAATCGAAGGGATATTCAACAGCATCTCCAATGCTCCAGTAGGTGTGCTCGGATATGCTGAAGAAGTCATTAAACAAGCAAGTCTTTGTACCTTCTGGAGTTTCTTCCCCAAGTACAGTTTCTCTATCCCGCGGATCCAGGAAACACATGCATACGACTAAATGGGACATACCATAGCAATGTATATCCACCTCATTACATGTGGGTTAACTGCCCAGGTTTTCCCCACAATTTGTTTGCATTGCATAAGGGCTGCAGTCGCCTTGGAGGAAATCTTTTCTATGTGGCTTTTCCTGGTTAGCTTACTGTCCAGGATTACCCCTAACAGCCTTGCCTTCTGCGAAAGTTTCAATTTCTGTCCACCCAGAAAAAGGTCACCAAGTTAGCAATTCCTTTTATATGTAAACAAGACCATTTCTGTTTTACGGCTACTGAATTCTAATTCATTTCGATTAGACCATTTATTAGGAATATTTAATGCCATTTTGGAAATGCGTCTGACCAATGATGCTTTTGAACCCGCGTCCAGCACTGCGATGTCATCAGCATCAGCCTGGGCATAAATATTCCTAGTGTTAAACTCCTTTAAAAGAGGATTCAGCATACAGTTCCATAGTAAAGGTGATAAAATCCCACTTTGGGGGGTTCATTTAACTACTTCCCTTTTAACAGTTGCCCTCAGTAGTTCTACTTGAACTGTTCTGTGCCTCACCATATACTCAATCCATCGGATGAGTACTGGTGGCACATTGAGTTCTCGTAGCGACTTGAACATACTACTGAAGGGTATGTTGTCAAAAGCTCTAACAATATCTAAAAAGATACCGAGTGCCATATTCTTTTTTGTTAGTTTACGCTCCATACAGATCACGAATTCATGAACCGCAGTCTCGGTAGAGACCTTGGCTGGGAACTACTGTGATTGAATGATAAATATTGCATAAATGTGTGTTTGAGAGCTAATTTTTTTGGACAATCATTAATAAATATTATAAATTTATATATTAATACAATAGGAAGCCTGGAAAAATCATGGATTATATGGAAAAATGCGCGCATGAAAAGCAATATTCTTAAGATTTTATTAAACCTGGAAAAGTAAAGGACAAGAAATTCAACCTGGAAAAGTAAAGAACAAGATATTCTAGCAAAGTAAAAACTAAGAATTTTTTAGACTTAAAATATTGCAGCTAAAAATAAAATTTGAATATTGATAAATATTTTATTTATTATTTGCATATGTTGTTGTTTATTGTTGAGTTAGAAAGGGTTTCAGTCGCTGGATTGAACTTATTTCCCCTCTATTATTTGCATATATTTATGTAGTGAAAATTGTTTGAATAAATTAATTCATTAGTTAGTTAGTTAGTAGATGGAATTAATAATTTTATAATTTACATAAACATTAATTTTTATTATATCATAATTAGGATCATTTAATTCATATTCAAGTCTGCTTTCCGGCTGACTATATTATCCTTTTATATTCATATATAAACAATTTCTTGTATAACCGTTCCCATAAATAAAAAAATTCTCTCCAAGATCCACCATTACAAATAATCTTACTAGTCCATTATCTTCGTTCAGGAGTCCATTATCTTCGCTCATTAGTCCATTATCTTCGCTAAATAGTAATTTATCGTCGCTCATTAGTTCATTATCTTCGCTCATTAGTCCATTATCTTCGCTCACTAGTCCAGTATCTTCGCTCATTAGTCCATTATCTTCGCTCATTGGTCAATTATCGTAGCTCATTTGTCAATTATCTTCGCTCACTAGTCAATTATCTTCGCTCACCAGTCCATTATCTTCGCTCACCAGTCCATTATTTTTGCTCATTGATCCATTATCTTAACTCACTAGTCCATTATCTTCACTCACTAGTCCATTATCTTCGCTTACTAGTCAATTATCGTCGCTCATTAGTCAATTATCTTCGCTGACCAGTCCATTGTCCTCGCTCAATAGTCCATTATCTTTTCTCATTAGCCCATTATCTTCGCTCACTAGTCCATTATCTTCGCTCATTAGTCCATTATCTTTACTCACTAGTCCATTATCTTCGCTTAGTAGTCCATTATCTTCGCTCATTAGTCCATTATCCTCGCTCACCAGTCCATTATCTTCGCTCACTAGTCAATTATCTTCGCTAATTAGTCCATTATCTTCGCTCACTAGTCAATTATCTTCGCTCATTAGTCCATTATCTTCGTTCACTAGTCCATTTCCTTCGCTTAATAGTCCATTAACTTCGCTCACTAGTCTATTATCTTTGCATATTAATCCATTACCTTCCCCCATTAGTCCATTATCTTCGCTCAATAGTCAATTACCTTCGCTTATTAGTAGATTATCCTGTCTCACTAGTCCATTATTTTCGCTCATTAGTCCATTATCGTCGCTTATTAGTCCATTATCTTCGCTCATTAGTCCATCATCTTCGCTTATTAGTCCATTGTCTTCGCTCACTAGTTCATTATCTCCGCGTATTAATACATTATCTTCGCTCATTAGTCCATTATCTTCGCTCACAAGTCCATTATCCTCGCTCATTAGTCCATTATCTTATCTGATTAGTCCATTATATTCGTTCATTAGTACATTATCTTCGCGTATTAGTCCATTATCTTCGCGTATTAGTCCATTATCTTCGCTTACTAGTTCATTATCTTCGCTTACTAGTTCATTATGTTCGCTTACTAGTTCATTATCTTCGCTTACTAGTCCATTATCTTCGCTTACTAGTTCATTATCTTCGCTTACTAGTTCATTATCTTCGCTTATTAGTCTATTATCTTCGTTCCATAGTCCATTATCTTCGCTTATTAGTCCATTATCTTCGCTCATTGGTCCATTATCTTCGTTCACTAGTACATTATCTTCGCTTATTAGTCCATTTACTTCGCTCACTAGTTCATTATCGTCGCTTATTAGTACATTATCTTCGCTCACTAGTTCATTATCTGCGCTCACTAGTCAATTATCTTCGCTCACCAGTCCATTACCTCGCTCACTCGTCCATTATATTCGCTCTTTAGTCCATTATCTTCGCTCACTAGTCCATTATCTTTGCTTATTTGTCCATTATCTTCTTTCACCAGTCCATTATCCTCAGTCATTAGTTCATTATCTTCGCTTATTAGTATATTATCTTCGCTTTTTAGTCCATAATCTTCGTTCACTAGTCCATTATCTTCGTTCACTAGTCCATTATCTTCGCTAGCTAGTTCATTATTTTCGCTCACTAGTCCATTATCTTCGCTCATTAGTCCATTATCTTCGTTCACTAATCAATCATCTGCGCTTATTAGTCCATTATCTTCGCTCACTAGTTCATTATCATCGCTTATTTGTCCATTATCTTCGTTCACTAGTCAATTATCTTCGCTCACTTTTCCATTATCTTCGCTTATTATTCCATTATCTTCGCTTACTAGTTCATTATAATCGCTTATTTGTCCATTATCTTCGTTCACTAGTCCATTATCTTCGCTCACTATCCCATTATATTCGCTCACTAGTTCATTATCTTCGTTTATTAGTACATTATCTTCGCTCACTAGTCCATTATATTCGCTCATTAGTCCATTATCTTCGCTCACTAGTCCATTATCCTCGCTCATTTATCCATTATCTTAGCTCATTAGTCCATTATCTTCGTTCACTAGTCCATTATCTTCGATTATTAGTCCATTATCCTCGCTCATTTGTTCATTATCTTTTCTTTTTAGTCCATAATCTTCGTTCACTAGTCCATTATCTTCGCTTATTAGTCCATTATCTTCACTCACTAGTCCATTATCCTTGCTCATTAGTCCATTATCTTTGGTCACCAGTCCATTATCTTCGCTTATTGGTCCATTTCTTCGCTCACTAGTTCATTAGCTTCGCTTATTAGTACATTATCATCGCTCACTAGTTCATTATCTGCGCCTATTAGTCCATTATCTTCGCGCACCAGTCCATTATCCTCGCGCATTAGTCCATTATCGTCGCTCATTAGTCCATTATCTTCGTTCAGTAGTCAATTATCCTCACTCATTAGTTCATTATCTTAGCTTATTAGTCCATTATCGTCGCTCAATAGTCCATTATCTTTGTTCACTAGTTAATTATCTTCGCTCACTAGTCCATTATCTTCGCTCATTAGTCCATTATCTTCGTTCACTAGTCCATTATCGTCGCTCATTAGCCTATTATCTTCGTTCACTAGTCCATTATCTTCGTTCACTAGTACATTATCGTCGCTTATTAGTCCATTATCTTCGTTCACCAGTCCATTATCCTCGCTCATTTGTTCATTATCTTCGCTTATTAGTCCATTATCTTCGCTCACTAGTCCATTATCATCGCTTATTAGTCCATTATCTTCGTTCACCAGTCCATTATCCCCGCTCATTAGTTCATTATCTTCGCTTAATAGTCCATTATCTTCGCTGACTTGTCCATTATCTTCGCTGACTAGTTAATTATCATCGCTCATTAGTCCATTATCTTCGCTCACTAGTTCATTATCTTCGCTCATTAGTCCATTATCTTCGCTTAATAGTCCATTATCTTCGCTGACTAGTTCATTATCATCGCTCATTAGTCCATTATCTTCGCTCACTAGTTCATTATCTTCGTTCATTAGTCCATTATCTTCGCTTAATAGTCCATTATCTTCGCTGACTAGTCCATTATCTTCGTTTATTAGTCCATTATCCTCGCTGACAAGTCCATTATCTTCGCTCATTAGTCCATTATCTTCGCTCATTAGTCCAATGTCTTCGCTCACTAGTCCCTTATCTTCGGTCACTCGTCCATTTTCCTCGCTCATTAGTTCTTATTATCGAGTTGCCTTTAAGCATCGATGAGAAGTGTCTTCATTGTAAAATTTAATTTTTATGTGTATTTTAGTAGTGTTAATACTAACATTTCTTCTTCGTTGTGATTGACGACAAAATGTAATTGTACTTTCTATACAAATGATTGAACTTACAAATTTACATTATACCGCTTTTGGTTAAATACAGAATTGTCATATTCACTTCCCTCTTATGTAATAGATTCACTGTACATGCTCACAAACAAAATATGACATTTATTTGCAGTATATAGATATAAAATTAGTTTTACTTGTGTATACAGTAAAATAGCGATTTTCGCTTTGATAAAATTGTTTGAAAAATGAAATCAATATATGGTTATTTGAATATAAAACAATATTTTAATGTCATCTTTATGTAAATTTTTGATTCCACTAATTTAATATTCTTATTGCAAAAGTTAAATTAGTTTTCTGTGTGGAATAATGAGATTTTATTATAATAGTGTCCGGAATCTAACCAGAAACCAAAATGGTGAATTTTTTAATGTAGAATTGAAGTCATATTTGAGCCGAAGTGTTCAAATATTTTGATTGTTTGTGGCGATATCACGCGTTGGTGTAGACGACTGGCAATCTGGTAGATCGAAATCAGTTATTTTTATAGATCTATATATTATACAATTGTATTTGCTGCACGATTTTCCCACGTTAAAAAAAATCAATGCGATCTCATTTTTGATAGTAAAGAAGAATCATATCAGAAGAACAGATAATTTCCTATGAGATGAACTGCCTCGAGTTGTCTAATATTGTACGAATTTCAGTCTGTGAAAATATTTTCACACACATATACAAGCACAAACAAACACACACACACACAAACACTCATGCACACACAAATGCACGCACTCACACACACATACACACACAAGCACAAATCGCACTTCTGAAGTTTAGGCGTAGAAAAAGTCCAAAATCTTATCTTAAGTATTAACTGGTGACATCTGAGTAAAAGGTATTAATCTTTTTGTGGACACAGACTGTAAAATATTAAAACATATAAAAGCCTCACATTGTAAATAATGCATACATATGTATACATACATACATATATATATACATACATGTACACACACACATACATATATATATATATATATACTTGTTATAATCATACTAATACTAAAATTAAAATATAGCCTGGTTTGAAATAAATTCAACATATTTAAGATAGTAAAATTAGATGATTGACTTGTATATTTTATGGTCTTGAAGGTTTTGAGTCGGTTATTAAATGTATATTATTATTTTCTTAAATCTTATTAATTTTTGTACAATAAATAGATCATAAAAAAACTTTACACGTGTATTATCTATAATTAGATAATGTTACAAAAGGGGAAATAAATTCTTAATAAAAAATGGTTACTTCGCTTAGTTTTTTTTAATTGAATGTTTTTTTTTCATTTATATCTTTTAATAATACGAAAATTTTCGTATTTTTTCGATTATTTTATTTTTCCTTTCATTTCTTCTTTCTATATTTCTATTATTTATTTATTTTATTTTACATTATTTTCATTTTTTATCTTATTTGATTTTTTTTATTTATTTAAAGTGGTAAAATATACGTATTTTCCTGGTAGCAATAATATAGCGCAGATTCAGCAAAGTAAACCGTAATTTTATAATGAATCTGTATATGTAAATGAATTTTAAAAAATTGAGTTTTTTTTTTTTTTCTGTAGTCTTGCCAACTATATTGCCTCTCTCATCTGATGAGTTACATTCACGTAAAATCCTTAATATATACTCTCCCTCTACTCTGAAGTAAATTTTGTTTTATCGACCTATAATATTGTTGGTCTGAAATTTGCGCATATGAAACGCAATTTAGTATCAATAAAAAAAAAGTTATCTCAGAAATGATCGTACGATTCTAGTGTAGTTGGTGTTCAGGTCTTGAAATATCTATAAATGGATATATAGTAAATGTGTGTATCTTGAATTAGATAGATCTTTTTCTCAGTTTCAAGGGACATCGTCGGCCCGGTGAGTTTACATTAAAGAAAGAGATGCGCAATCTCTAACATCTAATATCTAGACCAGCCGTGATGTTCTCAAGTGCTAATAAGCCCACGAATATCAGAAATAATACAGAGATAAACAGAGACACACGGTTTATTTTGGTTAGTTTACTTCTTCAATGTTAGGTGCACAAACAAACCCCGCTACTTTAATCTATTCAGCTACGTAATCAGTAAAGGGGGTTAGTATATATATATATATATATATATATATATATATATATATATATATATATAGAGAGAGAGAGAGAGAGAGAGAGAGAAAGAAAGAGAGAGAGAAAAAAATAAATAAAAAGGAACAAACCGAGTTATGTGTTCATCAACGTTTCGTCTTTATTTCGAGACTTCCTCTCTCTCTCTCTCTCTCTCTATATATATATATATATATATATATATATGGAACTTCCTTCAATCGTGACAGACTATGGATACTCACTGTAAATGTGTCTGTGCTTGGAATTTATGTGGCAAAAGTTGCGAAATTACCAACCACACCCTTCCTGAGGCGGATTTGTTGAATATCAGTGGCAAGTGGAGGTTCAGGACAATTGTACACAATGCTGAGATAAGTGGAGAGAACATACAGCGCCTAAAATTATCAAATGATCACCAATGATTACGCCATATATATATATATATATATATATATATATATATATATATATATATATATATGTGTGTGTGTGTGTGTGTGTGTATGTGTGTGTGTGTGTTTGTATAAATTTTTATCATAATGAATTTCTAAACTAAAAAGCCAGCTGACCGCTTTCGCACCTTACTCAACAGAGCTAAATAAAGGTATAATTAAGATTTTAAAAAATCAGAAGAAACAGAAATATGATGGACAAAAAAAGGACAAATTAAGCAGGAAAATAATCAAATAGAAACCACTTTAAATCCCAAACGTTTTGGGCTCATCAGTTTGACACATCCGAACTCAGGATTTTAAACCCGAGCCTTTCAAAAGTAGGAATTTTATACTCGCAATGACAATGCCATCACGACACGCTAACTAAGCTAACTTAATCAGTAATAGAATTTTCAGAATGTGAGGGAATATATAATTATTTCATAGCCAGACAACGAGAAACCGAGAAAGCCAACAAGAACCGAGAAAGCCAACAAACAAGAAGTCCAAGACTCGAGATTCGCCCTGATTTGACACATCCAAACTCGGGATTTGAAACCTGAGCCTCTTACATGCTAGGCGAGTACTCCACATACTGAGCAAACAGGCCACGCACACAAGAATGCCTATTAACTTACACAGATCAAGAAACCTGTGGCATAGATCTGACATTGGAATGAACCTACCTCATACCGAACAAGGAGCATGGTCATCTAACCAACTATAACCCAAGCCGACGTCTCACAAGTAGGAATTTTATACTTGTAAGAACGATGCCATCAGGATACGCTAACCTAGTAAGCAACCAGTAATATTATTTTCAGAATGTGAGGGAATATATAATTATTTTCACAGCCAGAATTTTCAGAATGTTTCAAATCCCGAGTTCGGGTGTGTCTACCTGATGAGCCCAAATGAGAACGAAACTTGAGTCTTGGACTTCCGGTTTATAGCTTTCTTGGCTCTTGTGAGCTGCGACGTTCGCTGTGGAAATGTTCTGTCAAATTTTTGTCTACGAACTCGAAATTTCATATATAGAAGGTTTTTGCATGTGGAACAAATTCGATTTGGTCTTAATCAGTAAAAATAGCTGATACGGGAGAAAATCTTTTAAAAATCAAACTCGGCAGGTGTAAGTCGACTGAAAATTCTTTTCTACGCATGCGCAACGTATGTTTTACATCGGCATTTTTTTTTTTTTAGTTTTTTTATACGTTAAGGCATAGTACAAATGCCAACAAATAAAGCATGAGACCTATATGTTTTGATTTCGATTCTAGCTAATAGCATCCAAGTCATCTTTGTTTAACTTTTTAAATCGTAAATATATCTGAATGACAATATAATAATCAATAAAGTATTGGCTCTATAATAATAAATTCGAAATGTGCATGAATTAAAATAGCATATTTAGCAGCAGACTTTAAATCTTTGTACTTCTAATTTTTGTTTCACGACTCGAAATTCAGCCATTTTCTATCATGCCGGGAATCTGTTCGCTTTTTTGTCGAGGAACAAAGCAAGCAGTCCAACTCTTAATGTTTTTTATTTGATATTTATTATTTTCTTGTTAAATTATTTATTTTTCTATTTGCTCTTATATCCTAATGTCCGAAATGTTTAACTAAAAACATAACATTTTTATCCAGTATTATGTTTACTTTGATTAATCACACAGGATAAGTGAATCTCTTGACAAAGGTTTCCTTTCCAGGGCAATTGCTCTTGACATATCGAAGGCCTTCGATAAGGTATGGCATAAGGGCCTACTTCACAAGATTTCCAGCTACGGTATTACTGGAAATGTTTTCTTAATCATTAAATCATTTCTGTCTGATAGGTTCATAAGAGTAGTGGTTGATGGGCAGAAATCGGAGGCCCACAGTATTAATGCTGGAGTCCCTCAGGGGTCCATCCTGGGTCCAACTCTCTTCCTGATCTACATCAATGATCTCCCAAAACACATACTTAAATCATTCGTTGACATCTATCCTGATGACACGACCATCTATGACAACACACCAAAGGCTGTAAATGACAAAGTTTTCTCTAATTCTCTCTCCCCTGATCTTGAGCACGGAGTACAATGGGGGAAGAGGTGGCTGGTCACTTTTAATGCATCCAAAACCAAGCTTCTATCTTTACATCATCAACGCTCTGATCCCCATCTGGCATCAATTGAAATGGATGGATCTCGTCTTGGAGAGGCTCCATGTTTTGACAAGCTTCTGGGTTTGACCTTTACTCCTGATTTAAAATGGAACACGTACATCAAATCTGTTGCCAGGGACGCTGGGAAAATGGTGGGATCCTTCTACCGCTCCAGAAGATATCTCACTACTGATGCAATTCTCTATCATTATAAAAGCCAAGCACGTCCAAGGATCGAGTACTGCTGCCACATCTGGGCAGAAGCTGCTAAAAACAGCCTATCCTGCCTTGACAGGGTACAAAATAGACTTCGTGGTTTAGTGGGGATGCCCTTTTCTCTTCCCTGCAACCTCTCTCGCACAGAAGAGACGTTGCAAGCCTGTCTTCGTTTTATTGCTATTTCCATGTCAGGTGTTCGTCCAATCCCTCGTGACCCCCTCGCCAATCTTTCACGAGAAACACCCATCTGGCGTAAACTACTGCCAATAATTTTCCCCACTCTTTATCTGCGCCTAAATCCAAACGTAGATTCCATGAGCAAAGCTTCTTTCTTAGAACTGCACGCCAGTGGAACTCTCTGCCGCTTGCTTGTTTCCCACCTGACTACAACTTGGGCGTCTTCAAGTCCAACATAAACAAACTCCTGACAAACCGCCCCCTTAAGTAAGACACTCTATCAACCCCCCCCAATATTAATGATTACTACAATTCTATCTCATTGATTACTGTACACGCAATAAACCTTATCCATGAGTGGCCTTCGGGTCTTGATAAGTGGTGACCCCTATGTAAAAAAAAGATCATTCTGACAAAAACTATTTTCAACTGTATTCAAATTTATCGGCTTGAAACTTGATATAGAGGAGATTTATACCTGTGGAACAAATTCGATTTGGTTTTGAGCCGATAAAACTAGCTGCTAATTGGCGAAATTTAAAAAAAAATGAAACTTGGCAGGCATAAATCGACTTAAAGTCCACTTCTACGCATGCACAAATATTCATGTATAGGTTAAATAAGGTTTTTTTATTTCCTATATGGGGTTTTAGCGTGAGTCATAGGATAAGGAATAAGGCTGGAGAGCTATATAGTTTAGTTTCAAGTCTAGTTGATAGAGTTTAAGTCTTATTTTAATTTTGAACCAAATTTATTACACGATTTGATTCCAGAAATAGGTTAATATCAAGTCTTAAACTTGAGCGGAAATTGAAATTTTGGAAATATGGCTTCATTGGTGTATGATGACTATGGATCAAATTCAATAAAAAAAAATGATATTTCTAAAATTTCAAATAGATGATTTTGACCATATAATTCTCCCAGACTCATTCACCATTAGCTTCCTTCTAATATAACCAGACACACTGTAGTATTTGTTTAGTAGAAATACATTATTCTTCTTGCTAGCTCTATGTACACTAGTCGAGTAGACTAAATTCAAATTATCTTGAAGAGAAAAAACTCCAAAATATCCCCTATCGCTCTCTGACAAAAATGTAACGTTGACCACACGTTTACATACGGGATCCACACGTAGTATAGAGTCTACGTCGCAAAGGAAACTAATACAAAGAATAACTTGAACTCACTTTTTCTTAATAACGACATTTATTTTCTCATTCTCCCGCCATGTGGAACTTCTCATTACGGCTGTGACATAACGCACGTCATCATTCTCTCTAACGTGCTCTCTCTCTCCTTTTTTAGTCTTTTTTTTCCTTACAGTGACGTCACTTCGTATTTCGTATGTATTTGCATACGCGTGTCCGCGCTCCGTTACCAGATGTTACCAGATTTTGTCTGATTCTGGTAAAGTAAACAATTCCAACCTTACCTATTTTAAAATTTCTACACATTTTTGAAGAAAAAAAAGCATAACTACCCGAACATAACATTTCTGCAATCTATTTTCTTTTAATGAGGAATATAGAAAAACATGCTTAACCCATGTGAAGTTTTATCTGTGATTTAATTAAACAGTTTATAAGCTCGTTAAGAGCCGCCAGAAACCTGCACTTAAACTTATAATTATACTTTAATAAAATGACAAGCACTTTTCGGACAACTTTATATTATTAACAATAAATTGTACAGATTAGTGTATAATGAATCGTAAGATTGCACCGGGTCCGCGAGTAATAGAAATTATTGTTATTATTATTATTATTGTTGTTATTATTATTATTATTATTATTATTATTATTATTATTATTATTGTTGTTGTTGTTGTTGTTGTTGTTGTTGAAGAAGAAGAAGAAGAAGAAGAAATAATTCTTATATATTTCTCGCAGTCTCAATGTTAACTACCTAATTAGAGCAAGTCCATTCGCTATGTTATAGGGAAAACATTTCAAATTAAAGTGTTAAGAGGTAAGTGTCTTATGATAGCGAAACATTTATCATTGCTCAAATGACAATTCACTTCAAAGGTGACCACATTTGCAAACAATGGCAGATTCTTAGTAAACCCATTTGGTTAGATCTGTCTTCCTTTGGACATAGCCATTTGATCCTTTTGATGTGCTCGAAAGACCTTTTGGGCTTTTGAGAATTCAAATCTATTGATGAAAGTTGGTTTGTTCCTTTGCAGTTTTCAGACTTGTTTCAAGTTTCTTAAACTGCAGCTGTTTCGCAAGGTACCCTTTATTTCTATTTTTGGCTTCATAGAATATTCTGGTTCGGTTTCCTCATGGTCGTTTTTTTTCTGCCACAGTACAGGTTGTACTAGCATTTGAATCGATGAATAACGGCATCGAATTAACGCTTTCGATTTGGCATGAACCGTAGCTCTTATAAACTTTCTGTCGATTGTTGTGACAAACTTAAGTTTGAAATATCATTTTTGCTTATCACGTTGGAAATTGAAATATCAAGCAAATTCAAAAGTTTTTGTTGATTTAAAATTTCAGCTTGAGAATGAACAGCTGTGCCTTCTTGAAAACTTTTATTCATGAGAATAACGACTTTTGATCTCTTTGACTTGATTCTATTTACCAACGAGCTTATAAATGCGTCGCTTGTAAAATGCGTTAGGTTTTAATGTGAAATGTAAATCTTACGCATGTTCAATCTCCTCTCGCGACTCAAAACCCGAGGCGTATAAAATTATTTTGTAATTAACTAAATAAGCTATAATCTGAGGGAGCACGGTCAGGAGAATATGCAGGATGGAGAAAAATTCCCAACCAAATTATTTTATTTGGTCAGTAGTGTTTTATGGGGATGATCATTATCGTTATAGGAGATAACTCTGTGTTTGTTAATGAAGGTCGTTTTAGCTTCAACATGGGTGATATTATTTCAGAAAATGATGACTAATGCTTGAATAATCTAAAAATAAAACGTTACAAACTAATCATTGTGATATGTTTACATAACAATAATATAC
Organism: Euprymna scolopes; assembly: GCF_053919585.1. Classification (NCBI taxonomy): domain Eukaryota; kingdom Metazoa; phylum Mollusca; class Cephalopoda; order Sepiida; family Sepiolidae; genus Euprymna; species Euprymna scolopes. The sequence continues at coordinate 65,484,369 of NC_136505.1, forward strand.
ATAAATGGAATTACAAGAATTTCAAATATTTCTATCAACCAACAAAATCCTTCACATTGACCAGACAACATTTGCAATACTAAATATACAAATTAAATGGCTGTAAATACGTCCAAGTATCTGTATGTGAGGCTTTATATGTCGTTAAGTCTGTCATACTTGACTTTCAAATAGCATTTTTGCCAGTCTGTCATGTTAAAGTTTTATAGACAATTTCGTCTGTCAATAAGCTTAACTTTGAAATAGTATTTAGTTTCATCCATGTATAACTCTAAGAATTTCTATCTGTTTGGCCAATGGTAGGTCGGTCTTCCACGCTTTAATTTTGAAAGCAGAGATCAAATTAATATATTTCAGGAATATACACTGCGTGTCAAATTATTAACGATATAACATTTTTTTACCAGTAGTTTCGTATCAAAAGCTTCGGAAACGTTGGCAATGCTGAGCTACGTGTACTGTGAAACTTTCGTATTGTTCCGCGCAATGGAAACAACTTGCCATCGTAATTGCTGAATCCACGGTATTTGAGGTGTGTCAACAAGGCAGTTTGTTTCGTCAATAAAAATGGGTCGTAAAGTTCGTTTGAGTAGTTTTAAAACGAGTCCTATTACAGAACAGCTAGAAAAAGTTAAAACTAGCCTCGGAATATCGAAAGTTATATGAAGATACCATCAAACTGTGAAGAACTTTCTTAAATACCCTACAAAGGTACGTAAAGGAGCTGATAAAGGTAAATCTAGAGTTGTTTCACGCCGTTCTCTACTCCAAATTAAACTTGAAGTTAAGAACCTTCGGCAGATAAGTCGAGAAGTCTTTGACCAAGCCGGATTGAAGAATGTCTCCAGAAGTACTCGATGTCGCCTCCTAGAAGTGGCACAGTCTGTTAAGCCGTGACAAAGTTTCCATTAAAGCATTATCACATACAAAACCGATAGAAATTGGCAAAGGACAACATGAAAACGGATTTTTCTAAAGTTTTGTTCACGGATGAGGTGCGTGTCACTCTTGGTGGCCCAGATGGCTGGAGCAAAGGATGGGTCCTAGATTGAAGACATCGTCATCAGTATTTAAGTTGCTAACAAGATGGTGGTGGGATAATGATTTGGGCTGGGATTATCGGAGGTACTTTAGTTGGCTCATGGAGAGTCCCAGAACGCGTAAAAATGATGTTAAATGCTTACACAGTTTTATGAAGTAGCACTTTGAACTATGGCTGAAGAAGCAAAGGTTAACGTTCAGAAGAATCATTATTTTTATGCAGGATAATTCTCTCTCACACGCAGCAAACAAAAGCAAAGAGTATTTGCACCAACTGGGGTTCTCTGGGCGACGGAAGATGGAGTGGCCTGCAAATTCACCAGATTTGAACCCAATTGAGAACCTCTGTGCAAATGGACGCCAATTTAAGAGCAAAGATGAGTTGTGGGATGCTCTTTAAAAGGGTCACGGCGAATAACTGTTGACGAAATCACAAATTTGACTAATTCTGTGGACCAACGTCTTTTACAAGTCATTCATAAGAAAGGATCGAATATGCCCTACTAATTATGTCAACGTAGAAATTGCTATGCAGTTATTTTGTTCTAAGGATTTTTCCTAGTTTATGTAATGTTTGAATATTATTTCAATAAACAAGTTATGGGTATATTGTTTTTTTTTCTCAACCTCGTTAATAACTTGACACACTGAAGTCATCAGATATTCCTATCTTTTTCCGTAATTTCGCTAATACTACTTTAAAAACTTTTATTTTCTCACAGGAGTAGCTGAATAGTATTGTAAGCACTTTCTAAAAGTTTAATAGATTTTTATTCACTCGTTCCTTAAATACTTTTAAAAAATGTAAACTTGTTAATAATTTGATACGCAATGTATATTCTTGCTGTGATGTTCCTGTGATTTTTTACATTGGTTCGGAAGCCGATATTAAACAAGAATAGAAAGAACGTTTTAGAATGGATGTCGAACGAAAAGACAAGTGAATCGTATCGAATATTTCTTCTTTGGTTCTCGTTTATAATACTAGAAGCACTTTGAGAATTCTTCTTGCAGCAGACCGGATTATATCGAAAGAAAAGGTTTTGCATGTTAAGTGGCAAGCAACGAAATTGTTAAAAATCTTGAACGCGTCAACGAACCGAGCTGAGAATAAGACGAAGCTTTTAGCTGCCATTTGTTACGATGAAAGACACCAAATGGGACATGTTTTATTTCTGCAATCTTCCCCACCACCATTCGAATGAAACTCTTAATAAATGTTAGATATTACTGAAGAAGTGACGCAACATGGGATATATGTAATCTTTAATAGAAAAAGGATTACAAAAGCCTCAAAAAGAAGCGTCTATTTTGAAAGAATTTATTGACATCTCATAGTGTAACACAAGTGCAGATTAACAAAGACGCCATAACATCAGAAGAATATTGTTAACCTTAGGTATTTGTATTATACCAAGCTGATCATTGCAACAACAATAATATTCTCTGTAAGAATAATCTAAGTCGATGCCTGCACATATATATATATATATATGCACCTTTTGTATTGTTTGTACGACACAATCACGTTGACACACCGGTTCTCGTAAGGTCACCGAAGTTGAGCAACGTTGAGCCTGGCCAGTACCATTTGGGAAGGCTAGGTGCTGTATGCACCTTCTGGGAAGGTTGGGCGTGGGGCCAGCACTTCACTCTGTAAAAAGAACTCCTCACTACAAAAGTATCTACAAAGTTGTAGATGGCCTATGCCCCTTCAGGGGCTCAAGGCTATGATGGGGTGGTGGTGGTTTGTATTGTTTGATCATTAAATATAGTGATTGGTCTTTCATCTGAGGATGCTAAGGTAAACAATCTCGACTTTACTTAGTTTAAAAATAATTTTTTCTAAAATTAAATTTTGTCGTTCCGTAAAACAAACCAAATAAGAATAAAAATATTTTTAAAAAATTAGTTTTATTGATTTGAAAAATATTTAGTTAACAATTATATTTTTTCGGTAACAAAAAAGAAAATATTTGAAGAATGTAATTTCTCCACGTTCAGAAACAGAAATGGCATATTCGTTTTATTTATATAAAGAATATCTTAATCTTAACTATTTCAATTGGAAAAAAGAAAAGAGTCATTTTTTTTTCTTTGGGGTATTGACACCGACAGATATTTATTGTTTCGAAAATAATATTATAAGGTAATCCGAAAAATTCCGAGCATTTGTAGTCACATAAAGAAGATAAAATAAGAATATTTCTATTTTCTTCGCAGTATTAATTCATAGAAAATAGTTATGAGCTGTGCTTTTTGAAACTTTCAACTCTTGCGCAAGTGCTCTTGCTGTGATATTTTGATTTTCATCGATTTTTATTATCAAACTATCAATATCAAATTTTGAGGGTTTTCCACAGCGAGTGTCATCTTAAAGATGTGTCCCGTTTTGAATTTTGCAATTTCCGAACAATTAGTTCTCTATTACATCCTTACCATACACTTTAAAAATCCTTTTGAAAGTTTAAGCACAGGTTCTCTTTTTTTTTTTAAAGCATATACCCGAACATGAAATTTGCTGCAATCTATTTTCTTTTAATGAGGAGTGTCTGAAAGTAAGAAAATTCAAAAACTTTTGCCAGCAATAGAAAAACATGCGTAACACATGCGAAGTTTCATCTGTGATTTAATTAAACAGTTTATAAGCTCGTTAAGAGCCGCCAGAAACCTGCACTCAAACTTATAATTATACTTTAATAAAATGACAAGCACTTTTCGGACAACTTAACATATGGAGAACATATTAACATGAATTGTACAGATTGGTGTATAAAAAATCGTAAGATTGCACGAGGTCTGCGAGTAATAAAAATTAGAATTATTGTTACTCGGTTTCCACTAGTCGTTTTCAGTGAGACTATAACTGATCATTATAATCAGTTCGCTGTTACAGGTACCCTACTGCTCTATTGTTATCTCGCTCTATCTTTCATCTCACCGGGTACGAAATCATAGATGCATTGTGCGTCCTCTGGTAGTTACTTTCCGTAAGTTCTGTGCAGTTTCCCTAATGAGCTACATCCACGGTCTTCCAGTCACAAAACAGCACTGAAGACGATTTCATCTTCAGCCCTTTTGGCCAAGATCAAAGTGTAGTATCTGTTCCGGCAGATACTGCAGCTATGATAGCAAAGACCAGCTATGACTAGCAAAGACCAGATGTGGGGGCAACCCCACATGCCTGACCTTTAACCAGCTCCCATTTCCCACCTCTCGGGAGCTGGTCCCCTTTTCCCCTTCCCCCTCCCTTCACTCCTCACATTAAAAATCGGCCTTGTGCCTAATTTGCTCGGTGGGGGAGCAAATAAATACCATCTGTTCCGGCAGATGCTGCACTTAAGATAATTTGTACCGGTCAATGGAGGGGAAACCCTCTATACTGGGACAATTATTATTTTTGGTAACCAGAGTGCCCCCTTTTTGCCTACTTTTAGGGGAGCTGGTTTTTACCTCACATTAAAAACGGCCTTGTGCCTAATTTGCTCAGTGGGGGAGCAAATAAACACCATCTGTTCCGGCAGATACTGCAAGCTATGACTAGCTATGACTAGCAAAGACCAGATGTGGGGGCAACCCCACATGCTTGACCTTTAACCAGCTCCCATTTCCCTCCTCTCGGGAGCTGGTCCCCTTTTTCCCTTCCCCTCCCTTCTCTCCTCACATTAAAAATTGGCCTTGTGCCTAATTTGCTCGGTGGGGGGAGCAAATAAATACCATCTGTTCTTCAGATGCGGCACTTCCATTTCTCGTTCTCTTTCAGTGGAGAAATCCTTCACGACTGAGATAATTTTTATTTTTGTACCTTTTCTCCGCGTTAAAAAAACGACCCTGGTGTCTAACTCTGTCCCGTGCGGAGGCATTGTAAATAGGTACAATAGTGACCAACAAATTTATGATCCCTCTCTCTCTCTCTCTCTCTCTCTCTCTCTCTCTCTCTCTCTCTCTCTCTCCCTGTCCCCCTCTTTTTCTCTGCTCAGCGTCACACATTTAGTTCACGCTCTGCACAATTTTGCTTTGCAACTTTATTGCCAATAAAGGTAAATTTATCGGCATATTTATACAAGTCTAGTTTAGGTAAGGAATATGTTAATTTTATTTTATAAGAATATGCTCTGTTTGGCATGTGTTAGCAAAAGACACAATGCAATTTTTTTATTTCTTCGAAATAATAAAATAGAGCAATTTTCTTTGAACTTGTCGACTGACGTACACAGAATGTACTCAAGACCGTATAAATAGATATGAAGTTATAGTATCGTCCTGAAAAACAGCAGCACTAATGTAAAAAAGCTCAGTTCCTGTTTTAAGAAATCATACCAATATTCAGCGAATTGTTCTGGTGGGTCTATGCACCTATTTCTCCAAGTATTAGGACAAACTTGCGCGAAAGAAAATAAATCAAAAACATATCACTGCTACGATAACAATGAGAAAAGAAATAATAATTAAAGAATAGCTTCGTAAAATACGACACGCATATTGTGTGTGTTTAAAAAGTATTCTTTAATTTACAAAAACGTTGTTGGACATTTTAAAATTATAATAATTATATCTTTGGATTCAAACACGGACAATATTAATATAAAAATTAGTAAAAAACAATTTACAACATCTATTATTCGAATCAAGAATACAAAATAAAGATTACTATTTCCTTATTCCATGGAGTTTCAAGGAATGGTTCTTATCCACAGAGAAGAAAGTTTTGAAAATAACTTATATAGACTAGCTATAATTTTCCTGGTTAGCACATCATTTGAAAGCTTCAATATATAAGGGAAGTAATACACACACACAATCACACACCAAAAACTTTTGAGATTGTAAGTACGTAGTTGAGGAGTAAAAATTCACTACTAGTGTAATCATTTTTTTAGTTTGGCTTTGATAATTTTTGTTTCTTTTTTATTTTTGCGAAAACTTGCGCGACACTATATTTAGGACATGACAAAAATCCTATTTTAAGAGCTATGTTCATGTATATGTTGCTGTGTGCAAATTTTCTGCTTGTACACTTAGCTGTCATCATTAGAATCAATTATCTGTTCTATTCTACTGCCAAAACAATTAAGTTTAATAAGGTAAAATGCATTCAAAAGAAGTTGCTTGTTTGGCACGGAAGACGTGGGAAGATTTCCTCAGCATCACAAGGATCGCCATGGATTTGAAGCTATAGAAATCAACGGTCGAATACATGTTGAAGACAAACACCGAGCGGAAAAAAGAATAGAGGACGGAAAAGATCAATTGGCAAGAGGACTGAAAGGAGAATGAAGAGAACTGTGACACAGATTTGACATCTGGAGAAAAAGTTACAGCAAGAAAAGTAAAGGAGAAATGTGTATTAGATGTAACTGTCCGAACAGTACAAAAAAACGCTGCATAAGATTAGTTTTAAGTATGCAAAGGCTATGAAAAAATACACTAAGAAAGAAACACACAGGAGCAAGACTGGAGAGTGCTAAAAGGTGGTTAACAAAGCATGTTGACTTTAAGAAGGTTATATTTACTGATGAGAAGCGTTTCAAGTCTGATGGGCCCGATGGATGGTGTACTTTGTCAAGAAGAGGCGAGCCTGATGGAGGGAGGAGGAGTTATGGTTTGGGGTATGATCTTTTCTAATGGAAATATATGGTTGGAGTGGCTGAAAGGACAACAGAACAGCGAAAGCTACAAACAGTTGCTGGACGAGAAAGCCCTACTGATGATAAAAAGAGAGATGGGGAATTATTTTGTTCTACAGCAAGACAATTGCAGCATCCATGTGTCAAAACACATGAAAGAATGGATGGCTAAAGTGAATGTGGCTACTTTGGAATGGTCTGCAAAAAGCCTAGATCTAAATTTAATGGAAAATGCTTGCGCAACTTGTCTATGATGGACCTTAAATAACGAAAGATGCTCAACTATTGGAACGAATACTAGATACGAACAAACAACTAATAGAAACACGTAAAGATGTTATTGTGCATATGTTTGATCATCATGAAGAGAGATTGATAAAAGTTATTAAGAATAAAGGTGATATTACCGAATATTAACAGTTTTTCAACGATATCCGGAAAATAATGTCGCGTATGATTTGTAAAAAATGATGAAAAATAAATATCTTTCCTTACCTAATCGATTTTCTTCCATTTTTATTACAGGTATTGTCTTTATATGTTTATGCTACTCTATTGAAGAATTTCGCCACTCTATGGCGTAAAGAACATTTTTTTTAATTAAAATGATTAAATTCAACGTTATTTCACGCGGTTAACAGTATCCGAATGGATACGGTCTTTGCTAATCGAGCCAGAGATGGCTCGTGTTGCCGTGTTCCAATCTGTCGACTGGTGTTAATCATGACACCCTGCACTGAAGATTCCCGAAAGGATGAAGCACTAGTGTCTGTAGGTATTTAATTATTATAGTAAAAAAAGTAATTGCATATATATATATATATATATATATATATATATATATATATATATATATATATATATATATGGTATTCAACTTGAAGTCCACGTATGAAGATTACATTAGACAGTAAAGTTAATCGGAATTAGATAATTATTCCTTAAATGCAATGATATTATCGGTAAACCCAAAGGTAATATATCTATCTGTACGCTTGGAAAATCTAGAGAGTATAGATCTATAGTTCTTGCTTGAATAATCCTGTAGAAATTGTAGTTTGAAAGTGTAAAAAAATTAGTTTGAGATTAAAACTCTAACATTGGAATTAAAATCGCGAGAACGAATAGTGTTCAGCGATCTTACTCTCATTGCCAGCAATTAAAAATAGATAAAGCTGGAGAATTTGGCTTGCTGTGATTGGTATGGAATGGTGGTTATTTTTAATTCACTACTATATTATCTCTACAATTATATAAATGCAACTTTGTCTCTTTGAATTCGTTCCTTATAGACTCCAAACGGCTGCGCTTATCTATTTCACACAAAGGTAATTTAGCAGTATTCTTAGATATGTTCTTTTACATAAATACATCCAATAAGAATCGAAAATAGAAGAACAGTGATCTTAATATTAGTTGTCTTTTTTTTAAGATAAAAAAGAATATTTTTATAGGGGGATTTTTATACGTCACACCGGCAAGAGCAATTAGAAATTGTTTTTAATCAAGGAAAAGAATTATTTACATCTAGAGATATAGCTCAGTTGTAGAGCATTTCGAATGATCCCGTGTACAAGCCTGGATGAGCCACACCATTTTATTTTTTTTTCCTTATTAATGAGTTCAATTTACAATAAAAAAAATGAAATGGCCGCAAATCATTTTTACAGTTTACATGTTTTAAAATTAAACATTAATCAGAAGTGACTTTTCTTGGGCATTCATCGTCAAGTCTAAATATCAGCTGGCGTGATATTGTAAACAAACAAACACAGACGAAATTCGATGGACGATACTATCATTATTATTTTTTATAATTTTTTTTTAGAATTAGTCCACCAGGAATATCATTTCACCTAATTTAAAATCTCTATCTATCTATTCATAATTTTATAAATGCAACTTCGTCTCTCTCTGTGAGTTCGTTTCTTATAGATTCCGAAACGGCTCAACAGATTTGCTTTAAAATTTACAGAACTTTAGTGTATAAGTTTAGAGGTGATCTTAGTTAAGTTTTGTCGCAGAATACCTCCAGTAATTACCGATAATCGATAATCGAAACCGTTATTTTAATTTATCTATCATCGGTAAAGCCATTTTTCCATGTCCTCGCTTAGCAACAATGATAGAACAACGGGCCCTGAAAATTCTACTGTCGGTAAGTTGATAGTGTGTTTTTGTTTTGTTTTGTTTTTGTTTTGTTTTGCAGGACGTGGGCTGTAGGTTCAAACACCGCATGTAAATTTCTTAATTGTTTTTATTAACTGCAAAGAATTTTCTAAGACTTGAACATTTTCGTGTTTGTTTGTTTTTTTTTGGGGGGGCTGCACGTTAATTTTTTCATGTTTTTTCTCGTTAACTAGAAAGATGTTTATTTATAAGATTAGAAAATTAGCGAGTGTGTATATTTGGAAACATCTATAAGCAATATAAAACTGGAATATTACGACACTTTAATTAAACTTCATAATTGATTACAGAAAAAACAAAATCGTAAACTAAGCAAAGATGATTTTTTCGTCGAAATAAAAAAGAATACATCTGATTTTCACTCAAGTCACTTAAAATTGTCAAACTTGAAATGAAAATTCTTTTTAACTAAGTTTGCTTTAAACTAAGTGTTTGGTATATGTGGTTAAAAGTAAAGAACCTTACCTCATGCATCGTGCGGCTCGTGTTAGGAAAGAAACAAAAGAGAAAATAAGCAATGAGTCACTGGAAAATGGAATGGCTTTGGGATTTCGACTACAGAACAATAAGGCAGGAAAATTGATGTTTGGGCGAGGAAATGAGGTCCTTGAAGCCAAGGTTGACCTAGCCAGGAGAGAGCTGTTCTCTATATGTTGAAAGCTGGTTGGCCACTACCCAATAGCTGGATGGCTGCGAACTGCGTGCAGTTTTATTAAAAGGCAGACTGGGACAAACAGTTGGGAAGATGCAGTTGATAAAGAAGTGCTTCTCATGATAAAAGAAGTCATTGCAGAAGTGAAAAAAATGGACCCTGTGAGAGGAGAATGGCATGTAAAGGAGGGCCATGAAGAGGTGATGGACTGATGTTAGCGGTGTAGCATTAGAGGTATTATTGGAAATAGGGGAAGTGGCTGTTGAAGATGCTGCTTGGCTACGCAAAAAGGATGATAGCGCCCATATCAATGTTGCGGAACTCGATGCTGTGATGAAAGGCATCAATCTGGCTCTAAAATGGGGGCTACAGATAGTGAACGTTAAAACAGACTCTGCAGCAGTGGTGTCGTGGATTAAATCGGAGCTGTCTGGTGATAAGCGGATCAAAACAAAAGGAGAGGTGGAGATGCTTATCAAGCGTAGACTTGGAGCGCTGGGAGACTTTGTTCGAGAATTCGAACTAAAGGTAACTATTAGTTCCGTCACAAAAAGGTAATTATTAGTTCCGTCAAAAAGGTAATTATTATTTCCGTCACAAAAAAATAAAGCAGATGGGCTGACAAGAGTCAAGAAAGCATGGCTACACAAGGAAAGAGACGGGGCTCCAGAATGTTGTGCAGTAGAGAATTTAAAAGACCTGCATAACCTGCATCATTTTGGAAAGGAACGAACCCTTTACCTGGCAAGAAAAGTAAACCCGCACGTCACAATGCAAGACGTCCAAAGGGTGGAGAAACAATGTAGCGAATGCCAATCAATCGACCCAGCACCGGCCAGACATGAAAAAGGGGAACTGCATGTTTAAGAGAATTGGCGGAGATTGGCCATTGACATCACACATTATCAACATGAACCGCATGTAACTATGATTGATTGTGGGCCTGGGAGAGTAGCGATATGGCGGAAAATCGAGAATGAAACAGCAGAAGAGGTAAAGAGAGTTGTCGGGGAGGTTTTTATGGAAAGGGGGCCAGTAGAAGAGGTGATGGTGGATAATGGTACGTCTTTCCGCTCGGAAGATTTTAGAGACTTATGTGCGAAGTTGAATGTGGGGCTATATTTTAGAGCTGCATACCGTCACAGTGGAAATGGAATTATAGAGAGGCACCATCGCACTATAAAACTGTGGCATAAAGAAGCCAGATTTCGCCCCAAGAAGCAGTTTTGGGTACAATATGACGCCGAAGGCTGGTCAAGACGAAAATTCAGTGCCGTACCGGTCTATTTTTTTATGAATGGCGACGTCCATTGGCGGTAACACAGAGAGAAGAACAGGCCTGCGTAGACATCGCAGTTGGTGAAGAGGTGTTGGTGAAACCACCCAATTCTCGTTGCACGACTTGCTGGGGAAAAGGTACAGTGACTGAAGTACTCTCCAAAAACAAGGTAGCGATTGACGGAATGCCTCGTAACATTTTAGATATACGGAGAATCTCCTTGCCATCAGAGGAAGGGGAGGTTGATGCTGATGTTGAAGTGTCTGAAGAAGAGCCTCTTCGTCGATCACACCGTGAACGAAGACGCCCAGCGTGGATGGAAGACTATGATACTAATTATTGATCTTAGGGATCAAGGGGGCGTGTGGTTAAACATAAAGAATCTTACCTCATGCATCGTGCGGCTTGTGTTAGGAAAGAAAAAAAAAGAGAAAATAAAAATGGCCGGCCCCTGGTATTTATGGACTGAAAATCATGTGATGTGACGAGAGGGGGGAAGGGGTATGCAAATGAGATGTGGTTGGGTCTCTCTATAAAAGAGCCGTCTTCTTTATTTTGGGGGTCAGTGTGGAAAGTGCAGAGAGAAGAGAACAGTTGGATTTGAGTTTGAGACTTTTGATTTGAGGTTGAGTTCAAATTTAACGTCAGTATAAAATGATTATTTTCTTTAATAAAAAATTCACACACGGTAATACATCAAACAATTACAGTACAAACACAACTTCACATGTTTTTATATTAAAAAAGTTCCTAAATTTAACACCTCCCCCCCCCCGTGTTGCCTACTGTTGTTTTTATTTCCCTCCCGCTACTATTACTTTTTTTAACACATCTCTCCACCCGGGTTGAACTGTTGTTTTGATTCCCCCTCCCCTTCTCCACACCCGGGAAACGTCGCATACCGCTGCTTGTAATATGTATTTCTGTATTCTACAATATAATAAACAATAGATAATTGGCATTATGGTAATAAAAATGAAATCTGTATGAATTTAGATATCATATTTAAGTGTATTTAAATGTACTTACGACCGAGCGTCATGTTTTTTCTTGTTTTGTTTTTTTTTACATTTTCACCCCAAACAAGGCATATTGCCACTTTGGTGTAGGGGGCTACTATCAGGGGCAGCAACTGCTGAGGCACTATGTCGGGATTTCGGCAGCAAGATGTCGGTCCATGTTACACTTGAACTTCTGCATGTCTGTACAGTTAGGGAAGCAGGGACCTGGAATGGAATTCCAGAGTCTAGCGATTCTGGGGAAGAAACTACTGGAGTAGAAAGATCTTTTACATCTAGGGATCTCTATTGTGTGGGGGTGGGATTTAGCTGCCTGTCGGGTTTGTCGAGGGTGTTTACGTCGTGGGGGGGCACAAGTGTCTGCAATTCGTCAGAGTATTCAGCATTAAAATACTTGTAGAACAGGCAGAGGGATGCAACGTTTCGTCGATGGGACAGAGGCTGAAGCTTAGATGCCAGTTCAGGACCTATCAGATTGGCGACTCTCTTTTGAACCTTGTCTAGGAGCGAAAGACTAGCAGCAGATGCACCAGCACAAATGTGACAACAATACTCCATACATGGGCGAATGGTGACCTTATAGAGGTACAGGATACTTTCAGGTGTCAGTAGTTTTCTAGCACGGTAGAGAGAGCCTACCTTTTTCGCAGCGGCCCTGGCAATGTTTTCAATATAATTGTTCTAACTCATGTTTCCTGTGAACGTTAGGCCAAGCAGTTTGAAAGATGTACTCTCAGACAGGGAGTCACTGGCCATTGCTATTGGTGGCAGAGAAGGTTTGTTGTAATTATAAAAGGAAACCAGTTTAGTCTTGGCAGCATTGAATGTGACCATCCATTTATGCCCCCATTCTACTACAGATTGGAGGTCATCCTCTAGTGTTTTTGCCATTTCTTTAGTTATGTGTTCATTTGTTTTCCTGTCATGCCTGTTATAGAGTGTGGTGTCATCAGCATATATACCCATCTCAGAGGCAGTTTTGTCGGGGAGGTCATTAATGAATATTATGAACAATAGAGGCCCAAGGATAGACCCCTGAGACACTTCCGCATTTAAATCACACTGTTTATGCGTGTGTGTGTGTTTTTTTTAATAGTTTTACGTCAAAACAACAGTATATAAATTAAGGTGTGCCACAGGGGTCAGTCCTTTTACTTTTATTATTTCTGATATTATCTAAATGGTCTCCCTGATAAAATTGTCTCTTAGATGGGTATATTTGCTTATGAAACCACACTCTATAACAGACAAAAGGTGAAAATGAATGCACACAAATCTAAGGAAATGGCTAAAATGAAGATGGTAATGTTCTATCCTGCCAAGACTAACCTTCTTTCCTTTTTAACCACTGATTACTATGGTTAAATACTTCCATCACACTCATAGACTTAACATTTACAGGCAATATGAATTGGAACAAATATATTGAGATACTTGCCCTGGCTACTGTTAGAAGACTACTCACATCTGAGAGTATCCGAAACCTCTGAAAAGCAAAAATTTCCAAATGCATGGAGTATTGTTGCCACATCTTGGCTAGTGCATCTTCCCCTGCTTTGTCCCTCTTTTAGAAAGGGTATACGAAAGTCGCCAATCTATCAACTAAATTCCAACCTTGTCCCTCGCCAAAATGTGTCTGTTTTTCAACTGTTCAATGGAATGTACTGTGGTGAATTCAAAGCATTGTACCCCTCAACCTCGCTATCCCCAACATACCTGCCAAGAAGCAAAATCCCACACCTACAATGTAAAGATCCCTAAATTCCGTAAAGCTTTCCACTCAAATAGTATCTTCCCTCGAACGTCTAGCATTTCGAATTTCTGCCAGGTCCCTGCTTCCTTGGTTGTACTGATATACAGATTTCCGTGTGTAATATGGACAGGCTCCTCGCTGCCAATTCCCTAAAAATATATCCTTGTAAAGTTGGTTCAAAATAGTAACCAAACTGGCACTGTGATTTCTTTGAGGTGTAATAACAGAGGAAAAAAATAAACAAGAAAAAGAAAAACAACAAATTAAACAAAAGCAAAAGCAATAAGAGCAATACAAATAAAAAATATAACACCAATACAAATAAAAACAATAGGACAAATAAAATAAAAACAATGAGTAACACGAATAAAAAAAATAAGAGCAATACAAAAATATAACAGAAATACAGACAAAAACAATAACAGCAGTAAGAGCAAGAACGAAAATAAAAACAAAAACAGGAATAAAAACATTAATAAGAACAAGATGAAGAACAAGCTAAACAATATTGATAGTCAATATAGAGAAAAATACACGCACAACCACCCAAAAAGTGTAACAAAATGTTCCTAAACTTATTATAGTAGGTTTTAATATACTTTTGTACATACTAAAAGGTTACCAGAATATGACCTTTTGAAAAGCTTTTTTGCCCCCCCCCAACAAAAGAAGGATGGACCTGTAAACTCACTCTTGCTCGTCTGTCTATTCGTCTGTTCGCCTGTTCGTCTGTCCGCACTTTTCTCGATAACTACGACTCGGAAGTTTTTGAAATTTTGCACAAACGTTAAACATGATATCAGTAAAAAAAAAAAAAGGTACAGAACTGATTTTCCGGGAAATTGCGGTTGCCCCCCCCCCTATGGGTGCATTTCCGATTAAAATGGCTAAAATTGAACTTTTGTGCTTATTAAAAAAATTGATGCCTTGGATTTTTATAAAAAAATTCTGAAAAATTATGACTAAAAACACTGTATTACTAAATAATTTTGTTTGTCTATACTTCGCTATAACTCTTGGGTGTGTGCCCCTGGGACTATTTTAGGGCTAATAAAAACAATCCATTTTGGGGACTATTTTACCGTATTTGTCCCCAATTTTCTGTGTATATCTATTTAGCAGTTTTACATGGTGCTGAACTCAAATTTAAATATATTAAGGCCTTGAGGATTTTCGGGGTTAAATGGGGGGGGAATGATGGACTTAATCATTTCTTTTTTTTTTTTTTTTTGGCATGGTGCAGAACTCAAATTTACATATGCTAATGCCTATAACTGCACCGTTTGTTCATTTTCACCCAGATTTGATGTCTCCTGGGGCCTTTTGGGGCTAAATGGGGGGGGGGGCAATGCTGAACTTAGCTATTTTTTATGTCTCGTTCACTGTGCACTGAAAGAAAACCATGCATGATTCACTTGTTTTTTAATGATTTCGTCCAAGATACCGAAAACTTTAAACGATCATAATTCTATAACTACCAAATAAAATTTGATGATCTGTGTATTTATTCCAACATTCGGGAGGGGCAAAGAACATATTAAGATCATGCGATAATGTTTAGAGAATAGAGGTGACATTTTTCATATATTTGATTGTATCTAACTGCATAACTAATTCGCATCTTTATTTATTTCCGATATGATTCAACAATGAGTGCAAGCCCAGCCAGTTAAGCTTCTTGTCCAATCTGCAAGAAAGAGATTGAGGATTTCAGTGATAGCTGTGTTGCAATTTAGTAGAAGGAAGCGAAAAGAAATAAATGATGCCAGTGTAAAGTGGAAAGACCATCTTGTAGTTGAAGCTGGTATGAAAGTGCATAAAAGCTGTCGTCAAAAGCACATAAATGATAAAAACATTAAAGAGCATGTTGCAAAGAAAAGTAGTGCTTCTATGCCAGGAATAAGAACCACACATGGCTTAAGTAGAGCTTTTAATAGTGTAAAAGACGTTATATTCTGTGGATGTGCAATTGACGTGGACAAGAGACACTTAAGCTGGGTACGCACGGACAAATTTTGGAGGTCTCTGCATACCGTTCAAATGATTGATGACTGACTGTAAAGTGCCGCATTGCATTTACAAGATTTGCATGCAGCAGATGACCTTTTGTCACTAATAGAAAACAAACATCGCAGATTCTGAGATCATATAACAAAGGAATTTTTCAGGAAGATAGTGAAGAATCTCAAAAACGTGCTATTATTGAAAAAGCCATCAAATTAATCAAAAATGATATCAAGTCTGAGGTTTCCACTTTGAAGAATCAATACCCAAGTAGTACGGATTTACAGCTTGATTCAGCGATTTCATATATCCTAACTAATCTGCGAAACATTGCTTGCTGGTAAAGACACAAAACGCAAGGTTGCTGCAGTATGTTAT
Source organism: Euprymna scolopes (assembly GCF_053919585.1). NCBI lineage: Eukaryota > Metazoa > Mollusca > Cephalopoda > Sepiida > Sepiolidae > Euprymna > Euprymna scolopes. The sequence continues at coordinate 65,500,312 of NC_136505.1, forward strand.
GCTGTCATTGTACCGCCGTATCATTCCTTCATGAGATGGGATTTTTCTGCTCATATACAGAAGTGATGAAATCTGAAAAAATGCAACAAATTGTGTGGAACCTGATATTCTAGGTGGAAATGTAGATTTGCTGGAAATGTCTTTTATTTTTGCCGCTGATAATGTGGATCACAATCTTATTATTTTGGATGGCAAAGAGACATTTCATGAAATGGGCGTCATTGCCTCTGTCACCCCTGGAAAACAGTCTCCCATATCATTCCACAAAAACATAACTAAAATCTTATAAGAAAACAAAGATATCCGTCTTGAAGTACAGGTTTGCAAGGCATGCTTGTCATGGAGTAATGTTCGAGGACCTGCTAAGATTTCCTGACTGTGACAAAAGAATTGATGTTCTGTGAAACGGTCCCTTAGCATCCTGGAAAATCGTGTTAAGTTCTTACCAATGAAAAATATGTACTCTGGAAAAATCATGTATTGTGTCTACATTAGACTTTTTTGCCATCTTGCCATGAAGCACAACCTGTCCACCACTGTAACTTTTGACCAGTATTGTATTAGAAAGCAGCCGAAATCATCTTTGATGCACCACAAATTAGTCACCTTATCACGATGTTGGGATGTTTCCATGCACTCATGGACTTGCTGTGGATCAAAGGAACTCTCTTGAAAGGGACTGACCTTAAGAACATAATTGAGACTGTTTATATAGAAAATGCGGTGGTGTACATGTGAACAAGGAAAGCTGTCCAGAGGGCTTTGTGGGGCCACCTTCTTGTTGACAAATGTCTACATAGTCAGCTTGTAATGGAAATGGCCAAAGATGATCCTCAGATTCAGACGTTGCTTGGTCAAGCAAAACAATTTTACTCTCCCTTTCTTATAAAGAGATGATGCAAGAAGACGCTGCTTTTTCTGAGGTTTTGATAAAACTTAGACAGTAATGAGGAAGAAACGATCTGAACTGCTCAGACCTCAAGGACAAGCCAATTGTGGCTGAATTATCAGGGTATAGTTGGCATAGCAGGAATGTTGATCAAGACATATCGTATTGGATCTTGGTTGATGCATTTGCAGGCAGTGTCCATTTGCTCTACTGCAGCTAAGCATTTCAATTATTTGCGATCGGCTCATTACTACCTGCAGCAAATGAGCAACCTGGAAGAAAAGCACCTCGATATTTATCGAAAATTCCTTGATTGTTTCCATGTTGTTCCAAGGAGCAATCCTTAATTAGTAGGACTAAGTAATGATCTCGTTATAGAAATAACACTGATAAGGTCTCTAAAGAGCACTGGTAGTCTAACCAATGTCAGTGAGATGACCGAGGTGATGCGTCATCTTTGGACCTTATCTGCACCTGTAACGTCTGAGTACAACAGTGCAATGCAATATTTAACCTACCTAAACTATACTACAAGTCCACAATACAAAGATTCAACTGCGGCACGCATTAAAAGAGATGCATCTGATCTTGAGAAAATTGACAAAAATTGCAGCCTGTTAACCCTTTACATCTGATACTATTCTGAGAAACATTGTCAATAGTATAGTGGTTGGATTAGATGTGAATGTACATGCCTTAGAATCAGTTGAAAACAAGATCATTGAAGATATGATTGGAAAGCTTGCATTTACTTACAAATTTAAGGGGAAAGACAAAGCCCAAACCCATGGAATATCTTTGCTGTGAAGATTGCTTCTGATCGTACCATTGATCTTGCCCCTTTGTTCCAGCGTTTCCTCGTGGTGTAAAGATTAAGAGATCTTTCTCATAAAAAGTTTTGACATCTGAGCTAAGTCCATATTTCCAGTCCTCTTTGAGACCAGGAACATTATTCGAAAAGCAGATAAACCTCTGATTGCTTAGGCAATTCTAGACTATGTTGCAGCTTTTCAAGTGAGGTTGTGATTAACTCTAAACCTAAAACAGTTTGTTATGTGCTTGCTGGAGATTCTTTGCTCCATTCTTTACCAGGGAAGAAAGGTGGCTCACACTATACAATAGCTGACTCTTATGCAGATTTGGCTTTGAGACATTATGGACAAGCAACAAAGGTGTTCGATGGATATGATGATGGTTTCTTTATAAGACAACACGCATCTGAGACGAGGAAAAACCTGCACCCTATCATTAGTTTCACAGTAGAAACAGAGTTTTCAGGCCAAAAGGAGGACTTTCAATCTCATGACAAAAACAAGAAAGACATGATTTCTCTTATTAGCACAGCACTAAATGAAAGGGGATGCCATGTCATTCAGACACCAGGTGATGCAGATGTTGATATCGTTAAGGCAACTGTTGAACTATCTTATCATTACACCACAACGTTGGTTGATAGGATAGGGATTTGCTGATCTTCCATTTTCATTATGCCAGAACAGACAATGAGACCATTTACAGTCAAGAGAACTCAAAGTATATAACATTAACTTGTCGAATAGAAACTCTATATGACGTATTAAATGGTTTTAACTTCATCGTGACATTAACTCATATTAATTCTACACATAACTACTTGCTTCACTAGGTTTGCATCGAATCAAATATTGTAAATAGCTGAATAAGTGCTTTTATTATAAATTTCGACCCCTACTCAGGCTGTGATTCCACAAGGATTTTCCGCATTATAAAAAATTAGTGAAATCTGATCCCGTCATGAATTTCTGTGCAAGTCCATTCACTCTTCAAAACAAGCCTCAAGATGAGCTATCAGATATGACAGTTGGTTATTCTAGAAGCAAGTCTATTGATACACTATCATCACTGCACCTTAACATTTTCACCAAGAAAGTGGCAACTGCTGAAGTATTAGTCACTTCTGAAAGGCTTTTCCCGACACCATCAGCAACAAGTTTCCATAGCCAACGTGTGTACTTCCAAATCATGGTATGGATGGGAAAGGCAAGTGAAATGAACCCAATTGGATGGGGATGGAAACTCGAAAATGATCAGTTAGTTCAAGCTATGACCCAAAATAATGCTACACCTGACAAACTATTAAAAATTATCGATTGCAACTGTTCAGAGGGATGCAGATTATATCAATGCAGCTGCAGATGTTATGGACTCCCTTGCACTGGTGTATCCGGCTCTTGCTTGGGTTTGCTAGTCTGTAACAATCCAAACAACACTCGGGAAGTTGATGATGAGGGGGAGGAAGGGGAGGAGGAGGAGCATGACACTCAAAATTGAAACTTTAACATTTGTTCTATGCGGATAAAAAAAGATTTCGGCGGCCATCTTGGAAGCCATCTTGAAAACAAAAACACTTTTTGGGGAGTTATACTTTGGTAAACTTTTAGTATGTTAAAAAGTACAAAAAAAACTATCAGAATCAGTTGAAAAGCCTTTTGTTACAATTTTGGGGGGTTAAACTGCAGTTTTCCTGACTATGAATTTAATTTTAAGAAGAGTTTCCGATGTCTAAACTATTCCGTACAAATCCTGGAGCTAGAGAGTTTTCGGCGAGTAGCTGTTCTGTACAAGTTCTGGAAAGTTTTGCAAGCAAAGAGCAACATATCTTTCTTGTGTGGACACGAAAAAAATCATAAATTATTTGAGGAAATGCTGACAGATTTAATATTTTTATGGAGCAATTCTGGTTTCTGATTGGTTGCTAACGGAACGTGGCTCTATTCGATTAGTCAGTTCCTATTGCCAGTGTCTATAAGTAAAACCTTACAACTTCATGTGGTCATACCCGCTATTACATTAAAAAATATTACACCAAATAAGAAAGACATAACAATAAAAACAAGAATACGACGATGAAGTAAAGATGAGATGCAACCTTTAACTATTATGTCAGCACAAAAACTTGATCAGTGAATAACTTCAGCGAAACAGAAGACCGCGTGAACAAAAAAGAAGACTCTGTTGGGATCCAAGAATAACTTTTATCGTATTACATATAATCGCAATAACTGACCTGCACGCGCAAAGGGTTAAAGCAATATAGTACTTTGATTCTTTTAACAAAGATCGGCAGATGTTTCAAGCATTTTAATTTTATTTCGCATAGATTGTCACTTTTTCGCGAGTGCCGCAATGTGTAATGATACGATAAAGTTAGCATCGCAGAACCGTTCGCCAAAAATATACGCTCACATGCAAGCGAAGGGACAATCTTTCGAGCGCATCTGATTTATTCTTTTATTAAATTTGTTCAAGACGAATCGATTCATTGCTTAATGGCGCGGATTGATTCAAAAATAAAGCCCAGCTAATTAATCTGAAACAAATCGATAATTAATACGGAAGAAAGATCGATACTATTCTTTATATACGTAGGCATCTTAGCAGTTGATCGGAATTAGATCGGTTTATTGGCTCGTCTCATATTTATGAATTTGCGCAGAAAATAATAAATTCATTGATTAAAAAGAAAGAGAAGGATCGATTTTCTTTTAACGTCTAATGAATAGTAGATCAATAAAAAAGATCGATAAATACGCGTACATAAATAGACAATCACGGATATATATAGGGGTGTGGACTCACACAGCAATATATATATATATATATATATATATATATATATATATATATATATATATATAATTGTTGTATAGGTTAGTTTCCTTTATATAAATCCAATGAAACCAGCGTGATTATTATAGAGTGCTCAATGGAGGACAGAGCAGGTATATAGCCTGTTTATTATACAAACATTATTAATTACATATGTGCATACATGTTTCGGTGTAGTCCCTATACAAGAGACCCACCTCGTCAGACCAAAGAAGGACGTTTATTGAAACAAAATAACAGTTAAATTCGTTTCTTATATTAAGAAATATCCGGGTGTGGATTATACTTTAAAAGAAAAAGGAAAGTGTATGGCTTATGAATGTGGAAGTAGAGGTTTTTGGATGAAGGTATAGTAAATAAAGTGAGTAGAGGTGACAGGGGAAAGGGGAAAGTAGAGTAATACGATTCGACAGGTTAGGCTATCACAGCGGGCAGGTATCGAGTTCAATTAAAACTTCTGTCCACATTCATAAACTATGTATCTCCCTTTTTCTGAACACCCGGAAATTTCTTTGTATACAAAATGAATTGAACTGTGATTCTCGTTTCAATAAGTTTTCTTCTTTGGTCTGACGAGGTGGGTCTCTTTAAATAGAGAATCTACCGAAACATGTGTGCACATATCTCAATCAAAATGGAAGCAAAAAAATTGAAATTGCTGCTTTACTGCGAGCTTCCCATAAAACAACAGACATTTACAAACTCCTTAATTTGGGTCGTATGACGGTTCATAGAGTTGATGACGTATAACCAATAGGGAAACTCTCGAAGATCGCCCCCGCAAAGGAAGATCCCGAGTTGTGAAGACCAAGACGATCAAAAAAGCGCTCGAGAACGATCCAGCCCTTAAAATGGCAAGTATGCACATATTGAACCAATAATGTTTGTATAATAAACAGATTATATATATATATAATATATATATGTGTGGGTGTGTATATGTGTGTATGTGCGCACGCGCGCACGCGCGTGTGTGTGTGTTTACATGAATAGATATTCAATAGTATTGTTTGCAGGCACTGATCCAAACGGACCAGAGGCTATAATTGCTGACCATCAACTAGATGCTTTTATTTCATCCTTATATAGTTGAATTCTCTCTGTAATTATAACTGTTTTAGATGGCGAATTATGTAGGCGCTAAGTCTGCTATAGGTTAAATTTAGATTTATTTCGAGATTTTAAACTGCATTCTTTTTTCATACATTTTTTTACTCAAAGCTTCTTTAGACTATATATATATATATATATATATATATATATATATATATATATATATATATATATATATATATACATCATGTTGACAAGAAAGTTCTTGCGGTTTTTACTTTTAAATGTAGATGAGCATATTTCGGCTCCAAAAAAAAATTATTGATCGAAATAAGCCCCATCTGAACCAATACACTTTTACAAACACAAAACAAATGTATTTATGTTAGTAACATTAAAAAATCTTGCGCTATGGTGGCGATGAATCGCTTACAGTGTTTTTGATATCGCTTGGGTTTTTGAAGCATTTCTCACGCAGAAAGTTGTCGAGATGCTTGAAAAAGTGATAGTCGGTAGGGGAGAAGTCTGGATAGTACTGCGAATGAGGCAGAGTTCCGTAGCCCAATTCGTTCAACTTTTCTAGGGTCGGTTTAGCAGCGCGCGGTTGGGCATTGTCGTGGAGGAGAATTTGACCTTTTCTGTTGACTAATGCTGGGTGTTGTTGTCGAAGTTTCTGATGCATTTCATCCATTTCTTGACATTACCGTTTGGCCGTAATGGTTCCGCCTGCATAAAAAAAAATGTTAATAATCAGACCGGTCGAAGAAAACGAAAGAGTCAGCATGACCTTCTTTTGGTGTAACTCTGGCTTCGGGAAGTATCGTGGAGCTTCGGCGGCGTTTAATCACTGAGCTGAGCCGGTTATCGTAAAGAACTCAATTTTCACCGCAAGTCAAAACCTGATAAAGAAATGGGTCGTTCTTGTAAGGTAAAAGAAGAAAAGATAACACTTCATAACGGCGTTTCTTTTGGTTGTCGTTCAGTTCGTGCATTTATCGAGTCTTTTTGGCTTTCCAATCTCTCCAAAATGATTGAAAACTGTCGTGAATTTGCCGAACAAAAAGATACAACAATGGGCCTTAAAAATAAGTGAATGCAACTGTACAACAGAATATCTATCGGGCAGAAAAAATACGTATCCCTAATCAGCTAGAACAAGACGCCTCAAGAACTCGAAATTGATAACCTCACATAGGTTAGATTACAGACATAGCTAAGATGAAAGAAATGGAAAGGGTCAAACCCCCAAAAGAGAAATTCCCCAATTAAACAGATACAAAAAAGATGAAGAAATTAAGACACTAAAAAGAAACAGGTAAAGCATCTAAAGCATCTCTAGAAAAATATATGATACAAATACAAAAATTAGTGTACATGTCTCCAGACCCTATGGTGAAACTTCACAGACTAACTGCCATAAGCCTATGCAGTACCAGATAAGAAGCTCAGACTGTATCGAACCGAAATAATTCCACGCTGTGGGACCCCCTTAGAACTAGTATCTGATAATGGCCCAGAAAACGTTAATGTGGTAATGAAAAAAACAATGAAAAGTCCCAATATTTAGCATATTGTTATATCCCCTACCACCCACAAGCTAATGCTAAGGTTGAGCGGTTCCATCGTGGCTTGGGGGGAGAGATACATTTCAAAGTTCACTCAATGCGAGAAGGAAACTTGGGATTTATTCCTGATCCAGCCATTAGGGCTATAAGATTTTCCCTTAATGAAGTGACCGGAGTTTCCCCTTATTTCTTACTAATTGGACGAGATGTAATCCTGACCACGGAACCAAATGTGGTACAATATTTTCACGAAACCGAGTTGGCCGAAGGTTTCGCGATCACTATACGTTTCGACTGGTCTTTCTCTGTTTCCTTTCACACCAACGTTGCTTTAAAATCCGTAGAAAGAAGAGATGAGTACGATCCAGTCGGCGAATGTTGAATTTGTTGCTGGGGGAAGAAAAGTTGCCAAGCAATCAAAAGAAAATGTGTGAGAGCATTTGTTATAAACAATAACAACGTTTATTAACATAATATTCAACAAACACTGCGGAGTGAGAGTGATTGTTGTTGACTGGCGAAATAAAGTTTTCTTAGAAAAACTTAACTGCAATTAGAACGGAGTGGCAACGGATTTGGTTCTTTAAGCGGCGACAAAAAAACGAACCAACTCAATTTTTCGCTTTGGGTATCCTCTATTTATTGGCCCGAATCCTTGAGCAAGCAGTGTCTGATTGGTCAGCCAATGGAGTTTTCCGACTAATGACTATCGTCGTAACAATCACCCTGGTTAGCCCCTGATTGGTTTTAGATAATCGGTCAATTAGTTGCAGTCATTGGGAGGGGCTATACCGAACAATTATGTGGTACTCAATTCCAAGTTAAGCCGACCCAAAATCTTTGCCAACTTAGAAATATATTTATTGTTTGTAATGTTGGAAATTATGATTTTCAGCAGATACAAACACCTGCACTTTGTTTTGTTTTAGTTTTATAGGTCATTGCTCGAGTCACAATCTCTTTGCATTTAAAATGTTGGATTCCCAAAACGAATTTATTTTAAGAATTTGTTTATAATTTTGAAAGGTCCATATACCTTCAGATGGTTTTTGTTTTATTGGCAGTTTTATAGGCCAATCCTGTTCTTGCTAAAAAATGTTGGCTACTCAAACGAATTTTATACTGTTCAATAAAACAATTATTATCATAATTTAATTAATTATTATTTAATTAACTTCGCCAGTCAACTTTTTGACACTTAACTAAAAGCGTCATATAATAACGAAAACTTTTTTGAAAATACATCCTTTGAAATCAAAATTAAAAATTGCGCAAGAGCTTTCTTCTCAATCTAAAATAAATATAGTAAAGTAGAAACTTAATCTTGGGTTTACTTTTATTAACCGCGTAGCTCTTACTTTCCTTTTGTGTCGTATAATTCTCACATTCCATGAGCGATGTTTCCAACGAATAGGAAAGTATTGCTGTCTTCACTGGTCCAGAATATCTTCTATAGAGCCTTGTCAAGTTTTTGACGATGAACCTTGTCAAGTTTTTGACGATTTTTAGCTCCTTACATCAAATGTCTTCATGACTTTCCTGGTGATTTCCATGAAAAAAGTAGTAGATAAACAATAATTTCAATAATTAGATTACCTATAGCAATATAAACATTTGCATTTAAATGCTGTTTATCACTAGTATAAAAAGGTGCACATGCATATTGACTATGATATTCTTAAGGAATCAAAGCAACTTAAAAACTTTCTTTGTCGCAACCAATCAGATTCATCTTATTTGTGTAATACAGAATTCTACCATGCGATTCGTACTAAATTACTTTTCAAACTCCATCTACATTTAAATAAAAATATACAACTGATTATATCTAAGAAAGCAAACATAAAAAGAAAAATATTGAAAAAACAAACAAACCCTTTTTGCTTTTCGGTACATTGCTCTTCTCCAAATAATATCTTTCGAGGCTTATTTATCACAACACATTTTTGAAGATTCTTCGATTTTAGCCTCTCAGAAACTCGTTATATTTATCTTGTTTAACGCTTGTAGCATTACATCATTGATCTGAAAACCAATATATCTAGGAGCATATTTCGTTTGATCACTCGTAAAAATACAAATAAAAGAATTTTGAAATCGATAATATAATCATTTTTATTTATTTATTTAATTATTTATTTCTGTCTATATTTTTTAACAGAAACGGGTATTATATATCTATATATATATATATATATATATATATATATATATATATATATATATATATATATATATAGGTAGGTAGGTAGGTAGGTAGGTGGGTGGGTGGGTATTTAGAGCATTCTATTGCGGGAATGAGGTTTTACAGCTAGAAATAGTCACGGTTAATTGTGAAATTGTGGTCAAGTTTCGAAGCTGATGCAACCATAATGATAAACCCTGAAACGACAAAACGGCTGTATCTCGTAGACTATAATATATAAATGCATATATCCATTAAATAAAGTAAAGCTGGTCGACTTCCTGATTTATATCATCGGTAGTTTTTATCATAGAATTCATGGCTCACTATCTAGAACGAAATATTGAGAATCCTACTAAGCTACGTTTTATACTGGATGAAAGCATTTTGTTGCCCGTATTTCACTAAATCTATAGACAAGCTTTGAGAATAATTTAAAAAATTTGGAATCAAGTCTCGCCTTACTGTTATTTCACCAATACCAGAGGCTTTGGGGGGAAATATATATATATATATATATATATATATATATATATATATATGTTTAGAGGTACAGAATTTAAATAAGGTTTTAAATATAATAGGCAGAAGTCTCTCGTGAGCTCTTTCAGCTATCATCTCATCAGGAGAAAATCGATTTTCTCCTGATGAGATGATAGCTGAAAGAGCTCTCGAGAGACTTCCACCTATTATATTTAAAACAATATATATATATATATATATATATATATATATATATATATATATATATATATACCCAAAAACCTCTGGCATTGATGAAATAACAGTAAGGCGAGACTTGATTCCTAACTTTTAAATTGTTCTCAAAGCTTGTCTATAGATTTAGTGAAATACGGGCAACAATATGCTTTCATCCTGTATAAAACGTAACTTAGTAGGATTCTCAATATTTCGTAGTAAAATAAATATGTTAAATCATTTCTATATTTTATTTGATATATTTAACATATATTTATTTCACTAAATCTACACACAAGTATTGAGAATAATCTAAAATGTTTAGAATCAAGTCTTCCTTGTTTTAGATCATTTGAAATCATATTAGCAAGTTTTAGTCTCACCTTCACCAAGTCCAGAGGTTTTGGTTGAAATATCAGATATTTTATAATTCAAATGCAGAAATTGGTTAACAATGATTGACACATTTAATGTGCGACATAAGGGACACATTCTACACTTTCTATTACATAAATACAGCTAAAGGCTGTTAATAAAAACGATAGTTTTTTTTTTAATTTTATGATTGGTTACTTATTTCTAAAAGGTTTTAAAAAGTGGGAAAAATGGGCTATGGATGATATATATTCTTCTTAATGTGCGGCTTTAAGGGCAAATGTAATATAGCGCGCTATACAATCCAGGTTATTCCATGCCAACGAGCCTTCATTTGTTAAATTCTGACTAGTGGTTACTGATATTTTGAACTTATAAATTGCCAAAATGTCTCTCTCTCTCTCTCTCTCTCTCTCTCTATATATATATATATATATATATATATATATATATATATATATATATAATGATTTGTGGGTAACAAAATGAAATATTGCAATCATGAAGACAAGAATTTTATTATACATGATTAGAAGTAAAATATGTAAAACACGTTTAAAAATTTTTGCTGCTTTCGAATAAATTTTTGACACGTGAAATAGATCAGAGGTTGCATGTACCGAAACGTTTAGAAGATAACACTCAATATGAGAATAGTAGTTCGAATAGGCTAAATATTTATATTCATTGATTTATTTTTTATAATCACTTTAGTTGCAATTCATTATTTGAAACATAGTGTCAGTAATAATTTAATGACGTCACACAAATCTATAATGGCTTGTAAAGGTGATTATTTAAGCTTCATCTATATGAAAGTCTAAATAGAACTTCAGACTAAACATTTCAATGTTTTCATTTCAATTTTTTGTCATGGTTTCCGAAATATCTATTAGAAATATATCATGAAAAAGGCAGACCCCAGTAAGAAAGGAAACTAGATAGGTTTGAAAATGATATTTGGAAAATGTTAGAATCGAACCCAGTAAGCAAGTGTTAAAAGATAATAGATATTTAATTCTAGAAATGCAGTTGATTGTTCATTCTTTAAGAAATATCTGGATATTAATTATGTCAGTGGAAAGAATGGACAACACGAGTGTAGAAATAATGATTAACAAATAGGTTAGATATTGAACAATTACAATTGGGAATTCTTTGTTTGTCAAAAGTGTGTTTGGACATACATAGGTAAAATCCATGTGAATAAATTTCACGTGGCGAAGCATGCTTTGACGTCATAAATAAAGGAGATTTCCAATATATTGAGACAGGGTTCGAAGTTAGAAACAGTAACAGAAGAGAGACAACGAAAGTGTGATGTGCCCCTTCTGAGGTTATCTTCTTTTTTATGAATTAACTAAAAAAAGGAATGTTTTATCTCAGATCGCGTGGACGTTCGCAGTAGAGGGGTACTCGCCAGCCCGTATTTCATCGAATTCCTCCACCAAAAAACAAAGAGCATCCAAACGGGGATAAAAATCATCCGCCCTCTTCTCTGGATTAAATACGGTCTATAGGCTTGCGTGTTGTATAAAAGATATTTTAGATAGATGGATAGGTTTTTCTTAGCCATCAGCTAATCATCGCTGCAATAGAATATGGGTTAGAAAAGTCTCGGCATATGTTTTGGACATGAAGAGATAATTTATTCAACATGTATGTATATATTTATTTTTATTATTTTCTTTGTTTTATTTTAATGAACAGAATCAAAGAATGAACAGGTAATATATACAAATTTTAAAAAATGACAATAATATTTCAATTCATAAGGCTTATTTCTTTTTTTCTTGAGCTCTCAACAACGAATCAAAACGGATTCACAACCAAAAAAAAAAGGTTTATAGAGTTATTCCCCTTTTTACCATTGATTTTGCTTTTTATGTTTCTTAATGGTTGATTCGCCATTTGTTTATAGTGTTTTTTTTTCTTTCATACGATAAACTTTTCTTTTCTGAATGTTCGTGTTTTTAATCGTCTTCTAAAAAGAGATCCGATATTTCCTTTATTATTTAGAAATGGAAAGAGTGAAAGATGAACCAACTGTTGTTTTACTCTGAAGGACAACGACGATATACAATTCCTGTACTTCTCGTGATGTTCATTTTATCAGCGGAGTTCAGGCGTCTTTTTTCTTCGGACTCTTGTCTGCAACGAATTTGACGTTTAAAATTCTTAACAGCTAGCCTTTTCCGAAAGAGACGCTGGATACGTATTTTTCTGAATTTTAAATATATCAGCGTTTTTTTTTTCCTTCTTTTTTTATTTCACTCTTAGATATCGCCGTTGTTACTATGGTAACGGCTTACTTGTCTCACGTTTTTGGATTTTCAATCATTAAATTTAGTTGTTGTTTTTTTATTAATACGATATTTATATACTTCAACTATCGTCACAACAGTCACAGTCACAGTCAGCTTCTAGTCGGTCATACTGGGAGCTAACGTCCTCTTGGGGACGAGAGGGGGAGGGAAGGAAGACCATGTAGCCATACAAGCTTGAATTTCTGAGTCATCACTCAGCCGGCTGGATGAATAAAGAATCACCATCATATTGTAAACTGACGTCATTCCACCAACTGAAAACGGTAAATGTGTATTGTCAATCATCTTGTAAACGAACTTTGTATAATCCTCTTCCAAGTAATGTGTTACTAATAATAATTCTGGAGAGTTAGAAGCACTGTATACATCATATCTCTCAGTCTTTGTTATAAATATCTCTCTCAGCTCCGTATTAATAATATGACGTCCCCAAGAATCGTCGCAGTCGTTGCCGTGATGTAAATAATATATACATGCCATTATCATCGTCTGTATTATGTGTCTCACGCCGATATGAACTCCCGACTACACAACGTAACAATATTATTTACTATCGACCTAATATTCTACAGTGCTAAAATTAGTCAGGCTTTCTGATATTTTGAAATGAGACAAAGCTTACAATGCAGTTATTACATTTAAAGCATTGTTACTGACAGACAGACCGACAAAGTTTTTATTTATATAATAATCTTAACTTTATTACAAGTAATGAAAGAAGCATGACAGATCGATCGACGGACAGATACTTTTACAGATTTGTCTGAATGCAGTTAAACATATCGATCTTTGAATGAAATGATTTTTTTTTATCCACTAGCGGGAATTAATTAACTCTTCTCAAGGAGACCGTGTTAAGTAGCGGCCACCTTGGTTGTCTAATGAAAACCAAGCAGTTTGAATAGTAATAGATTTTGGCTGCTTCAGTATTGGAGAAGATTGATGCCGCAACATTGCAAATTGATTAACTAAGACTTTTATATAATTACCGTATTTATTAGCATTTCTAAAACCGGCAGAATATTAAGTTTTATGTTTTTGTATTTTCTTTCGCTTAATTAATGCAAAGACATACACATTCTGGTTTTCATCTTTTATTCATCGAAAAAATATCAGAACTTCTTATTCTACAAATAACCGCGTCATGTTAATTTGTCGGATTCACATACGAGCATCTAATCATTTATCTGAATCTATATTAACTAAGTGATACAATAAGATTCAGTTGGCCATGGTTCGCCATTGAGATCTTTTGATCTTGATTTAGTAGATTCTTCTTTTTACCGTAAAGAAAAGTATTGATAGATTACAGAGCCGTGGTTTTATGAGTCAATAATGTGATAAAAGTATGCATCGGTCACACGTCGTGTTACATTAAATGTCTTGGAAATGGTCCGCGTATGAAGATCTGTCGATTAGACGTCCTTCTGTCTTGGTAAAAGGAAAAGGCATACCTGAGATGTTAGATGTAGCGTACTCTTTCTTCTCCCAGAATGACGTCTTGTTCCTTGAGGGTTTGACATGGTTGGACTTTTCTTCTCCAGATCCGCTAGTTTATTAATGTAGATATTTAAGGCAGACACAAACAACGATGCACGACACAATAGTAATATATGAGAAATATTATAAACTATTCATTTTTTTACAAGAAAATATTACAATGTGTTTACAAAAACAATTTACAAGTTATAATTAACTTTCACAATCAAAACTAACTAACCTTAACTAATGCTGGGAGAAGGGTTGACCCCCCCCTCCTCTCATTTACGAAGAGAGATAAATACGTGCTTACCTCATGGCTGTTCGAACAAAAAGAGATCGAGAAAAGGAAGGGAATCTTGTTGATTATGTATCCCTCCGCCGAGGACCAAATAACCTCCTGGCCATGCAGGGGTGGGGCGTTAACAACCACCACAACCGGGGCACTAATATATAGTGCCACAAAAGAGTTCGTTAAATAGTAAGTCCCTATGAACTTACTTTACCATCAGAATTAGATGCGTGTTGGTTTATAATGTATTGAAATCCAGCTTTACATGAGGAGCACCCTGGATGGAGATTAAAATTAGCATCAATTTAACAGGATTCTTACTTCAATGACCGAGGATAGAAGATATGAAGTTATTTCGTATTTAAAGATGACTGTCAGTGATTATTCGTGTTTTTAACGTGCATAAATCTGTTGAACTGATCATGTCCATGTCAATTTCAGAAGTGGCACTGTTTGTTATTATTTTCAACTAAAAAATATCAGCCGTTGTATCATCCAGGAAAATATAAGTTTAAAAAATTAGTTAAATATAAAAAAAACACACCCTAAATAGTCGTGTTCTGCTCTTGGTGTATCCCTCTCGTTTTATCTAAGTCACTTTTAACTGACAGTAATATACATGTTGGAGGTTCAATCATCAGTGGGGGCTATACCAATAATACAACACGAATTAATTGACTTGATGTCTATTGAGGCTAACAAAAAGATAGCGAGCAAGCCCCGTTGAGACGATATATATTATTAATCGTCATATCAAACATTCCTAACCATAACTTTATTCATGTATGTTTGACTTCGAAACTTTGTTTTTCAGATTAGCTGGCTTCGGATTTGAGATCACCAAACATGCTTTCGTAACTGTAATATAAAAATAACGAACGTTATTTCTTTTAGATATTAAATGTAAATGTATCAGATCTTTCTTTTTTATTATTTATTGTTGCTCCGATAAATTTTTAGAATATTTTAATTTCTGTTAAGAAAAACAAAAATAAATTGACTTTACTATTATTCATTAGCGAGAAGTGAATGAATTTCAAAATTGCATTCTTGACATATTGTAGATTGCGGCCGTGCTAAAATTAGTTCTATTCTATGAATATCCCGCATGAACTAAAACTGTATGTTATTATTGTACCATTCTTGTTCAAACGGAAACACTAAGTGTTCCATTGAAGGTAGATTCAGATTATATCTGGGTACGGGGATCTTCCTCTAAACCACTTCTAAGAGTCTGTGTCATATTTCCATATAGACGTCTGGCGCAAACGTAGACTCTAGTATATTAATGTACCATCTTCCGACATGCTATACTTTCATCTCAAACTAAAAAAGCGTATATTAGTTATAGTTTAGTGTTTGGCACAGCAATGACAGCAGATTATTTTTTAAATAATTGATTTACTTTACATCTCCGGTGATCGGGAATTTCCGTGTTTGTTTTTAAATAATATAATGTGCATAGGACTTTGAACCCAGCTTAAATTGAAATTATATAGATAGACTACCATAAATATACATAAAAGTCTGATCTTTTAAAAAATGATAAAAGATTCAAATAAAATTATATAGATAGACTACCATAAATATACATAAAAGTCTGATCTTTTAAAAAATGATAAAAGATTAAAATAAAATTATATAGATAGACTACCATAAATATACATAAATGTCTGATCTTTTAAAATATAATAAAAGATTAAAATAAAATTATATAGATAGACTACCATAAATATACATAAAAGTCTGATCTTTTAAAAAATGATAAAAGATTAAAATAAAATTATATAGATATACTACCATATATATACATAAAAGTCTGATCTTTTAAAAAATGATAAAAGATTAAAATAAAATTATATAGATATACTACCATATATATATACATAAAAGTCTGATCTTTTAAAAAATGATAAAAGATTAAAATAAAATTATATAGATAGACTACCATAAATATACATAAATGTCTGATCTTTAAAAATATAATAAAAGATTAAAATGAAATTATATAGATAGACTACCATAAATATACATAAATGTCTGATCTTTTAAAAAATGATAAAAGATTAAAATAAAATTATATAGATAGACTACCATAAATATACATAAATGTCTGATCTTTTAAAAAATGATAAAAGATTAAAATAAAATTATATAGATAGACTACCATAAATATACATAAAAGTCTGATCTTTTAAAAAATGATAAAAGATTAAAATAAAATTATATAGATAGACTACCATAAATATACATAAATGTCTGATCTTTAAAAAATATGATAAAAGATTAAAATAAAATTATATAGATAGACTACCATAAATATACATAAATGTCTGATCTTTTAAAAAATGATAAAAGATTAAAATAAAATTATATAGATAGACTACCATAAATATACATAAATGTCTGATCTTTTAAAAAATGATAAATGATTAAAATAAAATTATATAGATAGACTACCATAAATATACATAAATGTCTGATCTTTTAAAAAATGATAAAAGATTAAAATAAAATTATATAGATAGACTACCATAAATATACATAAATGTCTGATCTTTTAAAAAATGATAAAAGATTAAAATAAAATTATATAGATAGACTACCATAAATATACATAAAAGTCTGATCTTTTAAAAAATGATAAAAGATTAAAATAAAATTATATAGATAGACTACCATATATATACATAAATGTCTGATCTTTTAAAAAATGATAAAAGATTAAAATAAAATTATATAGATATACTACCATATATATACATAAAAGTCTGATCTTTTAAAAAATGATAAAAGATTAAAATAAAATTATATAGATAGACTACCATAAATATACATAAATGTCTTATCTTTAAAAATATAATAAAAGATTAAAATGAAATTATATAGATAGACTACCATAAATATACATAAATGTCTGATCTTTTAAAAAATGATAAAAGATTAAAATAAAATTATATAGATAGACTACCATAAATATACATAAATGTCTGATCTTTAAAAATATAATAAAAGATTAAAATGAAATTATATAGATAGACTACCATAAATATACATAAATGTCTGATCTTTAAAAATATGATAAAAGATTAAAATAAAATTATATAGATAGAGTACCATAAATATACATAAAAGTCTGATCTTTAAAAAATATGATAAAAGATTAAAATAAAATTATATAGATAGACTACCATAAATATACATAAATGTCTGATCTTTAAAAAATGATAAAAGATTAAAATGAAATTATATAGATAGACTACCATAAATATACATAAATGTCTGATCTTTAAAAAATGATAAAAGATTAAAATAAAATTATATAGATAGACTACCATAAATATACATAAATGTCTGATCTTTAAAAAATGATAAAAGATTAAAGTACAAGTTCATTCTAACTCCTTAGTAATGACAAGAGAATATTCTTATTGTTTTAACTCTCGAGTATATACCCGACACAGTTATACACAATTAATCAATTGAGAACGACATAACTCTATCTAAAATCATATAAGATATTATCTGGTATATACTCGAGAGTCAAAATAATGAAAAGGATATTCTCTTGTCATAGCCCTACTCATTATAAATCCTCTTGTCTTTTCTCAACAAAGTTATGTCTTTTACGATGCTCGATGTTTGTGTATATCACCAGCTGGTAATTAAACTAATCTTTTTCGGGGGTTTGTCTAGAATAAATTGATTCGTCGATTAAATTTAAAAAATTCGAACTAATTGATTCTAACAATACTATTTTAAAAAAAAAATGAATACGGTATCTTTTCTGTTAATCTTTCCTATTAAACCGGGTGAAAAGAAAGACATATTTCTTAAGATATATGAAGAACTAGCACCTGCTGTAAAACATATAAAAGCGAAGAAGCCATGAAATCGAAGGATCAATAATTCTGCATGTAATTAAGTAACGAGATAAACAACACCGGGGTATTTTCATTAAGATAAGATTTGCAGCAACATCCGGTGTTTTCCCGGGAATAATTACAAACTACTTCAATACAATGATAGCTAAGAATTCCAGCAATCACAGAAGTTGAAAACGAGGAACCAGTGGAGCACACAAAACAGTAGGTATTTCATAAAGATATAAATACTTGTTTAATACGTGTTTTGGGGAAAATTATAAATTTAAAAAAAGTAATGATAAAATCAATCTATATATAATATATTAATTTCATTTACTTCATTTTGGAAAAAAAGATTTAAGAAGTAAAAAGTTAAACAGTTCGAAGTATTCACACCAAACAGTGTTATATTTTCGTACATTTGTGATATGTGAGTTTGCGAAACGATTTTATACTCTCCTTATATTTAGTGGTACATGATTGTGAATGGTGTTTTTTTATTGCCGAGATGTCATTAGCCTAACGGTTACTATCAGCGTTAGTTTGCCCGTGAGAACCTATGTGTATGATTGGCATGTGTTTGTTTGGCAAGTTGAGTTTTATGAAATGCGATTGGGTTAAAGAACTATTCCTGATGACTTCTAAAAATATAATTCTTAAAAGGTGTCAACACTAATGAGTGTGATATTCGTAAATTAAGCGTGGCAAACCCAAATGACGTTACGTTTAAAAACTAGATGATACATCTAATAAAGACGATACCATTTCTTTTTTTAATAAAACTGGATACTTAGTAATGGTTATTATCATCTCTTTTATATTCTAGATTTTATATATTCAATGAACTAATTATATATGCGCAAATAACATATATCCACAAATTTTGAGACGTACTTATATTTTGAACATTTCTTGAAGACTGTTGTCAATTTTATGCATGTATACAGAGTGGCAATTTGCAGAACGGAAGCCCTTAGTAGAAGTGCGAGTGAGTATCATGTGCACAGCCAATAATGTTGTGTGTGTGACGAACAAGGCCGGGAAATATCGGAGCCGGGCAAAACCAGATGTAAATCGGATTGCTGGCGATGACGTCACCTCTACATTCCTATCAGAGAATCGAGATCAGGAATGTAGGTTTGGTGTCGTCGCTAATAATCCGATTCATATTTGGTTTTGCTCGACTTTTATATTTTCCGGCGTTGTCCGTCACATGTACAGCAATAATCCCTATTGAAAAATATTAATTCAATCCAATTGTGTTCTTATGACGAAATGTTGTTTCTTTATCGCTATGCTTTCTTTTCTTAAATCAGTTTTTTCCCCTGTTCTAAACTTCAGAAAACAAAAACAAGCAAAATGAATTTAAGCGTGACCCCTGATCTGAAATGGAACACGTACATCTAATCTGTTGCCAAGGCTACTAGAAAAATGTTGGGATCGTTCTACCACTCTAGTAGATGATGTTAATTCTCTACCTATATAATAGCAAAGTACCTCCAAGTATAGAGTACTGTTGCTAAATTTGGGTAGGAGCTGCTAAAAAGACTTTATCCTGCCTTGATAGAATTCAAAATAGACTTCGTAGCCTAGTGGGAGATGTCATTTTCTCTTTCTTGCAACCTCTTACACACAGAAGAGACGTTGCGAGTCTGCCGCTGTTTTATCATTATTTTCATGACAAGTGCTCGACTGAGCTCCAATTTATGGTCTCCCCTTGTCTGAATTTCACGAAAAACACTCGTCTAACTGAAACCACTATCAATAATTTCCCCCACTCTTTATCTGCCGAAACCTACACGTAGATTTCATAAACAAAGCTTCTTTCTTAGAAGTGCACGCTTGTGGAACTCTGTTCCCTTTGCCTGCGTTGTACTTACTACAATTTGGTCGTCTTCAAGTCCAACGTGAACAAGTTCTTGATGAGTCGTCTCCTTAAGTAGTCCAATTTACCAAATTTCCACTACTCACGATTACGACGATATTTTTCCATTGACTACTCTACACTCATGAACCCTTATCCTCGAGTGGCCTCCGGGTCTTCATAAGTAGTGACTCCTTTGTTAAAACAAAATAAGACTGGTGTCATAACACTTAATAAAGGTGCGTTGTAGGTATCTAAACACTTATTTGGCGTCTGCTTTGTTCCGTTTTTGTTCACATTTATTTGATGAAAATAAACTTTTAAATTGAAATTTTGAATAAGAATCGATATGAATACACGCGAATATACACGCATATGCTCATATCAATGCAAAAATCAATCATCTCAGCTGAGTACGGATTGCAGGAAGTGAAGCAGATACTAAAGAAGAACTCTTCCTTAGAAGAAAGTAAAAATGTCTTTTCACACCATAAAAAAGATTCATGGGAACAAAATAAAACAAATTATCAAATATTATGAAAGAACTAAACGCAATGGTATCAAACACCAGCAAGATAATAATCGTCGTAATAATATTATCGATTTTACTGTTGATAACAAAATTCTTTTGAAGGTTAAACTCATTGCCAGTAAAAAGAGTTTATCGTTTTAAATAAAAGCCTAGTTCTGTACAAAGAATGAAACTACTTCTTGGATTCCTTTAGGCTCATGTGCACATAAAATCTAATTGTGAATGCAGAGAGAAAAAATCTCTTCTTCATATGTTCCAAGTGGCGAATTGTATGATACCTTCTGGCGGTTCACAGTCGAAGAGAGAAACTTAAATTCATGGAAATATATAAGAGAAAGATACTGACGCTGTTCGAAGTCAGAATCGTTCTAAATAAAATTAAAAAAAAGGCACGGAACTGATCGTGAGCCAAAGAGTGCCAACATTGGTAAATATCTACTATTATCTAAAAGGAACTTTGTCTGTGTGTATGAGTTCGTTCCCTATGAATTCGAAAACAGCTGGGTCGATTTTTATTAAATTTCACACAAAGATACTTTATGTTCCTTCCAGTGTTTTAAGACGTTGTATCAGAATGTCTTCGATAAGTATCGGTAATCGATAATCGAAATAATTCGATGAAAGACGGAACAAGCGATTTTGACTAAAGTTAACGCCTTATACAGTCCAAATCAGAAGTGCATTTTATAAGTTTTATTACCGCACAAGCTGAAAGACTCGGCATATTAAATCAAGGGTAGACTCTTTGATTTGACGCGTTCGAAATGAATGTTTCTGTTTAAGGCAGAACTTAACCATGATAATTGACTTTTGCGTTTAAAACTTTAATTCAACCCATTATCCTTGTTCAATTAAAAGGCCGTGCATATAAAATCAATAGTAGGTTCTTTGACATGACAGTGGCGCGTGCGAAATACATGACTTTTGCATTTTAAACTTTAATTCAAGCCATTATATCAAATGGTTTTATAAAATCAACAATAGGTTCTCTACAGTGCAATGTAGAATACAATGTATTGTGAATTAAATCACTGCGAGGGGGATTGAAAAATAGGTGATTTTACCGATTCCGATGACGATAAAATATTGGAAGGTAAGACATTCGCCAATCCTTATTCATTCCCACGCAACGTCGGTCTGTCTGCTAGTAAAGATCTATATTCGATTACGTCAAGATGTGCAAAGTAAAACTTATGAGTAAACATTGGCAGGTTCTCAGTGTTTACTAAAAAATGCGGGCACATAAACAAACATGGATGTATGCAAACATACAAACATATATGTAGGAACAGAAGTACACACACGTATATATATATGATTACTTCATTTGATCACATAAATTTATATACGAAGTTATAAATTTATGCGTAATTTTTTTCAGTATTTACTTCAACAGTGCTCAATACAAAGGCGGGGCTATGTAGTAACTTATGAAAATATATATGGCAAATAGGCTACACAGAATATTGCGCGTTTCATTCTCGTCAGGCTTAAACCTGACGAATTCTCACAAATTAATTCGAACATATGAAGAAGAAATTCGTCAGGATTAAGCCTGAAGAATTCTCATGAGAATAAAACGCGGAATATTCTGTAGAGCTTAATTGTCATATATATTTCCATAACTTACTACTTATATATATATATATATATATATATATATATATATATATATATATATATACACATATATATATATATAGTCATCCACATATAGTACTGTTTCACTGTTTCACAGCTTATCAGTGCGGCTAGACAACTGCCTGAAGCCAGGATCGAAACCCGACCGCCCAACTAACAGTCCAGGCTTCTCACCATTGCGCTATACGGCTGCTGCTGTGTGGGTAATGAATTAACGATGTTTTGACATCATCCAAATGCCTCCGCTCGGTTTGTTTACACAAAGATTTTTGAATATATATATATATATATATATATGTATATATGTGTATATTATTCTTGAATACCGACTAAACTGTTTACTGCGTATGCTCCTTGATTTTATATCTATATGCATTACTTTTCCAAAATTCTTGTTTTAATAACGGATGGCCTCGAAGAAAGATGCTAAGAATAACTTTGTGACTGGGTTCGAATCTCCTCACCAGCAGGAATTATTACTTCCTACACTGATTATTGCGTAAACATGAAACATTAGTGTCTGTAAGTGTAAAAATAATTGTTAATATTTACTTGAAAACTATTACAATTTATTAAGTTCTTTAACAGATTAAAGTTGAACACTTTAGAGAGAATTAAAAAAAAAGCGGTCAACTTTAGCGCAAATGCAACATTTCGACTTCTGGTTGTTGAATACTCTCTGACTGTTTACTACGTACACCCGCTTATTTGGCATTTATAGGCATTTAATTTCCACCAATTCTTGTGTTAATTCAAGCTTTCCTTGAAGTAAAATGCTAACATACTGAGTCAATAGTGACTCTTCGACTTAGTTTGAATGTACCGACCAGCAGTAATTATTGTTTCCTACACCGATCATAGCGTAAGCATGAGACACTAGTGTCCGTAAGTGTAAAAATGAGTGTTAATGTTTATTTGAAAAATATTATATATGTGTATATTTCGGGAGTACTTCCGATTACATGCATCAAATACCTTACTTTTTAACGATTGAAATTAACAACTCAAAATGAACGTACTGAATGATGAAATGTCGTATGTGAACGTAATTCTGTACAATGCGCATACAAAATGCAAAATGATATTGTTTAACGGTTAGGAAATGTGTTGCTTTTAACTACTATGCTAGGCTTTTAAAAGTTATATTAGTTGTAGGATGGCTGGTTGTATTATAATATTTATATCATGAATATGAATACATCCAAGTTCCCTTATTGCAGTAATATGGTTGACTGGTGTAAACCATAAATGCGGACGGGTATTTCAGCTTGAGAGAGACGTCAAAAGGTATGCCGAAAACCTAAAGCGGAATCATATCAACAGCTTCGAATACGAACAACTATTCAGTAAGGTGGCTAACTAGATTGAAGTATTCAATTACTGTAGCCGATACCACTCATCTACTTCAAACAAATGTATATTATTCCGAGGAATATCTCCTTCTAATATCAATCTATATGAAAAAGCTACATTTGAGTTTTACCCGCTTCAAACAAGGCATATTTGGACTGAAATATAAGTGGCCACTGTGATTATGGGTCCATATCTAAAAGCGGTATGTTAACTGGGAAATTGTGCAGGAGGGTGTTTGTTTACATTTTAATTTCTGCGTGGTTTTACAGTCGAAGAATCAGGGAGAATGGAATTAATTCCATAGGGATGCGATCCAAAATAAGAGACTATAAGAGTGAACATTTTTTGCAGCATCTGAATCTAGATATGAAACAAATCTGAACTATTTGATTTCCGACGGAATTCTTTTTAAAAACTGTAAATGAAACCGTGTCTGAATCATGAACAAACTTATATCAGTTTATAACGATCTTTACCCAATCTTACACTTTAAGACATCTGAGTATCATTTTGTTATAAATATGCGACAGAAGTTTACACTGTAAAAGTACAGAAATTATATTCTAACTCATATAAAGCTAAGTGTGTGTATACGTTTAGATATTTTTACGTAAAAGATACATCCTTAACCTAATAAAACGATGAATTTTTGAACACAACTGCTAGACGTAATTGGTTGTTTTATGGACTATAGTTTGATTAGGTTGCATCGATAGGAAGAAAGCTTGCCGTGATACCGTCGAGTTTCAAAGCTTGCCGTAATAATTCAAACGCCATCGAGTTGTATGAAATTGTAACAGTATATATTTGACATCAATAAATATTCCTCAAATTTCACTTTCTTTGGAATATTTTAAAGGATTTATAAACGACATAATAGGAATTAACCTCCCATTTTAAAATTCAGATATTTCAGATTTATATTGAATGAATATAATCTATTTGTATTAAACTGAATCCATTGATGCAAAACAAAGTATGTTTCATTAATTTTGATTTATTTTTCAGAACCTTTAAGCTTAAGGCATAAATTTACGACATGTATTGGAATAAAAATCATTTAATGGATTTTGATCCAAATCGGAATAAGTCTTTATATATCTTGATTTATTTATTCCTACAAGTGCAGCAAAAACGTCACAAAACTATTCTGTTCAACTATATTTGAAGTAGTCTTTGGTATCAATTTATTTGGCTTATAGTTCTATGATAGATGTTCGTTTGTCTTTTTTCTCTTTCTGTTAAAGATGATTGGATTTTTTGTATGAGAACATGAAATTTGGTAGAAATAATCAACTTTGCCAGAGTTTAGTCATACAATGGTCGTTCCAAAAGTAAAGCCTCCTAATTTTTTTACCTCAAAAACGTTGAAGAGCTACGGAGTGATGCCATTTAAACGGGCGTACCCGAAGTAATTCTAAATAAAAAGATATTGGAGTAACAAATACCAACAGTAATCATATAATTCATTCGAAATGAATGAATGATGCTCAACAATCATAAAAAAACAACAATGTCTTTTTTAAGCGACGAAAGAAAGCATTCGAAGTTTTAATATAGAGAAACAAAAGTCTTGACATTTGTGTAAATTTAAATCCAACAATAACAGTCAATTTCTTATTGCCATCAGTGCTGATTAAGCATAACATAAAAATTACGTAAATAATAGATTTACGTGATTGAAATTCTATTTTGAAAAGGAATCCCGCTCGAGTTAAGTCTTACTTAGATAATAAAATCTATAATATAAAGGTGAACGTCTGTGTGTGTGTGTGTGTGTCTGGTCACAAATAGGCTCCTATATGGTTGACTATTATAGAAAACTGATCCCATATAATGATAGAAGATGTATCGAGACACAGGAGTGTGTACGTTTGATCTGGCAGAACGGTGGTTCATTAAAATTGTGAGGTCTGCGTTCGCGCCTGGCCTCCATAAAATGGAAATAGGCACATACTTTAATAAAGACT
This sequence comes from Euprymna scolopes, assembly GCF_053919585.1. Classification (NCBI taxonomy): domain Eukaryota; kingdom Metazoa; phylum Mollusca; class Cephalopoda; order Sepiida; family Sepiolidae; genus Euprymna; species Euprymna scolopes. Next base: position 65,526,050 of record NC_136505.1, read on the forward strand.
TTTCATATCTATCTGCGTAAGTATACATTGATAATTATGTTTTAGTTTGAAGAAATGTTGTATAATAAAATTATGGGGTGTTCGTTCGCGCCTGACTTCCATAGAATGGAAATATGTCACAAGGTTTAACAAGGTTTTTAATATAGATCCACAGAATATTGTGATAAGTCTTTCAGTGTGAACAGGTATGGTATAATAAATTATGGAGTTTATCTATTTTATTTTTACTTTCATCATATTTTGCTTTGGTTTTGATACTCCCACATTCGAAGCTATCTCTTTATAACCCTTCCTTTTCACAACCTATCATACTTTCATAAGTCAGAGTCCATTTTCTGTAGGCTGTTTTTGAACCCAGTCAACGACGGGTATTTTGCTAGTAAGATATAATTGTATTCAAAGATTGTATCTTATAAGACAAAAAAGGTTTTGGTAGTTGTAAAGTGGACAATAGTTTAAGTGACACAAATTTGTTTTTATTGAATTAATTTTTTTATCTTAAGCATACCAATAAAAATGATTTAAATGATTTTCTCTTTGCAATGCATTCTTCACTTTGGTTATATTTTTGTTTTATGGAAAGAGGACATTTGGAGGGAAAAAATGAATTTTCTTCTTACATTGTTATATGTAAGAGTTCTTTTTTACTTAAACTATGAAGGTTCCTTGTGATGCCATATTGAATCGACGAAAAAGTTTAATAGCGTCTTTAAATCCTATGAAAATTGTCATTTTTTTCTATAACATACAAGTAAACAAGTATTCATTTCATATGAAATTATCATGAAATAACAGCAGAATCTATGATGAAATGCATGCAGAAAATAATGTTAAGTTTAGAAATAAAGTAAACAGATGTAAAAATGTATTATAACATGGTTTGTTGTTTTGTTTTACGGCATATCAACCCTTTTCGTATCCGGTAATTTTGGAAAAAGTGTTTATGCTTCAAAGTTTTTTTATATCTCCAAATACGTATTCTTGGTATTTAGTTTCCTTGTTTTGTAGGCAAATATTGTTTTGTCTATGGCTTTGCAAAAACAGGATTAGGTTTAGAAATGGAAAAGCAAAAAACAATATGCTGGTGTATTAAAGCTAGGAAGCCGATATCTTCAGACCGCTTAATCTAGTAGCACCATAGACTATAACATTACATTAAATTAAAAGCAGTAAGTAATAAATAGTAAATAATAAATAGTAATATATACACACACATATATATACACACACATATATATAATAAATAGTATATACACACACACACATATATACACACACACATACACACACACACACACATATATATATATATATATATATATATATATCAGAATAACTAGTGATTAAGATTTGCAGAAGGATAGTAATTTTGTAACTTTGCCTGAAAATCTTTTTTTCAACCTGTCTCCAAACATTCCAGCACTGCATGCTGTGCAAAATTTAGCCCCTTCATGTTGAATGACCGTTCGTGCCTGATCAATCACCACTGTCTTGTCGATGTTAACCTGACCTCTTAATATTCATGGACATAAAGAGAACACAGCGGATCTAGACGAGTAACCCATTGAACGCAAATCCTACTATTTCACAAGTAGCAGTACTTCCAGCTGCACTTATTAACAAACTGGTGCTCTGTTTCCGAGAACAGCATGGCTTCACATATATATAATTGAAAAAGGAAAGTTATAGCTTCTTAAGGTAGTCGAATACTATGGAATTTGTGCACGTTTGACGTACTGTATATAAAATAAGCCTTAAAAAATCAAACATAAAATTATTCGACCATCAATTGGTGGGAGATCTAAAAAGAAGATAACGTGAAGAGGCAATGGCAAACATGTTTTGTTACGCCAGCTAGTCTCATCCAAACAAAATTACTGAGTCTAATTGTAGATGATGTGATAACAAATGGGAGACTATCATTTAATCTCAGCTATACTAATATTGCACATTTCCGGAATACGTGGAACTCTATTACTATGATGCATCAAATACAGTCTCTCAATAGTGAATGGCTGTCCGTACATAGCAAAAGTTTCATCTTTCACGGGGTTTCCTTGTAAATATGTATGCGTATGGAACATGACAGATCTAAACATTCTTTATAAGCAGTTGTTATTCTTGCAGCAAGCATCAACATGCAAATGTTAGAAAGAACATCGCAGCTTCGAAACATCGTTCTTGATAACACGAATGCTCCAATAAGCACATAACCCAAAAATGGTTTGGATTTCAGATTCCTTTTGTAAGTACTTTACTAAAATTTACTAAACAACATATTTTACAACAAAACGATCGTTCCTTTAGCTGCGAAATTTATGAGCGGTGGAATTCTGTTCTCAAGCATGTGGCAAAATTTATATAAACTAATAATTTATGTTAAAAAAGATATTGCCTTCTTAACATGAATGGCTGAAAGATTAATCAGACAACTTTTACGATGTTGACAGATGAAAGCAAACATGTGACTGAGCAAGATGTCATCAGGGCAACTTATATATGAATTAATTTATATACAGGGATTTTTACAATTAATTAATTTATATACAGGGATTTTTTTTTATTTCGTTTATAACGAAACGTTTTCGGTTTTAACGTTTTCATAATGTTCAGTCGTATATTTCGGCCTTTTTCAGATACTTTGTTGTTGGCATCAGTGCAATTCTTGGAATTGCAAACTAAGTTATTTATTTAATCTACTATCTGACACATAACACTACTCACTGCATCAACTCAGAAATATTGACATAATAATTCAAAAGAGTATGACAAATGTCTTGTTCCGAGTTAACCTCATCCAAAAATGAAGATTATGCGATAATAAATCGGAAAATATTGATCACATAATCATACCTTCTCCAATAGTGCAGCCTCCTCCCGCTGAATATAAAACTATACATGATAGTATAAACCAATATCTGCATTGTAAAATAGGTCAAACAAACAAAAGATAATATCAATATCGCCACAATCCTATACGTAAACATCTCATACGATTTTACTACATTCTAATTCTACATTATAAATTATCTTAATATTTTGTTGTTCCGATATAAGGAGTATACACATCTTTCGAGTTATCTAAGTCCAAATGGATTCATATTTGTAAAAGTTTTAAACATATGCATCGAAAGATTTTGTCAGAACAATCTGTCTAACATCTAAGTTCTTCATATATATTAACAATAATGTTCGTCCTTTGGACCGATGAAGATAATCTGATATTCATGATGGATGACTCGAGCTGGAGTTTTGTTTAAATGGAGCTGGTTTGGGAAGCGCTAACTACACTTTCTTATTCCAACCAGTTTGATCCAGTGACAGAACCAAATCTACACGGTTGGAGGCTAGGTGAGATGCAGGAGCTTCCGGAAGTACTTACGTCCTCCTACATACAACGACTGATACTCCTAAATAGTCTCTCATTTTATACTGGCCAGACTCATCGTTGCTTAATTTCAGTGATTTAACGAAAATTGGTATCTCAATGGAACCGTTGCTTTCATTATTTTGTCCTTCATTCCAGAAGAGATGTTTATGACAAAAAAAGGAAGAAATGCTGTTTTCTGGGACAGAATCTCTTTTTGTCTAACACTTATTGTTGGCAAGTTTCTGATCTTGAAGTGGTATTTTTAGCTGATTATATCAACTGGCTTCATGCCTTGCCTAAGGCGATTTCCATAACAAAATTAGTAACGATCATTTTTATTTATTTTACTTTGCAATATGGCAGTCAGTCTAGAAAATAAAGACCAAAAAAGTGTATATATATATATATATATATATATATATATAAGATAAAAAATAAGTAAAAATATATTTCGTTATAAAATAAAGCTTATTAAAAGTGACACTTTCAAGTGTTATTATTTTACATATAAGATAAAAATATTTTTTGGAAGAAATAAACGAATATTAACTCAATTAAGTAAGTTCACTTCATTTAAAATAATCAATGATTCAGCGTATTTAGCAACCTAAACTACTTCCTGTTTTAAAACTCCTCGGTGTTACTTAATTTCATGACCCTGCCATATTACCTTCTTTTAATCTGAAAACCCCGCCAATATTACGCTGATTTTCTTTTCCGTTTAAGATTTTTTTTTTTAATTTATTCTATTAAGAAAATGATTTCTGTATTAATTATATACTTGTTTCTGTGAATAAAATATTTTTGGACTATGCTAAGTTAACATTGATTGCTTATCGTTTCCATATATTTAAACGTACATTCAATTACTGTTCAATGTATTTAATTTATTTAATTTATATTAAACATATTTGACTTTTAATATTAATTTTATCTGTAAATATGTTTCTGTAAATCTGTAAATGAATATATTTTATATAAAAAAGTTACATATAAAATATGTCGTATATACACTTGTATGGGCATGACATAACCTGTATTGATGTCAGTAAAAATCTAGCATATCATATTAATATCGATGTAGATTATACGAACGTTATAACACAAAAAACAATATTTTCATTCGTATGCGTTACACATATAACTAGATAACAATGCGTATATACATTGTAAGTAACTGACAATTGAAAATATCAATTAAGTCATTAACAATCGTGAGCACTCATCAATTATAGTTATATAAAGTTTTAACTTGGGTGTCGGTAAAATACGTCATTTATATCTGCTTCTTATGTATACGCACACACTATGTAATAAACTTAAAATATTATAATTGATCCGGGCACGTAGTCATTTAAACAACCGCTGTAGAAAGAGCTTGAATTAAAAATGTCAGTTAAGTAATTAATAATTGTGGACACTCCTTCGTTATAGGACCTGGATATGACCTTAAACTATATCCGATGGTGAGGCCCCAGCTTGCGGGATTTGGGGAGTGTAGGGCCACCCTTTAATTGCCATTGCTCCTAGGTCCACTCTGACCCGGAGTGGTAGTACCTGTTAGGGTCCCAACTATGGGTTAAATAGTAACCGACTTGAAAATAAACAAATATATTCTATTAAAATATTTTTCTTAAAAATCAATGGATTCGGCATTAAATAACCTGAAAAAGGTTGATATGCCGTAAAACAGAAACAACCAACTAACCAACCTTCGTTATAAATATATATAAGGCGTTAACCTATGGTGTTGGTAAAAAGGAATATGTGCGCCAAATATATATTCGATCATAATTCGTTTGTTTTAGTTAAAAAGTGCATGGCGTTCCCTAAAGAGTGCAGCGGGTATATTAATATCGAAAATAATGTTAGACACGAACTTTCCACTCAGCGCAGAAAGAATTGCACTCTTAATTACTAAAACAACTACCGCTCAAAAACAAAATCGTTCGCCGAAAATAAAAAAAGCGATTTTTTTTTTCACAAGATAGTAATGTAAATCAGAGTAGACAGAAAATTAACAAAATTCCCCTGAGGATTTATATGGCAGACGTTAGGTCACAATTTTCTTTTTCCTTTGAAAGACTAAGTTTAACAACCAATCATTACCAAGGCCCAAGTGCCACTCGAGGGTAAGAGTTTATAAGTTTGTCTGGCGTACGGCAGAGCACAAATTGAGAATCAAGATGGCGCCCGCATGCGTTTATGTGGAAAAAAGTCTCGTGGAATCTCGGGTACGAGATTCTCCGAGATTCGCCGAGATTCCACGAGACTTTTTTCCACATAAACGCATGCGGGCGCCATCTTGATTCTCAATTTGTGCTCTGCAGGCACAAACGCGCAGCCGCTTTAACGGTAAGCCACTTCTTTCTCCACACTCCCCCCTGATCTCATGATCACAGGGACGACAGGGGGTGGTGATCGCCGCCGTCGGGTGCTTCTACGAAGGGGGACAGTGCTGCTCTCGTCTTCGCGTGCGCTCTCATCCACCGCCTGATGGTCGGGGAAGGCTTCATCTCCGTGGAGGTTACTTATATCAGAGTCACTGCTTGATAGGGATGGTGCAAACCAAAGCGATGGCCCACTCGTCTCAGAGTCAGAATCACTCTCATCGTCCACTGGAGGTGGTACATGTGTCGCCGGCCGTAGGTCCCTAACGTGACGGGGTACGCCATCAACCTGGACACACTGCTGACTCACCACATCGGTCACTGTGCCTCGTTTATACTAGTCAGTACATCGGTTTCCTGGCGGCTTCACCCAGACAGCATCCCCTTTGGCATATCGATTCCGTTCTATCTCAGTGGCCACAGTTGTATCGGGGTGGATTCCTTTTTCTCGGACACGGTACTGATAGATTGCGTTTGCAAGATATATTAACGATGAAATAAAAAATGCCAGACCTGTTTTCAACTGTGTAGGGTTACGGTTCTAATGCTGGGTATCACCAGGTTACTTTACAATCAGACGCCGCCATTCTCTTGTTTCGATTCGCCACGTAAGCAGAAGGAGTCTGTGGAAACTTTAAGTCAGGCGATCGAATTTGGCCAAGCAAATTAATCTTTTTTGTTTAACGTGTGAGTGGAGGCCCGCTCCGAGACTTGACAGAGAAATCAGTTGTGACGCGGCAGTTGAAATGAAAGAAAGTTCCTTGTGTAGTCTTCACCGAGGGTAAAGAAAGAAACAGAGATTGATCGCGTTGAAACGCGTAATGTCTGACAGACAAGAAAAGGCATATACAATTAACATAACACGATTGTTTTGCAATGAATACACTGTCTGGGCGAGAATTTTATGAATACTTGAACTTTTATACGTTCGAACTGGATGGCACAGGGCCTTAAGTTTGGAGTTACTTACGCGTGAAAGTTACGGAGAGAAATAGAAAAATATTTAATTTGGAATGGAATTATGAACGTGGTGCAACTCAAGTAGGAAGAGAGCACGTGGTTTTAATTTGTGCAAGCTTTAATTTGTGCAAGCTTTAACTTGCGCAATTCGACTTAACCTATAAGGGCACAAGTCCTCAAGCATTCATTAGTAAGGAAAAATAGCACAATAAAAATAAACAATAAAGAAAAAAGAAAACGTCATGGCGACATGAGTTCATCATATGTGAATTAATATTCCTGACTTAGATTTAACCCCAGTGGAAAGGTTGGAGACAAATTTATTTTCGTTCTCTATTTCTTTCAAGTTTCTCTCCTTTTAAACATCTTATGTGGTGTTTCAATAGCTGCTGGAACTAAATAGCCATATATATTTTATAAATTACTAACTAGCTCTACATACGCATTGACTTTAAACTGGCGCGGTGGCGAGCATTTTTTTTTTCGATTTACAGTTTGTTTGATTTTCATTTTGTAATTCCGACTCAATAATAAATCCTCTTGATTGAGGAAATTATTTGACTTTCAACTTTAAAAGCCCCGAGAATTTGAACCCTGTTGTACTATCTTACAACTGAGAATTTTAATTTTTCATCTTTCCTTTTCTTTTCAGTTTCGTTAAGTTGTTGATTTTATAAAAAAATAAAAACAAATCCCAAAAAATATATAATTTAATAGTGCAGATTTGTGTCCCCCTTTCTATTTTTGCTTTTGTTGAACATTTATGCATAGATTTAAGATAACTAGGGCGTGCGATAAAGGATTTGAAATGTAACAGTAGTGAGAATGTCTTCCGCGCTTGTTCTCAATGAAGGTTATCAAAATAAAGTATTGTTATCGGAGTCCACATGGTACATAAAGTAGAATATTTTGAGAAAGAAAATTAATGGATTATTTGTATTATTATTCTAATTTTGATAAAGTTATTTTCACACTTTTCGATAATTGTAAACTCCAACATTCCTTTTTTTTGTTAAACTCAAGAATCTGTACGGAACTGAACTCTATTTACTCCACGAAGGTAAGATGATCTCATTTCTTCAGCCATGAGCGTAGAAGTCTAAAGTAATTCGTAACTGTTTTCTGAGCATTGTCCACGTTGAGGATTGGAACATCAACTCTTCAGAAGAATGCATATGACAAATAAATAAATTTAAAACTGAATTAAATCAACATTTGATGTAGCAGAAAATAGATTATTAAAATGACGATCATGCTCAAATAAGGTCATCTATTAACTGGATGCACGTACATAAAGTGTTGTGCTACACGGAAGCTAAATAAAAAGTCTTCAAGTATAGATCGACCAGGATTTTAAAACGTCTTCAAGTATAGATCGACCAGGATTTTTTTAAAGATAATTTCAGTCATTAACTAATGAAAACATTAACACGTGAAAGAGAATAACAACAAATCTGATCGTTTCTAAACACAAGAGTGATATATGGAAACAATCAATGACAATAATCCGTGCGCTTTACTTGATGATTTCATATAGAAATGGAACACTTCTTCATAGCTTAATTGCCATAGCTATATATTAATACTGCGATATGAATATGTTTTGTTGACAAAACATATAAACATCATTTTTAAGATCTACGTGAACGAAATTAATCCGCGCAAAGAGACAACAACAAAATCACGGTTAGATCAATTTTCAAGCAAATACGTCATTCTTGCACAAATTTTAATAACGACATTTGTCTGCTTATTATTATCATTCAATATTTGAAGAAGCTGACAGGTGTTGCCAAAAGCTTTCAATCTCGCAAAAGGAAAATAACAGAAAACGTTTTGGTTGACTCAAATTTCAAATTTTAATATTCAAAACTATTTTAAAAGGTGCTATTGTTTTTTTATATAATCATATCACGTGCTTTCACTTAAAAGATTTACAGACTGTCCAATTAACATTTCACTGGACTACTATTCACGAAGAACACATCGCTTGACTAGTGCCCGTAGAGTCGAAAGCCTGTTTCGTATCTTCAAAGTAAATAAACGTTTTAAATGTCTTAAAGTACAAATTTTAATATCGATTTATCCTACGAAAACAGTTGAAGTAGCGGAGTTGTCTTGCCTAAACAAATCGAAAAGCACAATCAAATAAGACGCCTTCATGAACGGGTATTTGTGGTTGTAGTTGGTAATATCCTTAAGCGTAAGGCATTAGGCATATCTTTCGACATCCCCTCTATGCTAATCTGCCAGTCCGTATTTATGAGTTCACCATCCAATGATAATCTTGTGAGGAGGAACTCTAATTTATTTATATTCATTGCATTCAATATTCAAAAGAAAAATAAATTATATATATGTGTGTGTGTGTGTGTGTGTGTATGTATATATTATTATAGTAATTATTATATATATAATTATTACTATAATTATTTTTTAATTATTTACATACACTAGTGTTTCATCCTTTGGGGAATCATCAGTGCATGGAGTTATGGTTACCGCTGATCGAAAGATTCGAATCCGGCCATGGCGCCAGCTCTGACTCAATTAGCAAGCAATAAACCCCTCAGTCAGCGTGAAGCGCGGTGAGAATATAGTGCAAATTAACATTTATAAAGACTAAATCTTATTAAAGAAGGTCGAGAGTGATCAAATGATTATATCACGATATGCGCATTTGATCTAAGTGACTTACTTTTTCCATTTCAACGTAAATTGCTTAACGATAAGAACCCGTTTCTTATGGGGGCAGATATAATTATTACCATAATTATTTTTATTACATACCAACACTAGTGTTTCATCCTTTCGTATATATATATATATATATATATATATATATATATAACTACTTCATTTACTCACATAATATTATTAGACGAAAGTATAAATTTATGCGTAAACTTTAAGTATTTACTTCAAAAGTGCTCAATGGGTAGGTAGAGCTAGTTAGTAAGTTATAAAATATATATGGCGATTAATCTACACTGAATACTCCGCGTTTCATCCACTCTAGGAATCTAGGCATAAGCCTGGAGAGTCCTAGAGTGGATGAAACGTGGAGCATTCAGTGTAGCTTAATCGCCATATATATTTTATAAATTACCATATATATATGTGTGTGTGTGTGTGTGTGTGTGTGTGTGTGTGTGTGTGTGTGTGTGTGTGTGTGTGTGTGTGCCTTTAAGAACAAGTAAAAACTGGAGAGATTTAATAAACAAAAGGATAAGTTATAGCGATCTGTAATTAAATTTGGTTATTTATTTCTATACTATGTGTTTGTGTTTATCTAATATGTATATTAGTGTTGCATGGTTTTACGTTGCTGTATCCAGAGCTGAATGTCACTTAATAATCTCATAAGTTGATCTATGAAACAGTAATCTTAAGTCTATCGACAGCTATTGACCATTAAGAAGGTTATGTACATCAACTTCAATCACACGTACTTATCCCATGGGGGCACGACGAAACGCATTTCCGCCAAGGCGACGATGGTTCAAAGAGTTTTGAAGAATCTGATTACTTAAGACAGTTGTGTTGGGTTTATTGCTCATTTTATTTGATTATTTGTTTCTTAGTGGCGCCAGCAATCTGGGTTAGGTAAAATCTTTGTAAGAAAAGGAGAAGTAAACCGTCCTTTTTTTTTCAAAGAGCCATTTTACGATCTCATTTATGCTATTTAATTCAATAAGTCGATAAATCCCAAGCAAAATACCAAGTCATTATGCCATATACATATATATATATATATATATATATATTTATATATATATATATTTATATATATATATGTATATAAATTCTGTGTTGAATTATGTAGAATTACAACAATGATGAGATAAGTCATTCATTGAAAATCCATGGATTAAGGACATAATTTAATAATTATTTGAACTTCATTGTCAAACAATAATTTTTACTGTAATTCTACATAATTTCACTCAGAATTCCATTTATAATATTGGTCTATCGCGTATATTGAATCTTCTTTATCTGTTTGGGATCGTCTTATAAGTAATGACATTAATGTTTATTAATTACTGCTGGTCGGGAAATTTGCGCCCAATAACAAAGCCACCTTTTACTACATAGGTTAGCATCTTATCTAAAAGTCTCTAGCAATTAACACAAAAATTAAAGGAGATTAACTACCTATACATGCCATGTCGGTGGGCATTCATAGTAATCTCTCGGGATATTGCATTCGTGTCACTCTTCGAGACCGGTAAGTATAAGTCTCTAACCAGAAAACTTTTGCATCACATTTACGTCACCATTACGAAGATTCAAATCAAGGCATAATGATAAAAAGCTTTATTTTTGTTATTTGGATCAAAATACATTGCACGATTTTAATTCAAGAAATTATCACACATTTGTGGCTGTAGCGAAAAGTTATCTTGAGAACTTGAATTCCCTGGAATTATATCTCATTGGTGTTGAATGAATGTGTATTAAATGCAGTGCGAATCTGATATATTACAATGATCTAATGGAATTCTGTGTTATGTTTCTAAAAGCCCTTGAAAAAATTCAAAGAAATTAAATTTGGGGAAGATTAATCGATGTATATAATAAATAGCATTAATATTTTACAAAAATCGGAGATATCTGAATTTTCCCGAAAACATTACATTCCCCCTTTAACACGTTTTGCAAAAGAGAAGTAACTTAAATTTAATATCGTCTATGTTTAAACACACACACACACACACACACACACATATATTAATATGTATATGTATATATATATATATGTATATATATATATATCACCTTTTTTCGCAATTTTATAAACTGCTAATCAGAATTTTACAAATAAAAGGCTCGTTGAAAATTTAGTGAGTGACCTAAATTGTAGAGTTGTCTATGTGAAATACAGACACTATAATAATTATACACATACTATGATAATTATTGAATACTTACAGACACTAGCCTTTCATTCTTTCGGGAATCATCGGTCACGAAAAACACGTGTCGATAGATTCGAACCCGGGAACGGAAGCCATCTCTGGCTTCATAAGAAACGACCTAATCCATTCGACTACCGTTAACCGCGAGAAATACTGTTGAAATTTAAACACTTATTCTTTTAAATGTTTTTAACGTCTCTCAGGGTGAACTAATCATTATATGATGATCTGCACATATGAACCAAATTGAATGACTTTTATTTCAACTGAAAGTGCACAACAATAAGAAACAGGTCTTTTAAAGGGGTTGACATAATTATTTACTATAATAATCATTAAATTCACGTTGGTGAACACATAATACGGTTTGTTCCTTTTTTATTTTCTCTCTCTCTCTCTCTCTCTCTCTCTATATATATATATATATATATATATATATATATATATATAAGCTGACGAATTCTCACGAGAATGAAACGCAGAATTTTCTGTGTAGCTTAATTACCATATATATTTTCATAACTTACTACTAGATATATATATATATATATATATATATGATGAAAATAATGGAAATAGTATTCCGACAAAATAGAGAAAATAAAAAGGAACAAACCGCATTATGTGTTCATCAACGTTTCGTATTTATTTCGAGACTTCCTCTGGGTGAATGAGATTAAGAAACAAAAAATACCAGTACAAAATATTTGAAAATGTTTCACGTGCACAGTGTGACGCAGTTCTATTTCAGAGAAATGGAAAGAAACGTCGGAAATTCAAAAAGGAGGGGGAGGGCTGGCGCTGTTAAAGAGTAGGAAATTTTAGTGACGTCATATAGTCGTTAATGTAATTTTAAAACTATGAACGCAGTTAATATTCTTATTGGGAAAAAGATATATCTGTTGAAATTCAAATATAAGTTTGTAACACAAATGAAATGAGTGTTTTTTTATGTAATTTATTGATTGAGATTATGTGTTAATTATTACCGGGGGTGTTTGAATGGTGTGAGAAAGTTAACTTGTGTCTACAGTTAAATAATGTTCTTTTAATAAAAGTTTACTTATTAATGGCGCTATGTTATAGAAACCTCCACGTTGTTTAATAGTGCTTGAAATTGCGATAAGCGCAGATTCAAGAAGTCTCCGGCGCGGTTTATTTGAAATAAATTTAACTACTTTTGCTTGTTTAAAGTCAAAGGTGTGGTTATGTTGCAATGAATGAGAGAATAATGCACTTAGAGAATTGCTATTTTTTATATCTCTTTTATGTTCATTGAGCCTTTTTTTCCAATTTACGCTGAGTTTCACCAACGTATTTATGATGGCAATTATGGCAAGGAATAGTGTATATATCTCCATTGGAAACTGGTTTGTTATAAAGATGTTTCGTAGTTTTTAATATATGTCTTATGGTTAGTGATGTGGTTTGTACGATAGGAATTTTTAGTTTGTTTTAAACAAGCAAAAGTAGTTAAATTTATATCAAATAAACCGCGCCGGAGACTTCTTGAATCTGCGCTTATCGCAATTTCAAGCGGGATACGGGCTGTGATAGTGTATATGAAAATATATGTTTGTGGGTGCGTGTGTGCATGTATGTACGTGGATGGACGTATATTGCCAAATTGTCATTGGCTCTAGTTCAGCAGTCGCTATCGGTTGAATTCCGTTCATGGAGCCTATCACACTAGGTGGTCAATTCAGACATGATCACTGGAGCGTGAGTTAGATTTGTTTGTTCAAGCAAGCGCTTCTTGTAATTCTTTAGCAAACAAATCTTTTAAATAGCATTAACATATATATATATATATATATATAACTATTTCATTTACTCATATAAAATTAATATACGAAAGTATAAATTTATACGTAAACTTTAAGTATATTTTCAAAAGTGCTTTATAAGTAGGTAGAGCTAGTTAGTAAGTTATAACATATATGGCGATTAAGCTTAATCGCCATATATATTTTCTAACTTACTATATATATATATATACATATATATATTTGTGATTGGACGATTCCAATAGGTTTCCCGATTCCGATACAATTACCGATTCCAATTCCGATTCTTTATAAATCTCTTATTATGTAACTATAAGATTCTTATTTCCACCGATTTTCGTAAAAAATTGCAAGTTAAATGTGTAGATATTTTCGTAAACGTAAAAGTACACTTGTGGAGAGTGATCTATCCATTTTAGCTTTACTGATATTATAAATTCAATAAATGTTTATTATTTTTTTTATATTACCAGCAATAGAAGATTTTACTTTAAACAAAATTAACCAGAAAAGGACAATTAAAAGACTCGCTTTTGCATCGGAAAATGGGAATCAATTTTTCCGATTCCGATAACGATTCCGATACCCATAAATCTTCCGACTTTTCCAATTCCCAAGTCCGATTTATCGTCTCGTCTCAACACTAATATATATATATATATATATATATATATATATATATATATATATATATATATATATAAGCAAAGAGTGAATAAAACAGTTTTAAAAAATACTTAAATAAGACTTAAACAAGATATTTAATTTTCAAAAAGGAAACACAAAAGAAGTGGATTGTCCTAAGCCCGCGGAGTTTTTCATCAGATGGGAGGAATTAACATAATGTGGAATCAGATTTTTCTTATAAAGTATTTAATTTAACTGCAAGTGAGCTACAGGGCGTACTTGGTAAAAGTTAAATAAACAGTGAAACAGAAGAAATGGGGAAAAATGTCAAATCCTTTCACGTGGATGGATATTCGGTTGAAGAGTGGAAGATACAAGTACGGTAAAATCCAAAAGTCTTCAGAGTATCCAGATGTAAAGAATCCAAAGGCATTCCGTTACTGGAAGGGATTTTGAGGTCATCCAAAATCCAGAATCTTGTGAAAAAATTCACAAATGGGTATAAGAAAGAAATAGTTAAATATATTATTATAAAAATAAAAATAAATTGTACGGATAAGTGAAGGATTTTCACCACGCTAATGCTAATCGTAATTCATTATATATATATATATATATATATATATATATATATATATATATATATAAAAGTGAACGTGTCTGTCTGTCTGTCTGTCTGTGTACATTTCCCTACGCAATAACTCTGTCAATTTTTAGTCTATAGACTCGAAATTTGGAATACCGGGTACTGAGATTTGGGAAAATCGATGTGACGGGTGTCAGCAAGAAATTTGGTTGTTAAGGGGTCAAATTTCAATGATTTGACCTTTAAGAACTCTACCAAACTCCTCCGACAATTTTGGGTCTAGATACTTGAAATTTTAGATATAGGTTCCTTGAACCTGGATCTAATTTAATAAAGTGATTTGAGCCCGAAACTATAAATTTTAAGGGGTCATAATAGGGGGCAAATAAAAAAAAAATTTACTCTTTTTTTTTTTTTTTGCTCAGCATACACCTCCAAACACCCGGGCAACGCCGGGCTGAAATGCTAGTATATATATATATAACTACTTCATTTACTCGCATAAAATTAATATACGAAAGTATAAATTTATGCGTAAACTTTAAGTATTTACTTCAAAAGTGCTCAATACGTAAGTAGAGCTAGTTAGTAAGTTATAAAATATATATGGCGATAAAGCTACACTGAATATTCCGCATTTCATCCACTCTAGGACTTTTCAGGCTTCTGTGCGAATTTTGTAGTTGTCTGTCGTTTTTATATACACACCTCCTATTGAGATTTTAGTTTACCAATCAGCTTTCTAGTATTCACCGCGCTCTTCCTATCAGCCAATGAACATGCACTTACCGGACAAGGCCTATTTGACCTCTGGTTGACCTGTTCCTTTGTGTGTGCTCTATTTAGCCTGGATATCTAGTTTCTTGACCAGTTTTAAATTTAGGTTAGTTTTTTTTTTATGTTAGTTTACACAATCACACACACACACACACACACATATATATATATATATATATATATATATATATATATATATATATATATATATATGTATGTATGTGTGTGATAGTTTATGTATATTCATGTTAATTTAATCTATTTATTTATTTATTTTCTATTATTTTTTATTAGTTTTAAAATTATTTTGTATCACTATCCTAGAGTAAATTTTATCTTTTGAACACAGTTGTTCGCTATTTCTCTTCTAGAGTTTAATAGATGTTGGGGTTCTTTAAAGTACAGGATAGCAAATTTTTTATGAAGGCATAATCTACATGGGTCGTCTAGGTCTCTACATGTGGTAGATTTTCTTATTATTTTCCATTCGACTACCGGTGAATGTCCACTTTCCTTGAGTTCCCAGTATTTATTTGCTAGCGTTTTTTCCATACGGTGTTTTTTATTGTTGAATGTACTTTTGTGGTCATAATATCGAGAACGTGCGTATAAAAAACGACAGTCAACCACAAAATTCGCGCATAACCCTGAAGAGTCCTAGAGTGGATGAAACGCGGAATATTCAGTGTAGCTTAATCGCCATATATATTTTATAACTTACTATATATATATATATATATGCATATGAAATATATATATATATATATATGTGTGTGTGTGTGTGTGTGTGTGTGTGTGTGTGTGTGTGTGTGTGTGTGTGTGTGTGTGTGTATGTATATATAGATGTTATTTGTTTTTGTTTTTGCGATACGTTTTGAATGAATTCAATTATTTACGAAAGTGCATTTTTACCTAAATGCGAGTTGGGAATAATTTTCCCTTTAACCAATTTGGTCCCCCCACATGGGTAGCGGTATATGTATTATTTTTAAAATATAATTATCCACTGACACGTGTTTCGTCGTCTACTATGTCTTAATGATGAGTCGTAGACGACGAAACACGTATCAGTGGATAATTATATTTTAAAAATAATATATATATATATATATATATATATATAGTAGTTTTATAGTAGTTTTTAGATTAATCTCCAATAAATTAAAGCTAATAATTTTATGACGTGTATTTATAAAACACTTCATAATAAGCTCATAAAATTCCCCGGTTTTCACCAAAGTTTAACTAGTTTTATTTTTACGTTTGTCAAACAAATAAATATTGACCTTAGTTACAGTACTGAGCGGACCAAAGTGAATTATTTGTTAAATATATCATTGTCCCAATTTTTTTTCTCTCTTTGACGTATTAAGATATAAGCTTTATGTTATATATTGATGATACTTCTATCGATTCCGACACAACTTTGTTATTTGATATCCACATGGCTCTCTTGATTTTATTAAGTGTTTGGATGTAATTTATTTTTTACTTGAGTTACTTTTCTTTTGATGTAATAGTTGCTATCACAAAGTCAAGTGTATTCTATATCAACATCTTCTGATTAGTTCGTTCCTACACTTTAATAAGTTTCTTTTTGCAACATTAAACTTTAAAGTTTGCTATTTCACTCAAGCTATCTACACTTGGGAATTTGATATAATGAAGTAGTCACGGACACAGAATGCAAAATAACTATACCAAGTTCGAATCCTATTGGTTCCCTAGCACTATTTACAATATGGATATTGACAACTTTCATCTAGACACTCCTGCTAGTACCCGATTCTAGAATGAATCGGGTGAGCCATAGCTAACAAAAGAATCATATTTGATCAAATGATCCAACCATGTTGATTGAAGAGAATTTACTTTACTATTTGAACTAATAACGGATGACCACCGCTTCCGCTACCGCTCCGTACAGCTTTCATGGTCTTGTACCAAATTGTTGCATAGGTGACAGCCAATGCAAGAAAATATCGGAGGTTGCATTCCGATCGAAGAATTGAGATCAGGAAAAAATGATGGGAATGTTTTACTCTGAATTGAAAAGTGCAAAGGATCATACAATAGAAGATAAATGAACAGTAATTCACGCCGACGGCATTTTTAATAAAATATCGTCAAAACAAAGACAATCAGAGACAAATAGAAGAGAGAGAAGCCAGTAACACTCTTGTGCCATCGTTTGACCGACCAACCACACACCAACCCCATACTTATCCGAACTCTCTCTCTCTCTCTCGCGTTCGTTTGTCAGAATATTATCTGTAAAATAAATAAAACTTTGTTGATTTAACAAGTTGTTGTTTGATTACAAAAAACATGGCTATTCAGAGTGCATATACTATGGCGTGCATTTCGGAAACGTGCGCTTATAAAATATATAAACGTCAGTATAACCTACTTTGCTAAAATTGAATTACTATGCTTTTAGCAAATAAATAATTCAAGGTGTAGTATTAGTTATGTCGTCTGTAAAAGATAGATCAATCATCCTCGATCGCAGTTACTTTCATTTTGGCCCCCACATTGAAGTGCACCATTTTTTGGTAGGAGGATAAATATTTCGCACTTCAAAATTTACACTGTCTTATAATAATTCTATGGGGATGAGAATAAATTTAATAGAACCGTGTTTGCCTTTTATTTATTTTATGCAGTTTGATTCACACGATTGCAATGATTCCGATAGTTGTCGTTAATATAAATCGCTTAGCATAAAATACGCATTTTTACATCGTTATCTATTTGTGCACATTTTTTACATCTAAATTTGATTTGTCCGTTCATACGTAAAACCAATTCATATTTGGTTATATTATATAATACTTAGTCTCAACACTTAGTCATTATATTACATCTGCTTAATTTAACATGCGTCGCAGTCATTCGATTAAAATGGTGTTCATATATTTCCCAATTATTTTTGTACACAAAGAATACAATTTTCCGATTCCATAAAACTCGCTATGATCACGTTGACATACTGGTTTTCGTTAGATCGCCGAAGTTGAGCAACGTTGAGCCTGGTTAGTGCCAGATGGGTGACTTTGGAAATATCAGGCGGATTGCAAGAACTGCAAAAACCGAACGTCACCTTCACTAACAAGACTATCCATATGACTAGGGACCGGTTGTCTATTTGGTATTCTCTAGAAACTCACTCCTTCTGTGGAAAACGGTTTAACACGCTTAAGATGACTGCCACATCGGGTTCGATATAGTCGATTCAACAGATTGTTAGAATATCCATTTTGCCAATAAAACAGGCCCCATTTTGTGATTTTGCACAGACATCATTTTGTTAATCTCAGTCTCCTTTCAAAGTACTATTAGGTCATGTGTTTTTCAGATTTCTCTTTACTATTCACTGCTAATTTCATTCTAGCTTCGTTGGTTATACACCTCATTGTAATATCCAAGTATTTTCTTTCAAAAATCTACAGATTAGTCCAACTCTCTTCCTACTGACTGCTTTCCTCCTACTTATAGCTTTAATTTTGTTTTTATAGACTTAGATTAATAAACATCGCCTGTCATCGCGTTAATTATCTGTTGTTCTTTTCAACTCTTTACATCAAGTGGCTTTATGCCTAATCTGGAGCTATGGCAATGAAAAATGGCGTAGTACTGTATTAAGATATAACATTAGCTATTATATACAAGTGAAAAGTAAACATTATTGGAGTGGCTAATTATTTTTACAGAGTCATCCCTTATCAAGACCCGAATGGTATTGTAGTAATCTTTAATTGCGTACATTGGGTAGAATTTGATTATTTAAAATTATTTAAGTTCAACAAACACTTCTTTTCTTTGGACTTGAAGGCCATCATATTGTATCGGCCTGGAAGCAGACCTAGCGGACAGCTCTAGGAAATAAGCTTAGTTCATGGAATCTGCGTTTAGATTTAGACACGGATCGAGAATGGGGAAAAATGCTGATAGTGGTTTCAGCTAGTCGATCGTTTTTTTTTGTGACAGTTTGCCAAAAGGAGGAGAACATAGATTAGAGCCTAAACATGAACTTGCCATGAAAATAACGATAGAGCAGAGACAGGGTCGCAATGTCTCTTGTGTGGGAAAGAGGTTGCAGAGAAAAGAAGAGGGCATCACCTACTGAGTTTTGAAGATAGTCAAGAGTTTTGAACTCTATCAAGGCCGTTTTATGATAAATTAGCAAGCCGTTCGGCGTCCTCGATCCTGAGATACGCTTTAATATGGTACTTTAATTCATGCAGATTACGTATTTATTATTATATAGACAATTCTCTATCGATTATTATATTGAACCTAATATATCGAGATCGAAACTAAAAGTTCATATATTTGGCATTAGCTAGAATCGAAAAACTATACAACTCACCGCCCATAATTTTTAGCTTCTGAGCCACGTTCATACGTATATATACACAGGCGGCAAAAAGAAAATCCGCAATTGTAATTTTTTCAAAAACTGCCAATTTAAGCTAAATTTAATGTAATTGTTTAAACAAACTATACCTCATTTTATTAGCCTTTTATTTTTCTATAATTTTACCTGTTCATATTTGACTTTTAATTGAAATATTCTAGTTTCATGTCAATTTAAAAAAGTTACTTCAAATTGAGGAGGCAAAAAGAAAGTCCGCACAATAGAAAATTGTTATTTAAATGTAACTTTAGGACATTACTGCAACACAAATAAAACAGGAACAGAATAAACTAGTCAATATTAAGTAGCATAGCCCTCCTGCAATTTTACAGCCTGAAATCTTTTGGGAATTCCTTGAATTAAACTGCAGCAATACTCTGGGGAACGGGCATCCCATTTTTCTTTAATTTTTGTCCAAAGTTCTTCCAAATTTGAAATTTTATCATTGCGTAGCTGTTGCTTGATGTAATGCCATACGTTTTCGATAGGATTGAGGTATGGAAATTGTGCAGGCCAATCAAAACACAGAACATCATGCTCTTCAAAGAACCTCTTGACATTATCAGCTGTGTGAATCGGAGCATTATCCTGCATGGAGATGGGATTATCATCCAATTTCCGACCAAAATAGGGTATAAAATGCTCCCTCAACATATTAATGTACTTGGTCGAATTAATTCGATCTTGCAAGCGAAGTATAGGCCCTGGACCATTGGTACTAATAATGCCCCACACCAAAACTGAACCTCCACCACCTTGCAGCGTTGAAACTGAGCACCAAGGATTAAATTCTTCGTACCATCACTGCCTAGCCTATTGAACTTGCTTTCGTCGCTAAAAAGCACTTTGACCAATATGAAGAGTCATGATCTTCTGACGAAGTCCGGGCGGCGCTTTCTGTTCTTTACAAAAATATTTGGCTGTCGTCTTGAAACATATCCTTGCAAATTAAATTCCCTTAATCTGTTCTTGGCAGTAGAAAGAGAGTATTTTTGAACAAAATTGCACTGTTGTTGGATTTGGGAAGCCGTTTCAAATCTGTTTTTTAGGCTGCGGATCTTGTTAGAAGTAACTGTAGTTCGACTAGATGTAGGGGCATCACGAACACTGCCGGTGTTTTGGTGCTTTTGCACAGTCTTTCGTACCATTTTCTCATCACATTTTAATCTGTGGCCGATTTCTCGATTAGATAAACAAGAAAGATGAAGATTAATGAGCTCCTGACGATCACTAAGAGAAAGTCGTAACATATCTACTAAATGTTACGTTGTATAACCTGAAACAGCAACAATTGCGATTAGAGATGCTTTGTTGCCTGTTCGTGGATAATATTTTAAAATGATTTAGGGGCGAGAATTTAAGCTGGTTTTAAGCGAATTTGTTGCTGCGGACTGTCTTTTTGCCTCCTCAATTAGAAGTTATTTTTTTAAATTGACGTGAACCCTAGAGTATTTCAATTAAAAGTCAAATATGAGCAAGTAAAATTATAGAGAAATAAAAGGCGAATCAAATGAGGTAGAGTTTGTTTAAACAGTTACATTAAATTTAGCTTAAATTTGCAGTTTTTGAAAAAATTACAATTGCGGACTTCTCTCTCTCTCTCTCTCTCTCTCTCTCTCTCTCTCTCTATATATATATATATATATATATATATATATATATATATATATATATATATATATATATATATATATATGAACTACAATGTTTTATAATTATATATATACTAACTATACCAGGCCACTCGTTGTTGTGGCTCAGTGTGTTTAAATGAAAAAAAGTGCATGTTTCTTATATGTATAATTGTACAATACTTTTGGGTATATAATATTTAGCAATCTCTACAAATTGGCCTCCCAAAAACAAAGGTGGTGGAAATAAACACAAGCATGAAGCGAAACACGAAGCCATACAGAAAAAACTATCCCAGTTTAAACACTTTTTTGTTCATATATTTAATATATTTTTTCTAAAAGACTCCAATTATAGAAATGTCAAAAATAAACATTTTTTTCACCTAACAATTTAGTAAACAAAAATATAATAAAAACTGAATTTAACTTGAAAATATTATGATAGAATAATAATCTTTTAAATTTCAATTGATATAAATTATTGCACAGTAAAATAATTAAATTAAAACGAAAATTATTTTTAATATTTCGTATTATTTATTCAAGTAAAAATTCGATTTTTTACCTGATTACTAAATTTAAAAACTATTTGTTTATAGTATTTTCAAATTGAATTCAGTTATTACGATATTTTGTATTTTTCAATTGTTAGGTAATTTCCTAGAATTAATTTTTAATTATTTTACTGTGCAATAATTTATATTAGATTGAAATATGTTAAATATTTTTTTAAAAAATCATTTTTAATGCATTTTGATTATAAAAAAAGGTTCCCGGGTATCGGCACGCTGCTACTAATTCGGAATGGGGCATGTGAGAGAGAATAATTGAAAATAATTCAAGAAGACGTCTTTTACAGAAAAACCTAATAAACAAATTGGAAACTTTAATTTTTCACTTTTTAAAAAAGTTTTGTTTAGTTTCAACAACAGAAACTTTTATTTTTCACATTTCTTTAAGAGTTTTTGTTTTATCACTTGTGTTATTAGGAAATAATTAAAAAAAATACAAATTATTGAATAAATATTTAACAAATTAATATATTGATATGATTCTAAAAAAGGTTCAAACCATATTCAATAACATTTATGCAGGATAAAATTAAGTATTACATATTTCTGTAAAGTATCAAATATAAACAAATTATTATTAATCATAATTAAGCCCGTATCGTAAACGGAACATTTTTATATCAATTTAAAAAAAGGTCTGTTTATTGTTTATTTGTTAAAAAGTTTTGTTTTTAAAATTGATGAAATTATTTTTATTTAAAACTCTTAATATATTTATTTGTTTATTTGTTAAGAAATTTTTCTTATTTAAAACTTAACTTCTGTTTACATTCAATGGCATAGCTGTGATTACGTATTTAGTTCTGATACTCAATTGTAGGGTGCGATAGTATTTATACACTAGAACGGCAACCCTGTAAAAATTGTCTTATATTAACAAAGCAAATGGTAGGGGGAAATGTTGAATAACTAAGACTATGCCGTGACCCGTTATTAATTTCCTTATGATAAAATGACTAGTCTGTAACGAAGAAACAAATTATTAAATAAAGATTTCGTAAAAAGTTATAATTAATCAGTAAAAACACGCATGGGTACGATAAAAATACTATAGCAAAATGTCGAAGCAATCAGCATAGTAATATTTTAGATTCTCTATTAGTAATAAACGAATAATTATGTATATATATATATATACATATGTATACATATATATATATATAATATGTACAAATGATTAATAAAACATGTTAAAAACATCTTGAAAAAGAGTTAAAAAACATATTTAATATAAAAAAGGAAGCACAAGATAAGTGGATGTATTTAATTCAATTGTAATTTATATATATATATATATATATATATATATATATATAAAATAAAAATTACAATTAAATTTACCACAATGATCCAAGATGGTAAAACTAAAGTATATTATAAATATTAACGAATTAATATTTATAAAGTAATCTCAACCAGATGTAAAAGCTCGATAAAACCAAATAGGAGAAAGAACTTATAATAAGAGCAAACAGTTAATAAAAGATGTTAAAAAACACATTGAAAAAGAGTTAAAAACATATTTAATCTGAAAAGTAAAAACTCGGTAAGTGGAGTTTCGAAGAGGGTAGGAATTAGCAAAATGCATGATCGGTTCTATTTTATCTGTATGTAAGATGTATTGTATATATGCAGGGGGGGTAACGCTAAAAGGTATTTTATCAACAGAGGTAACCGAGATCACAACAGCACTTAGAAACAGTGTAATATTATGATGATGAATTAAAGCGAGAGGGTATATGCTAACTAAGAATTAATCAAATGTTACGGTTATCACAACATTATTTATAAAAGACTATGGCTTATAGCGTGATGTTATGAGATTAATGAAAGTTGTGGTGTGGATTACATGGGTACTAAAGTTTTATTTTAGGTAAAGACCCAAATTAGAGAATTGGTAACTTAAGGGGTAATTTATGGGGGTATGGGGTAGCTAGTTGTAAAAATATAATAATTATTACCAGAAGATAGTATATAGTAATAGTCCTAGGGTTGTGCTATTACTAATTGTAATGGGATCTGAAATATAAGGCAAAATTATAAAGATAGGGGAGTAAAGTTGATAGAGGTGGGTAAATAGACAAAAGTAATTAGGGTGTGGCTAATAGTGCGATGGGGTAATACGGGAAATATTAAAAAATAATTAAAAATAAATAAAAGATAAATAAATAAATAAATAAACTAAAATTTAGTTAATTAGAGACAGAGATGAAAAAGATAAAATACATGTATACAAAAGTAAGGCCCAAAGGTATTAAGTATATATAGGGGTAGCCAGCAAAATAGAAAGTTCGATGAACGATGGTGTATCCCTTTATATTACAAATATCTAGGCAGGAAAATGCATGCAGATGTCAATATTATCGTTCGGAATTCCTTGGATGCAGGGGCCAGTTACGAAAGTTGTTTATGAACAAACATAGACACGGCACTGTCCCTCGACACTAGCGCACAAATACATGCATTTGGTGACTTTAATGTCCACCACAAAAACTGGCTTGGATTCTCTACTTACACAGATGAAGTGGGCAGCACAACTCATAGCTTCACTATATCTCACTCCCTATCACAAATTGTTACGTTTCCAACCCGTTTCCCTGACTAGGAAGAACAACACGCATCACTTCTAGATCTGTTTTTGACCACAGATCCCGATCACTGCATAACGAAGGCCCACAGCTCACTCGGGAACGCTGATCAAGCAGTGATAATGGTTGAAATCGCCCTAAACTCTAGAGCCAAAACTGAAGAGCCAGTGCTCAAAACAACGAGATATTATAAAAATGCTGACTGGGAAGCTATCAGGGAACTAATCAGAGATGCCCCATGGAGAAATATTTTTTCTCTCCCTGCTGAACAGTGTGAAAACGAGACCACTGACTGGTTCAAAACTGCAATCGAAGCGCATGTTCCCATGCGGAAATTTTATAGTAAGCCCCACTCTCCCCAATGGTTTACGTCGACTTGCGCAACTGCCATTGCTCAAAAGCAGCATGCATACCGTAGGTTTAACCAACGTAAGTCCAGTTCAAACAGACGGAAGTATATAGAAGCTAGAAATAACCTTAAGAAAGAAATAGCGATAGCTAAGAGAGAATTTACGGAAACCACTAAAAAGCGCATCAAATCACAAAAACTAGGAACTCGAGACTTCTGGAAAATCTACAACAGTGTAGTAAATAATGGGCAATCAACAATTCCCCCACTAAGGAACAATCACGAGGTTGTCTCCTCAGCAACCGACAAGGCTAACATGCTTGCCAGTCGGTTTGCCTCAAACTCCACACTGGACCCTTCCAACCACCCCCTACCTGACTTTCCTATGCGCACAGACGCCACGCTAGACGATCTGAAATCCACCCCTGCTCAGGTGCATGCTATCATAAAAAACCTTGACACTTCAAAAGCATGTAGACCCGATCTTATTCCAGCTGTGCTATTAAAAAAGTGCTCAGCCGAAGTAGCTCCAGTTCTCTCCAAACTCTACAACAAATGCCTTAATGAAGCTTGCTTTCCGGGCCGTTGGAAAACTGCTTCTGTTGTACTAGTATTCAAGAATTCTGGCGAAAGGACTGACCCATCAAATTATCGCCCCATTAGCCTCCGCTCACTTTTTGCCAAAATATTTTAGACCCTGATTAACCATGCTCTAGTCCATCACCTTACAGATGCTTAACTTCTGACTGACAAACAATATGGATTTAGACAAGCCCGTTCCACAGCAGACATCCTAACTGTAATCCCTGAACGTATATACCATTCAGTGGACAAAGCGAGAGAGGGAAGAGTGGTAGCTCTAGATATATCTAAGGCTTTTGACAGGGTATGGCATGAGGGTCTCCTCAGGAAAATTAGATCATACGGTATCACTGGTAGAATACTTAACATAATTAAATCCTTCTTAGATAAGAGAAAAATCCAGGTTGTCCTCGACGGTCGTAAATCTAAACAATATGATATAAATGCGGGGGTGCCCCAGGGGTCTATCCTTGGACCTCTATTGTTCCTGATATTCATAAATGACCTCCCCGACAAAATTGCCTCTGAGATGGGTATATATGCTGATGACACTATACTCTATGGCAGGCACGACAGGAAGACGAATGAACACATTTCTAAAGAAATGGTAGAAACACTAGAAGACCTCCAATCTGTGGTGGAATGGGGACAAAAAAGAAGCCCTCTCTACCACCTATAGCAATGGCCAACGACTCTTTATCTGAGAGTTCATCTTTCAAACTCCTTGGCCTAACGTTCACAGGAAACATGAGTTGGAACAATTACATTGAAGGCATTTCCAGGGCCGCTACAAGAAAGGTGGGCTCTCTCTACCGTGCTAGACAACTACTAACACCCGAAAGTATCCTGTACCTCTATAAGGCCACCATTCGCCCATGTATGGAGTATTGCTGTCACATCTGGGCTGGTGCATCTGCTACTAGTCTCTCGCTCCTTGACAAGGTTCAAAAGAGAGTCGCAATCCTGATAGGCCCTGAACTAAGCTTCAGCCTCTGTCCCATCGACGAAATGTTTCATCCCTCTGCCTTTTCTACAAGTATTTTAGTGGTGAATGCTCTGACGAACTGCAATCACTTGTGCCCCCACGACGTGAGCACCCTCGACAAACCCGATAGGCTGCTAAATCCACCCCCACACTGTAGAAATCCCTAGATGTAAAATATCTTTTTCAATAGTTTCTTTCCCAGAACCGCTAGACTCTGGAATTCCATTCCAGGTCCCTGCTTCCCCAACAGTACTGACGTGCAGAAGTTCAAGTGTAACGTGAACCGACATCTTGCTGCCCAAATCCCTACATAGCACCCCAGTAGTCGTTGCCCCTGATAGTAGCCCCCTACACCAAAGTGGCAATCTGCCTTGTTTGGGGTGAAAATGTAATAAAAAAAATAAAAAATAAAAAAAAACAAGAAATAAGAAACAAATTACGTTTAGGTTCGTATTTGACGAGATTGTGTTTTTCCTGTATGGAGATTCGATGAAGTGTGTTATTGATGGTAGTAAAAAGGATTTGCAGTTTTAAATCGAGAGTTCGGCTTTAAAGGAAATATGAAGGATGAGAACATTACCTCTGTGTGGATGATGAAAGGATTGGGGAGACCGTTAGTTCCAAGTAGGTCTTATTATTTCCGCGTTTGTCGTATGTTATCCTTATTATATTGTGCCATAGGTTTTCTTTGGTGTGATGTTATATTATTTTCTTTATTCATCCTTGACGTATGAAAGATACGATATGTTTTACTCAATAACACACTTCATCGAATCTCCATACAGGGAAAATACATTTTATTAAATTTCGTATGCGAATATCTAATATTATATATATATATATATATATATATATATATATATATATATATATATATATATATATATAAAAGTGAAAGTGTCTGTCTGTCTGTTGTGTACATTTCCATACGCAACAACTCTGTCAATTTTTAGTCTACAGACTCGAAATTTGATATACAGTGTACTGAGATTTGGGGAAATCGATGTGACTGGATTTCGGCCAGAAATTTGGCGATTAAGGGTCAAAGTTCAATGATTTGACTTTTGAGAACTCTACCAAACTCCTCCGACAATTTTTGGTCTAAACACTTGAAATTTTAGATATAGGTTCCTTGGACATGGATCTACATACACCTCCGAATAACCGGGCATCACCGGGCTGAAATTCTAGTGTATATATATATATATATATATATATATATATATATATATATATATATATATTATTTTTAGAGGAATTAGACCTGGATTCTAAAGAAAATAGTTTATTTTAATGTATTAGTAAATATATTAATACTATTAAAAGAAAACAGTGACTATTGTACTGTAGATATATAATAAGCCCAATAGATATAGATATCCTAGAGCTATATTATTACTGAGTAAATCGATTCATAATTGCGGATTAAAAATCAGTTTCAAAAAGAAAAAAACAAATAAAATCAACTAGATTGTACGGTTGCTTCAGAAACGATGTTCATATTATTTAAATTGAAAATAAATATTGACAAAAGTTTTGACCTTTACAAACAAAGTCTCCTCGTCGGCAAAAATAGATGGAGAAGCATTTAAAGACACCAAAAAGTAGTATCTGCTTTACTCACGGCTAAAATACTAGTTTTATTTTGGTGTCTTTAAATAATCCCCTTATGTTTGCTGATGAAGAGACTTTGTTTGTAAAGGAAACAATTTTATCAAATTATTGTCGATACTTATTGTCAATTTAAATAAAATAAACATCGTTTCTGAAACGATTGTACAATTGATTTTTTTCCTTTTGAAACTGATTTTTAATTCACAATTATGAATCGTTTCATTAAATATATATATATATATATATATATATATATATATATAGAGAGAGAGAGAGAGAGAGAGAGAGAGAGAGAGAAAGATGTTTTTATTTGTTTTTGCTAGCGTTACTTTCTTGAATGAATTCAAGTATTTATACGAAAGTGCATTTTTACCTAAATGCTTGTTGGGAATAATTTTCCTATTGACCAATCTGGTACCCCCTTTTTTAATGGGGAGCGGCATATATTTTATTTTTAAAATATAATTATCCACTGACACGTGTTTCGTCGTCCACGACTCATCAGAGTGGCTGAATCTAGCGAGATTCGAAAGCGGCACCTCGTGAGAAAAAAACCTAAACCTCTACCACGGTGCTAACCTCGCCGAACTACTATATATATATATATATATATATATATATATATATATATATATATATATATATATATATATATATATATATATATATATATATATATATATATATATATATATATATACATATATACATATATATATATACATATATATATATATATACATATATATATATATATATATAATATTTTATATATATATAATATTTTGTATATATATATATATATAATATTTTGTATATATATATATATATATATATATATATATATAGATATACCTGCCGTCTTTTATTTAATAAATATTTTAAAATATTTATTAAAAAAAAGATTGCAGGTATATATATATATATATATATATATATATATATATATATATATATATATATATATATATATATATATAGATATACCTGCCGTCTTTTATTTAATAAATATTTTAAAATATTTATTAAAAAAAAGATTGCAGGTATATATATATATATATATATATATATATATACCTGCCATCTTTTTAAAAGATGGAATCACTTGATCGTCGACGTTAACACAATGACTAATGTATCTGCTTTATCCCAATTCAAAATGCAATGTTTCGACTAACTGGTTTCTATGAAAGACAATAAATATTCTGCAGTTTAGAAAAAGAAACGCAATCTGCTACCACATTTCTCTTGGCCCTAAGATCAACGGCACTGATGTATCAAAAACAGCTGGTAACGAAGGGAATGTAATTATTTCATCACAAGTATGCATTAACAGAGATCAAAGTGTAGAACTTGTTCTTATATTACACTTCATCTTTTCTGTTCTCATATAAGCGTAGAAATTATTGAGGCAATTTTAATTTTTGTCTTATCAAGAGTGCCGATTCTTTGGAAACCTAAATTTTCCATATCTTAATAACTGATTTTATGTCTAACCATGCCCTCGTGGAAAGGCAATTAACTAGAAACTCGTTTACATTTGGCTTCATTTTTTTCGTTTTATTCCAAGTGTTTCTGTTCAGTTGAAATGTGTATGTTGTACGAATTAATTCATCACATCTTGAACTACTTTAAAATATCTAATTAAATTCTTATTTTATTTCTCTTTTTTACACATTGTCACATTAAGCGTCTCATATCTACGAAGTAAATCACGAAAGCTTATTATAATACAGATTGTAAAATCTGATTTTCATTCTAATCTAATTGAACGCCGTGTAATTTCGATATAGACTGCCAAGAAAAGATAAAGTAGTCAGTGTAATGTTCGTTACGTTAAATAAATACTTTGCAAAATTTTTTATGTTTTAATTGAATTCAATCTTATCTTGAAATTGAATCGAAATCCCCGATTGTGTGAAAACAGAACGAAATGAAAATGAATTCAGAAAAAGAAATAAAAGTCTGAATTCACGCGAAAGTTAATGAAAAACCTTTGTATAAAGTTCGCTTAATTTATTTTTGAACTGGGATTTTATGCGAGATTTATGACATTGATTGGAAGACAAAAACTAGTTGATGTATCCGTCTGCATCGACTGATATTTTGACTGGTTCGATTTGTCTTAATGGCACATAATATGGGTCGTGTTCAAATAGAAGAGTTTAAAGGACATTTTAAAAAGAGACAAGTCGCCCTAGTCGGACGTAGCAAAACCAGATCTCCTTGTTCGGCAATATTTCAAACAGAAAAGACGTGTTTCGTGCGCTGCTCCAAATAAGTGCGAAAAATATGCGAAATTATAGAATTAATATTGCTATGCATTTTACTAAGTACTTTTAAACATTAAGTTTTCATAAAATTTATTTAGTCTATCATAGCCGAAACACATAATTCAATAAAACAGAAGGAGATGCAGATACACACATACCTATATACAAATAAATAGCATTAGATTCAACATCTATATACCTATGAGAATGAATAAACGAGTAATCTGTCTAATTTTTAAAATTACATACAGATAATAATAGTTATATATGGTATAACGAAGGTTGTGTTTGAATAGAAACGTTTGTATGACACTTTTAAGGTTAAGAGGTTACTCTAGTTGCAAGTCACGAAACAACGTAATTCTTGGGCGAATTACATTTTTATAAATTAATATCGGCGTCCGAGTGAGTTCGATTATTGCACGGTTGTATAAAGGTTTATGCACACATGTGAAATATATAGCATTACTATTTTTTATTCACTAGATGTTCTCAGACATGTGATTACCAGTGACCATGTTCCTGGGATTTTGAGTTACAGCAAGTCTACACATATTTCTGAATCGTTAGAAAAATGACTTACAGTATGTATTAAAATAGAACGAAAAATGAATCGTACCATTCAATTCTATCAATCAACAGCTTTAACTATAAGAAACTTTTCCAATCCCTGATAGTCCTGGTTGATTATGAACATTCTGACTACTTGTATGACACATATCCAGATATAATGACTAAATGCATGTATTTGGGTACAGAATCCAGCAAAATAGTCTAAACATCACGTCAGAACAAACGTAACAACATATTTCCAGTCCATCTATTTCGGCAATTCATATAATACTATCGACAAAGATATGAACCTTACATTTTTTCTTTCAATAACAACTTATATCAAATTAATTGTATACAAGCAATGATTTACAAGAACATCGGGAGTTGGTATTTTCAGAATATACGCAAACAAAATAAAACGAAATTAAAATGTTTATTTCATCATCTAATTTTTCAGTAACGAAATATTATAAGTTAAGACATCAAAATGATCTTAATATTTTTCGTATCGTTCGTACCATACACATTGAGAATTAAAAGTCACGTTTTTATCATGACGAAAATGTATTGTACGTCGTCATTAATTTTATTCAGTTTTCTGATTACTTCTGTTTTCTAATTATGAAAGATGTGTAGTATCAGAGTAGAGATACGGTCGAAGTGTTTATCTTCTGGGTTCAGTTTTTCCTATATAAATTGCTTAGTATTCAAATGCAGGCTGGTGATGATTATTTTGTTGTAGTGATTATTCGCCAATAGGAATGAAAAAGGAGATATGTGGTTTATCTTTACTAAGCGATGCATAACCTTAATCACAAGGAGGCTATAAAGCTATAAAACGCTCCTATGTAAAATCTTGCATTATACGTGCATTTAATCTGTTTCGGTAAACAAATACCATTTTCTTAAGCTATCGATCTGTAGTCACGTGACTAAGACAGAAATCAAGATTTTTTTTTATATAATAATTGCGCAACCATTTTATATTTTTTCACTGGAAACTTCAAATATTATCAGAGCAGAAAAGTTGCATTAACGGATTTTAAATTAAAATTCTGCTTAAGAATTTTATCCACGAGCTCTGACATTTATTGCAGGTCCTTGAAGCTATAAACTTCAAGAAATGGAACGTTGTTTTATTGGATAGTTTAGCATGTAATAAACGATTATATCTTCGCTTTATGAGTTCTTATATATATATATATATATATATATATATATATATATATATATATATATATATATACAGCAAAGATATATTTTTTCCGGACACATATTTTTAATAGGTTTTTCGGATGATAGAATTAACGAAATAGATACACTTATCTACAGAAAAACGTGTAAGGACTAAAGGGGTGATATCAGGATTAACAAACACTGCCCATCACCCAAAAGAAGATTTAATTCCAAAACAATTGTTTCATGACAACAGTATAGCTAATACCTTAACCCCCTGTTAAGTGTGCTATACTACCGCCACAGAAATTGAGATAATTCCTGGGTGGAATGTATCATGAAGAATATAAATATGCTACACTACTCTCACAAGGAGCTGATATACATCATTACAACAGAACAGATACTACAGGGTGTCCAAAAAGCCACTAAAGGGTTTTGAAATCAAATAGATTCTTTATTTTTTATATCTTTTTGTAATTTTAATACAATCTGGCTAAGACATTAGGATATTCTTTTTTTAAAAACGCAAAATTTAAAAATCTTTATTTATGAAAAATATTGTCGTTTAAGGTTTCATATTTTCAGTTTCGCATAATTTTGCTCGTTCTAAAACATTATGCATGACAGATTTCAGAATCTCTTGATTGCAATTGAGCTTCTTTGCTTCTTTTCTGATCTTTTCTCTTCAATTCTTGCAGGGTTTGGGATTTGTTAACATAGACGCTTTCTTTAAAATATCCCCACAAGAAAAAGTCGAGGTTAGTCTAATGTGGGAAACGTGGTGGCTATTTGACGTTGACAATTGAAAATCCTAGGCCGAAGCTGAAAATGGCCAACATTTAAAAGGCATTAATTTTCATAAAGGTTGTTTGGATTTTGCATTTAAAAAAAATCTCAATGTCTTAATCGGAATGTGTTAAAATTACAGAGAAATATTATTAAAAATAAAGAATAAGACATTATAATCTATGGTAGCACATCAAAGACCGTAAACGACCAAGTTCTCCCTAATTTTCTCTCCTCTGATCTTGAGCATGTGGTACAATAGGGAAGAGGTGGCTGGTTATTTTTAATGCATCTAAAACCAAGCTTCTATTCCTACATCTTTAATGTTCTGATCCCCATCTAGCATCCATTGAAATGAATGGCTTTCGTCTTGAGGAGGCTTTATGCTGTGCAAGATTCTGGGCTTGACCTTTACTCCTGATCTGAAATGGAACACATATATCAAATCCAAGGTCGCTGGAAAAATGGCGGTAGTAACCGCTCCAGTAGATATCTCACTCCTGGTGCAATTCTCTATGTATATAAAAGCCAGGTACGGCCAACGATGGAGTACTGTTGACACATCTGGGCATGAGCTGCTAGAAGCAGCTTATCCTGCCTTGACAGAGTTAAAAATAGAGTTCGTAGCTTAGTTGGGGATGTCCTTTTCTCTTCCCTGCAACCTCTTTCCCACAGAAGAGACGTTGCGAGCCTGTCTCTGCTTTATCGTTATTTTCATGGAAATTGCTCGTCTGTGCTTCAATATATGTTCCCAGCTCGCCAAACTTTCACGAAAAACACTCGTCTGGCCGAAACCACTATCAATAATTTCCCACACGCCTTGTCTGTGCCTAGACCTAAATGTAGATTCCACAAACAAAGCTTCTTTCTTAGAGCTGCACGCCTGTGAAACTCTCTTCCGGTTGCTTGCTTTCCAGCTTACTACAATCTGACTGTCTTCAAGTCCAACGTAAACAAGTTGTTGATGAAGCGTCCCCCTAAGTAACCCAATTTACAAGATTCACACTACTTATGTTTACTACGCTTTAATCACATTGACTAATGTATACCATTAACTCTTTCCCTCGAGTGGTCTCCTAACCTTGATAGGTGGTGATTCCTATGTAAAAAAAAATTCAAAATCTTTCAGTGACTTTTGGACGCATAGTCCTACACGTATTCGTCCTCGTCCCGCTCTTTTCTTTTATCATATAACCTATCGACAAGGCTCGTTTCATTTTCATTGTTTCCCTTGTCTTTATTGTCCATATTTATCAGATCGTTTTTTTTTCAATTGCTTAATGACCATCCCATACCGAAATATAGCCACTGTTCATTAGTTTACTGCATATATGTTGTTTTTTTCTATTTGTAGTATATTGGTTTATATTGGAGGAGATGATATATTAAAATGTGTCATGTGTTATCCAGTGGATGTAAGATATTGTTCTTTTAACAGACGGATAATAAACGTATAAATCGTATGTATGTTGTTTAGCTAGGACGTGTAAACTGAGTCATGTTGTATCAGACTTATCGCACGGGATATTTTTACAGTTCATATATAAGAAGAATAATATATGCTTTATACCATTTTCTTGAAGAGTTCTTCTGTATCTTCCTGCTGCTACGTGATGAACAATGAAGCCAATTGAGACATATATTCTTCTTTTTGAAACCATAAAACAACTCTTTATATTTTATAATATAAATTTATTACAGTTGTTTTAAATGGTTTTCACAGGATCTGCAGTTTGTCTACATTTCTATTCTTACAGCTCGCTCCCTAGTTGTCTGTCAACTCCTGTCAAGACGTCTGTCCGTTTTGGTGGTCAATCTTCAACTCTCTGAATCTCTTCAAAACTAACTACATCACGTGTTCTCTTACGTCACCTAATTACGTGTCTCAGACCAACCTAATCCACAGCTAGTTATTTGTTTATTCAAAACCCCAAAATAATGTTTACATATATTTTCTATTTTCACATTCCTTTTGCGATTTACACGTCAATCATTTCTTCCGCAATTTAATTGTTTATTCTTCTAATCATAATAACTGATCCAGCGACCATCCGTCGCTCAAATCAATTAATAAGAATACAATAACAATAATAATAATGTTTTGACCATTGACCCCGCTTGCCACAGTAAACAGATACTACGTTATGATCACAGCCTAAAGGGTCATAACATTACATATTCACTCTTGATCTAAAACCCAACCATAGTTTTCTCCTATATTTTTCCTATTATTTTTTTATTCCATCTTTTATTTTATATAATTCCACGATTGCTAATAGGAACACACTTCTTCTCCAACTTCTTTTATCATCCCCTATTTAAAAGCTTTATTCTTATATTTTCAACAATTTTCTCCTTGTCAATTTCAGAGAGATACTCCTCTTCGTGCCAAATTCTATACATACGTAATCACTAAACATGTGAACAGTTCTCGCAACCATACTTAGCTGATTTTTATTCTTTACATACTACAATATATATCAAATGCCCTACGCAATGCTCATTCTTTCGTCACTCATAATATTTACTTTTCCTAATATGAATGACAAGTGTACGATACTCAAAACAAACAACAATGATAAGCTGTCCCTCTGAAAAAAATCTCTCTTCGCGTGAATTTCCCCAAAATCTTTCCCGTTTTATACGAATGATACCTCCCATTGTTTCATTCTTCTTTCCTTGAAACCTCCTACATTCACTATCACGAATATTTTCAAACATTCCTTAATCGTGGTATATAAAACCACCTCATATATTTAGCAGTAATCTACGAAGGAAGTATTGTTCTATCATTAAGCAATTGAGCTTTATGTATCTCTAATACTGTGCCTAAATCTCTTTTATTATTCAGGTAAGATCTTTTGCTGTTCCAAATATTGGTTAATCTTATCCGCCAAAATGCCTGTGAGAAGTACCCACAGCAATGGAAGACAGGTTATGGGCCGATAGTTATCAACCGAAAAACCGTTTGATGTATCCGGCTAACAGCAGTGTTCGTCCATGCCTGTTCTATACAGGTATTACATCTCCTGTAAATATTCCGTCAATGTGAGATGCAAACCATTTCATGCAAATTAGCAACAAAAAAAAAAAATTAATCAATATCTCTCAACACGTTGTAGATTTATTAGTAATCATTTTTTATTCCATTCTTCAAATATTTTTGCCACAAAGAATTTATTTTAAGTTCCTTTTTAACACTGTAAATATCACCCTAACACTTTGTGCTTTCTTCGAAATTTTATATTTTATTATTATTATTAATATTATTATTATAATTATTATTATAATTATTATTATAATTGTAATAATTATTATAATTATAATTATCAATTATTATTATTATTATTATTATTATTATTATTATTATTATTATCATTATGTGCGATTTTAAGTGAATAAGAAAACATCTGACTTTACTTCATGTATAAAACAATGGATAATTTTCAGTAAATGTTATGAGTAAATACCCAGCTGAATATCTCATAAACAGTTTATTAACATAATGATTTAGGTAAAAGTTTAAAATAATTAAAATACCAATGTTTGTACAGGGCGCGGCATAAGTCCTGTTACAAAATTTTCGAAACTATTAAATTTACTATTTCATTGTCAGTATACTATAATGTTATATATGATTTCTTGTTTTCCAGAAACAAAAGACACTAATTTTATGCAATAGATGTTTAATCTAAATGAAGTTCTATCATAGATCAGCGTGAAAAGAGCCTGTTCGACCAGAAATATTCAAGTTACGGAGAAACCTCAAAATCATTAAAAAAAACTTCATATAAAAGACGATTGGTCGTTACTTGGAAACTTAGTCGATCAAGGATAAAACAACGACCAGGTCGTCATCGTATCTTAAGTACACCTAAATTCATAAAAAATGTTAGGAGAAAAAGCAGGTGAAATCCATGAAGATCCATGAGACGAATAGCAAAGGAAGCACAAGCATCACCATACACTACGCGAAGACTATGTCGAAATGACCTACAGATGTCACACTATAAGCTCCAAAAGCGACAGCTTCTTTCTGCATCCACAATTGCAAAGAAACTCGTCAGAAGTCGACTCTTGCTAAATCGTATCAGGGAGGACAAGCTTAATAAGAGCACATCCATAGATCTAAAGTTATTCTAACTTCAACAGTTTCATAATAATCAAAATTGTGGTTAGAAGCAAGAAAGAGAAGTCTTACCGTGGGTGCTCAGCGAGTGAGTACAGGCGAAGAAAAGGAAGAACAAGCATGGCGGCCAGCATTTTTATTTCGTCCGTTCTCGCATAATCTCGTGTGTGCGTGAAGATGGAACCTATAAAACGATGTTCATTTCTGGGTGCTGGGAGATGATTCCCGGCCAGCCAAGAGAGAAGAGACAGAGGACTGTAGCGATAATCTTTCTTGAACATTCCGTTTGTGTATTTGAGGTGAACCCCTTCCGTTTTACGTCAAAAATGATAGAGTCCTTCCAAGAAATCGTCAGGCAATACCTGGTAGTATAGGAAAGATGTTGAGAACGCAAAAACCAGCATCAGTGATGGTCTCGGCGGTCATTTCTGAGATAGGAAAATCTCATCTTGTTTTTCCCCTTAATAGAATCAAGATTGACAAAGAAAACTATACACATGTCTAAGTTTAATATAAAAACATCAGCAAACGAATTTCATTCAAATAAACACCATGGATAGGAAAGCATAACAACACGCACATCCTTCTTCCGTTAACGTTTGTTCTTTACTAATTGTTGTATGATAATAGTCGTAAGCCTTACTTGATGGCACAGTATTTAAACTGTGATGGCCAAGCTGGTTTCCTCCGACGGGGGAACTTTCTAGGAAATATTAAAGTAATACGCAGTCCCCTGTCGCATGTACCTTCCGTTTAGGAATGATGAAAACGTTAGTTTCTGCAGGTTTTTTTTTTTTTTTTATTGTTCTTTAATTCTTTTATTTTATTTGTGTTTTTTTTTTCTTCAGGAAGCTGTAGCCGTCTTTTCACAAAGAACTGTTGGTATTTCCAAATGGTTACTCATTTTGATAAAACTGGATTCTGCTGTCTTATTTTAAAACTAGATTCTACTGTTTTTACTGATCAGGTTTAATGTTGCTGAACTTCAGGGATGTAATGAGTATCGCTGCGTCAACGTAATTATGCCGAAAGCCTTACAATAATTTGGAGTTATTATGTTCCATTATTTAATAACCAATTTTATAGGGGAATAATGATAATGAGTTTGGATGGCCTGCCTATCTCGTTAACAAGTTAATTTGAGATTTGAGTTATCACACCCCATGGTCATCATATCAACCCATGCATGTTGATTGATTCTAGATGCAGTTATCATGACAGTTGTGTTAGAGAAGGCGGGTGAATGTGTTCGAATTGATTTCCGATTTCAATTAGTATAGGCGAAGTAGAAAACGTTGTAAAACTCAACAAGAATGTAGAGCCAAATCCGAACATTTTTATTGTGGCAACGCAACCGTTTATATAGAAAATTAAACCTTTTCTGTATAAGGGAGTCCTATACAAAAGTTGGAATGCATGCTAAGATCTGAACTATACAAAATAGAGAGCCGGAGATTCAAAAAAGTATTTTACAAATGTAAGGTATAAAAACCATACAACTCCATGTTAAACAGGTGAACTTGTGTTTGTGTGCACTCACTAAACCGATTATAATTGTCTGCCCGTTTTATTTATGTGAATTTGATGCTTCAGTTCAACATTGGTATTCAGTATTAATTATGTGGTTTCCGTCAGCATTGTGACATCTGCTTCAGTTTAAAATACGTTTATTTTAAGTTACGCTGGTACTTAGTTTCTCTACCAAATGATGAGAATGCTGAGGTGTGTGGAATGGCGGTTGGCATCTTGCCCGTATCGGTAGCGATGTACTTCATCTTAGACAGACAAGTGTGAAATATTAATCCGGCTCTTTCTTCCCATTAACTCCTTCTCCTCCGTCGGCAACACGAAGACTGCGTCCTCATTCTCCAGTTAAACTATTGCTGAATAACTCATCTGACGATCCTCTACGACCAGGTGGAAATAAAATAAATTTATAATAAAAAAAAATGGTTAACAATTTGTGTTAATTTTCTGTTTATCTATATATTAATACGATAGAGTGTGTGTGTGTCATTTTGTGTGTCACGCTTACATCTTTTTCTCTCAAGTGACTGCCGTTTAATTGTTATGAACTTAAATGATTATTTATTACAAGAATGTAATAAATAATTTTACTAAGAATTCTTCGCAAGTTCTGGTTGCTCTTTCGATTATAGCTAAGGGAACTCAAGCTTTAATTTTAATTATATACATACATATATATATATATATATATATATATATATATATATATATATATTTCAAGATGATGCACTCAAATCATATGGATATATATATATATATATAAATCAAAACTTTATAATATATAAGAATCGATAAAAAATTGACAATAATAATATATACGTAATCTGCGTAAATTAAAATATCATATTTAAGCGTATTTTACTGCTATACCGGGCGTCCCTGCTAGCTTACATAAATGCTTTTGTAGTTTTAACAAAAGAGCTACAATAATATAAGGGCGTATCCATTTACGCTGAACATCCACAGAATACCAACATCAATATATTACATATGAATGAGTCCCCCTGTGGAATTTTCACAGATCCCGCTAGTAATTATTATTCTTGCTTTGCAACGCATTCAACTCTCATAATAAAGATTTTCTCCAGAAATAACTAGACTTTTAACAGACAATATATTACAGGTGTATACATATATGGAAATACAAAGAGGGAGAGGGAGTAAAAGACAGATGAAAAAGGAGAAATCAAAGACATATGAAACCCCATGGAAAATTATTTCAACTATAGCTACTGAACACAAGGATTCAGTAATATCGAAGAGATATATAGATACTGTAAAACAACTAGCAAATAACAAGAACATCATCATATCACCTGCATGTAAAAAGTAGTAGTAATTATAAAAGGAAAACACATATTTAAACGAAAAATATCTTAACTATTATCAGACAAAAATACGTACATGAATACAAACTTGAAAATTGTTAATAGAAGCATTAAAATTTAAATTTCAATATCCTTATAAAAATGACGGGTATAATATATTTAATATTCGAATATTCGGATCAAGTAAAGATTAGATACCCCGGTAGCAGAAGACAAAGATAGGCGCATATTTCAAGTGACACCGGTTGTTCGACCTTGACATTGCCGTTGGTTGTTTGCAAACGCGTCAAATAGCAGACATGTTTGAATGTTCGCGAAAACTTTTTACGAGTTAAAAGAAAAAAATATATATTTACAAAACATTTTCTTTAATATTAAATATTTGCAAAACTTTTAAGGATTAAAAAAACTTTTTCTATTTACACAAAACTTTTTGTGTAAGTAACAAAACGAACGTAAATTTAACAAAATATATTTAAATAAATGGGTGCTTTTCTGATTGCGTTTTTTAATATATTTACAGAACTTTAATAAAACAAATAATAATAATAAAAATAGAAAAAATTAAAAGAATGAACTATATTAATTACAGAACATTGGAAACTGAAAATTTCGGACGCTAAACTTACTTGTACTTAATTTGTCTTTATGGAGAAGTAAACAAATAGCAAGTTTTTTTGTTTGTTTTTTTTTTAAATTAAAATGAAAATTATAAAAAGATTTGTATCTTGTGATACTACACTCCATCTTTATAAAAATAAAAGTTATAAAAGATACGTGTATAAAATATATTTTTAAATCTCCATTGTTTACACTTGTGATTTTATTATGCATAAAAATTGCCTCGGTCTAGAAGGATTTCTCCTTTTACTGACCACCTACATACATCGCACTTCTAAATAAATATTAAATTGTATTATAAACGCACAAAGAAACACACACACACACACACACATAAAAAAATTAATCTTGGTCGAAAAATCCGAACAAGTCAGTTATTTTATATTTGTTTCTGCCATTGGTTATGATAATTTCATTTAATTTTTTTTTTTTAAATTGTGTATTTTTTAATTGACATCATCTGAAATTCTCAGTTATAACGGTCGGTTTATTTATTTATTTGGTATTATTTTACGACCTGCCTCAGCGTAGTATAAACACCCCCAACCACCCCATGTTAAGAACGGCTTTCGGAATAAACACCTCCCCACGTTAAGAACAGCTTTTGAGGTTGGGGTGTTATTCTGAAAGCCGTTCTTAACATAGGGAGTTTGGAGTGTTTATAATATGCTGGGACTGGGGCACGTCGTAAAAATTTACAATTTATTATCATTATCATTATAATTGTTTTTTTATATTATATTATAATAGTTTTATTAATAGTTTTATTAAAAAGTTCTGTAAATATATAAACAGAACTCACCCAGAAAGACACTTATTTATTTAAATACATTTTGTTTAAATACGTTCGTGTTATTACTTACATTAAAAAGTTTGCGTAAATAGAAAAAAGTTTTTTAATCGTTAAAAGTTTTGTAAATATTTAATATTAAAGAAAATGTTTTGTAAATATATATTTTTTCTTTTAAATCTTAAAATGTTTTGTAAATATATTTTTAAAAAATCTTGCTCGCGAACATTTGGACATATCTGCTATTTGACGTGTTTGCAAACAACCAACGGCAATTGTTCGCAAGTTTTTGTTTCTCTTTCGATTATAGTTGAAGGAACTCAATCTTTAATTTTTATTATATACATATATATATACAGATATATATATATATATATATATATATTATCGGTTCTTATATATTATAAAGTTTTGATTTAAATATATGTATATATACATCCATATGATTTGAGTGCATCATCTTGAAATATATATTCGAACAACCTGTGTCACTTGAAATGTGCGCCTATCTTTGTCGTCTGCTACCGGGGTATCTAATTTTTACTTGATCCGAATATTCTTATATTATATGGCCTCTTAAAAACTCGTAAATCGAGCATCTCTATGCACTCCATATTATTCGGCATCGATAGTTCCACACACAAAATCGCACGTGACATATCAAATAGTCTGACCCTACAATTAGGCACTATCAGCACTTCCCACATAAAAAATTCTGAAAAAATAAAAAGCATTAATATTCAAAACAAAACTGCGATGCAATATAATAATAAACTAATATCCACATTAAGAAATGTTTCAATTTACTCCGGATACATCTAAAAATATCAATATTAATTTTCCGTTTCCTCCCAACACGAATAAAAATTAACAAAATTATCATTAACATAATTTTTTTTCAATAAAAAGTTTACAATAAAAATACACATGCCAATAATACAATAATTTGCAACACATTAAACAAACTAGGAATTGCAATAATACAAACTACATCACAAACCATAAAACAAACATTAAGAACAACAAAACATTATAAAAACTAACATATCTAATGCAGATACATATACTGTCCCATGCCATAATTGCCATCAGATATACGTTGGTTAAACTCAATAGAACTAAAGAAAAGGCTTAGTAAACATAAGATATATAAAAAAATACCAATCCTGAATGTATTATTCTCATTAGTTACATGAAATTTTTTTTTCATTTTAATCTTATTAAATTCATTTTAAATAAATTCTCGCCAAGATTTCTTGAATCATTCCAAACTCAAACACAATTAAACACAGTAACTGCTTCTGGAATTTATCTCTTTTCATCATTAAAAGAATAAAACTCGAACTTAGAAACAGGTTAACTTACTTCTACCACAAAAAATAATATCTATATCCATCTATATTCCTATAAATTCGTTTTTGTCTTGTGTGTATTCATATTCATATTAACACCCCTATTTTCTATTTATTTAAAAAGAAAATAAAAGTTTCTAATATAGGGGTTGTGGGATGGCATTCACTAACAAAAGATCTAGCTAATTTGCATATTCTTTTAAACATTCATTTAAATTAATTTCATATTAGTTTTTCGGTTTTCTTATGGGATGATCATCTTTGGTGAACTATTACGTGTAATTATATTCATGCAGATAATCTAAATAATTTATACTTGTATAATATTTGCGTAAAAAGTTTACAATAAACACAAAATTGTTTCCATGTATATTCTTGTATACGTATATATTTTTGTTTAATCTATCTATATATATATATATCTATAAAAGTGAACGTGGCTGTGTGTGTACATTTCCCTACACAATACCTCTGTCAATTCTAAGTCTACAGACTCGAAATTTGATATACATGGTACTGAGAAATGTGGCTGTTAAGGAGTACACGTTCAACGGTTTGACCTTTGAGAACTCTACCAAACCCCTCTGACAATTTTGGGTATAAGCAATTGAAATTTTAAATAAAGGTTCCTTGGACATGGATCTAACTTAAAGCCTGAAAAGTTAACTGCCAAGGGGTTAAATTTCAAAAGATTTTCCCTTTGCGACCTTTAGCAAACTATTAAGCCAATTTTGGGTCTAAACATTTGAAATTTTACATAAAGGGTACTCAGACATGCAGCAAGCATTTTAAGCAGTTTTGGGGCGAAAGTTTCGCTGCCAAGAGGTCAAGATTGAAATAGTTGACGTCTACAGGCTCTACCAAATTCCTCCCTCAATTATTGGTCTAAATTACTTGAAATCTTAGATGTGGGTTACCTGGACATGGGTCAAACATTTTAATTTCAGTTGAGCCCAAAACAATAAAGGTTAAGGGGTTAAAATTGGGGTCAAATTAAAAAAAAATACTTCTGCATTCTCTAATAACTTTTCTCCACGTTAGTTAAGGAATGCTATTATATAGAAAGGCATTACCGTACATACGCACA
Organism: Euprymna scolopes; assembly: GCF_053919585.1. Lineage (NCBI taxonomy): Eukaryota > Metazoa > Mollusca > Cephalopoda > Sepiida > Sepiolidae > Euprymna > Euprymna scolopes. The sequence continues at coordinate 65,569,840 of NC_136505.1, forward strand.
CTTTTTTATTATATACATGTGCACATAAAATTATAGACAGTACATAGGGCTCGAGCAAAGTCGGGCTGAACTGCTAGTAAGTATAATAGTCTGAAGTCAGAACATAAGATTAACAATGTGTAATTAAGTATAAAGCAAGGTTATGTACATGAATGCCACACACACACACACACACACACATACACACACACATATATATATATAACTACTTCATTTACTCACATAAAATTAATATACGAAAGTATAGATTTATGTGTAGACTTTAAGTATTTACTTCAAAAGTGCTCAATACGTAGGTAGAGCTAGTTAGTAATTTATAGAATATATATGGCGATTAAGCTACACTGAATATTCGGCATTTTATCCACTCTAGGATTCGTCAGGCTTATGCGCGAATGCTGTGGTTGTTTCTCGTTTTTATATGGTCCTCTTCTGTTGAGGATTTTGGTTAGCCAATCAGCTTTCTAGTATCCACCGCGCCCCTTCCTATCAGCCAATGCCCATGCATTTTATCGAACAAATGATCTGTTTTAGAACTAGGTTAGTGGTTTAAGGCAGACGTTTTCCTCCTTTTTATATATATATCTAAATATACATATGTGTACATACATACATGCACACATATACACACATATATATATACATATATGTGCGATCGTTTATGTATATTCATGTTTATTTAATTTATTTCTTTGTTTATTTTCTATTGTTTTTTGTTAGTTTTAAAGCTATTTTGTATCGCTATCCTAGAGTAAGTTTTATTTTGTGAACACAGTTGTTTGCTATTTCTCTTCTACAGTTTAATAGATTTTGGGGTTCTTTAAAGTACAGGATAGCAAATTTTTCATGAAGGCATAATTTACATGGGTCGTCTAAATGTCTACACGTGGTAGCTTGTCTTATTATTTTCCATTCGACTACCGGCGAATGTCCGCTTTCTTTGAGTTCCCAGTATTTATTCGCTAGTGTTGTTTTATACGGTGTTTTTTATTATTGAATGTACTTTTGTGGTCATAGTATCGGGTTTTGAAATCTAAGGAAGTCATGCCTACGTAATATTTCTTGTTATTCGTGTTTTCTTTCGCAAAAATTGTTGCTTGATAAACTACGCTTTTGTTAGACATTTATTTTGAACTGGGCAAAGTGTGCAGTGTCTACAGTTGCATTTATCTTGTTCGTTATTAGTATTGTTATTTATGGTATTAAACTGTAGAAGAGAAATAATAAACAACTGTGTTCACAAAATAAAACTTACTCTAAGATATCCTCATCATAACACGAAAAGAGGGTGGAAGTTTGACCCCAAATAAATGATAAATTAACAGCATCAAGAGGATTAGGATTCCACATTGAATTAATGGGAAACTGGAGAAATAATAAATACTTAATTGTATATGAATTCACTCAAGGATAAATCATAGGCTAAAAATCAGAAAATGCAAGAACATTTTCAAAAGTTATTTGGGGTATTATCGGGGAGAATAATAATCAGAATTTTGAAACTTCAAATAATATAATTATTGATAGCCTTTTGCCATCCAAGGATGTAACCTTGTTAATTGCATTTCACTGTTTATTACTCTACGTCTATAGACGGCGAATCTGTTACCATTGAGCCTTTATATTGCAGTTTTGTTTTTGTTTTTGTTTTTTTTTCCTTTTACGAACGGCTAGTTCTATACCGATTGAGAAAACTATATCACCCACTTACTGAACACGGAATCCGAGAATTTCTGCTTTGATTAAGGCAGTATATATCAGTTTAACAGCGTATCATGCGATGAATAAGATTTCGAAGCTCAAACACGCCTTACAAATATAACTGTTGATAGGCAAACATTTATCGTAACACATATCTGGTCCTCATCCTTAAAATAACTGTACTCCCTCCTCCAACCAATACTACCTGATTTACTATGATGTATATTCTCACTTTTGTTGCCCTAGATTTTAGGTTGATTCTCCGATTATAATCAGCAATAAAGGATCGAATAAATTTCTTAAGATTGCCTAATCACTTATTCCGAATTATAGCACACATCAATTCCCGCTGTGTTATTAGTAAAAGCTATCCGTAGGAGTCTTTTACTGGAAATAACGATGTGTAATTTCTAGTGCTTGTCCATTCTAGGGTTGCGGCTACGGTTATCCAACCCGAATAAGCCTATGATCAGAATACACTATGTTGTGAAAACTTTGACGTAGCGGTTTTGAATTCAAAACCTCTACGTTGACTCTTTTAATCGATCGATGTAACTCAAAAGTTGGACCGAATTGGAAACTGAACTAACATTTAAAGTCCATATAACGTCAGGAAATATTCCGATCCCGAATTTATTGCATATTCAGGCGATCCCATTGTTTACATAAACAAGTAGCGGGTGATAATCTATATAACGAACATGAAATTAGGTTGAGAGTATTATTATGTAAATTCATTTCTTTTTCAAGTTTTCTTTGTTGTCCGTTGTTGAGACAAACTCCTCTTTATTCTCTTACTGTACATCTCAATAATGGTTTACGGTTTCGCTTTTCGATTTTTTTTCAAATGTTCTTCAAATAATATTGTCTTTAATGCATTTAAGTACCGCCATTAACGTTTCATATTACGGTAAGACAAGTTTCGGCAGCGAGACGTAAAAGATATTCACGCGCGTAATGTTTTCCGTTTTTGTTATCAGCGCGCATGCGTGTTGATTTCATGACAGCTTCGTTCAATTCTTTGCAAAAATAAATAAATAAAACTTGCAAGACCACCACGTCTTACTAATATTTAGGAGAAGAAATCGGACTTTTCTATTTCCCATTAAAACTATATCATGCTTCGAAATGTTTCAGAATCCTATCACATGTCACTAAATACAAATAGTAATACGTTTTCTATTGTCCCATCCATTGCATCGTCGGTAGTTGGTGTTTGTGAAATAGGCCATAATGAGATTTTAAAAAAAGCAAACGTCCAATTAGAAAAAAGGAAAAAACAAAAGTAATTTCTCTTTTCATAAAACAACGAAATATATTTATGAAATGGATTCATATGTTGTAAATGAGCTATCAATTTATGACGTAAAATGTGTGAATACGCTCAAATAATATTTGTCCTAAATTGATAGTGCTTGTCCAGAATTAATTCTATATAAAAAAAGCATACACAAAACTAAAGAACAATTGATATAGCATACGTACTCGTCGTTGTACGAAAACATCGTATTCTAAAAATTATGTGAATTAATCACAGTAGTTTTATTTTTAAATAAAAAAATCATCAAACACGTGACTTTTTTTTCTATGGTACAAAAACAAATGTAATCTTTCAAGGTTTATTTTTTAATAGGAAAATTCGGTGCGTGTCCAGAATTCCCCTTAGAAATGAAAAAGAAAAATAAAGAAAAAGGTGTATGATGTACGTACACACGATGAAATAAAATACCGTACTCCGAAAATCACGCAAATTGTTAAAGAAGTTATATCTGTATTGTTAATGTGTTTAATTCTATGGTTAAACATTTTACTATCGGGATCCCAATAAAAAGGGGAAACAATTAAACTGTAAATCTGAAAATATCAATGTGCATAACAGCGTTATCTACTTTTTCAATTTTAGGAAAATAGAAACTCAATTTTCATCTAGTATACACACACACACACATATATATATATATATATATATATACTAGGTGAAAGTTGACCTAGTGTATATACATATGTGTGTGTGTGTGTGTGTGTGTGTGTGTGTGTGTGTGTGTGTGTGTGTGTGTGTACAGAGATATGACAGAAAAGAATAGACACTATTATAAATAGTTTTCCTAAGATTAATATATGTTTATTTATATTTACAGATAATAAGCGTGCTGAAATAACTTAGAGCATTTCATTACAATTGTATCTAACTACATTAAAGCATGCCACGGACTAAGGGAACATCAGGCCTATCAGAATTTCTGAGAGGACAACTCGTGGGTCAAGATGAAAATGATCTTAGTCGACGCAAAATAGCCGGAATCCTTTCAATACTCCCTTCTACTATAAATAGGGTGATCCTACAATTAACAAGAGAAGTGAAAGAGTGCAGAAAACCTCATTCAGGTCGCCCAGGTCCTCTGAATGAACTTTTCGTCTTGTAAAAAAAAGATGAAGAGGATCCTCGGTGCAAAGACTCTGACATTGCAACACAAGCTGGTGTCAGACCCAGAACATGTGTCGGACCCAGAACATGTGTCAGGAATCTTCACAAGCTGTGCTACTATGGTAGAGCTGCGAATAGGAAATATTTTCTTCGTACTTGTAATATCAAGCGCAGAAATGATTGGGCTCGTGAGATGAGGGTCAGACCTATGACTTTTGGACCAATGTCATTTTCTCTGATGAGTCACGATTTGTATTATTTCCCGACAGTAGAAGAGTAAGGGTATGGAGTTTCCTTCAGCAAGAGTTTGATGTAAAAAGTTGCAGCTAACGCTAAAACATGTGGTCTTCTAGATTATAGTATGGGTGCAATTTGGAGTGATAGTCGCTCAGACATGGATGAGTGTGAAAGAAAACATCAATTTAACTAAATATGTTTCAATATTACATGAAGGACTCACACCAATATTTTCAAGTGATAAAATGAATCAAGCTAACTCCCATTTATAGAAGACGAAGCTTCTTGTCACTTTCCTAGGGCGATACAATATCGATTTAGCCAAAATTGGAATAATAAACTTTCATAGCCACGACAGTCCGCGGATATGAACACAATTGAGAACTTTTGGGGAATATTAGACCAGAACCTTTGCAAAAAGAAAAGGACGCCAATTCTAAGCATGGACTTTTAACATTATTGCATAAGACATGGCAAGAAATTCCTGGAGATGATATTCGTCAACTGATCAATGTCATGACTGGAAGCGTTATGGCATTAAAACAGCAAAGGGAATGTCAACTAAGTATTAATTGCTAAATTTGTGACCATTTTTATGATGTTCTTTAAATTATGTTTTTATTGATATAAACTGTTTCTACGGATTTCTTTCTGTCGTGTATTTGTATATGTGTATATAATGATTGTATATCTGTGGTTTTCATATTACTTTTGTCATCTAACCATAACATGTGTATCATTCTTGAAAAACTTTAGACAAGATTCTCTAAGGCGTGGCTTTATGTTTGTTGAACTCTAAAACATATCTGTGCATATGTAATCAATAATGTTGTATCAATAAAAATATATACTGTGTATGTGTGTGTTTATCTGCGTGTGTGTAATATAAAATATACTTCCGGTAAAGTACACGTTTGTGTTTCCCTTCAAGAACTACGCTTTATTAATATATTGAACACTGCTGAAGTAAAAAATATATATTATTTTATAATATACAAATATAATGTTAATGATTCATATGTATATACATTTATATGTGTGTGCATGATTTATATGTAATAAACAAAAACTGATTCCAGCAACGATAATTTTTTTCAATATTAATAATTATTTTTAAAATTTAAAGAAACATGTGTTTCGAATTTACGGTCTCGCCAGTGTATGAAAGGGATAGTAAGTTTTAGAAAATATATGAAGCAATTAAACTACACAGAATTTTTCGCGTTTCATCCTTGTAAGGAATCTTCAGGCTATTGCTTGGAATCGATGTTGCTTAGTGTTTTTATATATACGTAGTACTTGGTTTGCTAGTCAACTAATTAGATTCTTTGTTTTTTTACACACTAATACACACACACACACACACACACATATATATATATTTATTTATATATATATATATATATATATATAACAAAAATTGTATCTGTAGAACGCAAGTAATTTGTCAGCTACAAAATAAATGCCTAACCAAAAGTATCGTTTACCAGGCCACAATAATTTCTAGAGAAATCCCGAATAACAAGAAATATTACGTAGTAATGACCTCCGTGGATTTTAAAAGCAGATACTACGACAATAAGAGTACATTCAATCACGAAAAACACCGAATAAAAAACACTACTGGGAGCTAAGGAAAGCAGATTATAGTAAAGTGGAAAAAGTAGGCAGACTAGTGGATGTATAAACTTATACGAGTCATGTAGATTATGTTTGAATGAGAAATTAGCTATACTAAACTTTAAAGAACCTCGAAATTGATTAACTTGAAGGAGTGAAACAGTATACGTATGGATCCTCTACATACCTATAAAGTTCAGTTTTTTTCTCGCTCTGACATTGATAGAAACAGCCTACTTTTTCTATTTAAAACTTATTAAAACGAACTTCTTGGTACATTCAAACATGGATATGCGAGGAACCACACACACACACACACGCACACACACGCACACACACACACACACACACACACACAAATATATATATATATAATTTGCGTTTCTGCGTATGTCATAGAAGGTCGATAATTTTCTTGATTAAATTCAAGAGATTCCATAATAAATGAGATGACGACCTAAAATATGCATATGATAGTGTGAAGAATGTATTTTTGGGTTAACTTCTTTTTCGATGGTTCGAGCACTTTATGTATGTGGTCGGATTGCTGTCATGGTTACGAACCACGTAGTTGTTTATTATAAGTGCTACACATTATAATCACTGCGATAGAGAGAGGAAGAGAAGTGGAAGGAGACGGAAAGAGTGGGGCTGAGAGATCAAGAGAGATAGAGATACATAGAGAGATAGATAGAGAGAGAGAGAGATAGAGAGAGAGAGAGTTCTTCTCATGCTTAACACCTGTCATGCTTACACGCTTGATTAGTCAAACTCCTGGCTCCCTGCTGACTGTCCATAGTCAATTCAAGCCAACGCATATTTCAATCTAGGAGAACCAATCATAATCTAATTCAATTCATGTCCAACTTTTACCATTTGACCTTTCTGGGTAATCACAATAAAATCCTGTTAATCATCTTTCACAACTGCAGTCTTGTTACATGAATTTAAAATGCCTCGCTATATAACGTTGCACACACACACATACGTATATACACATATAACTAAATACATGGATATATATAGTATTTTATTTGTCTACATAAAATTGTATATATCTATTTTCTAGTATTTACTTCTACAGTGCTCGATATGTAAGTAGAGCCAGGTAGTAAGTTTCAAATATATATATGGCAATTAAGCTATTCATAATTTTCCGCATTTCATCAATTAAGCTGTACAAAAATTTCCATGTTTCATCGTAAAGATTCGTCAGATGTTGCTACGTGTTTATATACATATATGTGGTATTGGATTTGCTAATTAGTTAATCAGATTCTTTATTATTTACCCACCTATATATCGTAGCCAATCAGTGCACGTTTATCAGACAAATGTAATTTGACTTGTACTTTACCTGTTTCTTTGTCTTTTTTTGGGGGGAGGGGGACCGGATCTTTCTTTTTTCTTGGGTTGGAAGCTGAGTTAGTTTTTATCTGAATGTGTTTCACTTGCATTTTATCTTATATTAGTGCATTTTTCATGCATTTGTTTATTCATTAATTATTATAATAATTATTGTTATAATTTCTTTTACTGCTTATGATATAGTAATCTATATACACATTTAGACGTTATAATAAAATGTTATGTTAGTTCCGAGGAGTGCCACCATCACAATCTCACAATCTTTATAGAAAGTACTTCCTATTTTTCTCTCTATCTATTTTGTGCTTCCACCGCTCCCACTAGACAACGACACCATTTCTACATATTCCTACTCAGCTGAGTTATATCTGCTCTTAACTGATTATTAGAAACATACACATATCAATAATTTGAACATATTCCTATTTATAGATAATAATTTCTCGCTTGCCGAAATCCGACACAGCTGGTTGGATGCTCAGTAGACATTCTCATATTCTGATATTTGTATCGTCCATCATTGAACGAACGGTTCGACACTTACAAACACAACGCCATTTTTTATAATTTTTTACATATCCATTCCTTTCTTTACAAACCTTTTGCTCTATATTTATTAATGTTTATTCGCTAAATTTACTTTGCAGTTCGGGACTTTTCTGATATTAAATAAAATCATTAATAATACTATTATACTTATTAATCCATGGACACACGAAACTATACACAGCTACGTGAATCTGTTTCTTTTTACACTCACTCCCGTCTCCGTTGCTCATACATATTTCTATTTATTTATGTATTTATTTAGTTAAAACGTAAAACACAGCAATAGTTTTTCCCCCTTTTCCTTTATTTCTTTATTATTATATTTCGTTTACTACATTGCCTTACAGACCACTTTCCTTTCGGCATAAACAACAAGGCATGTTAGCACGAACTTGCAGGTTTCACCGACCAGCGAGAAAAATACCAAGGAAGCAAATTACATATATAGCGAGGGAGGGAGGGATATATATATATATATATATATATATAGAGAGAGAGAGAGAGAGAGAGAGAGAGAGAGAGAGAAAGAGAGAGAGAGACATACAGACAGATAGAGATAGAGATAGAGAGAGAGAATGGAAATAGGGAAAATAGAAAGAGATATAGAGAGGGAGAGAGACATAGAGAATGAGAGGGACGGATAGAGATACAGAGCGTGGGAGAGACAGAGAGATCAGCCTCGTTACACTTTTATTTGGGCCACTTATTCATTCACGCGTTATAAGGGTAAATTCGAAGCCCAGTAATATCACACTTTTTACTGTGACTAATTCGATAAAAGTGTTTACTTTTTCTTCGCTTTTTCCACACCGTTCCGCGTTCTAGCCTTAACACTGCCGGTAACTTCTTTTGCTTAATTTAAAACTTTTTGTTACACCTGCGGGCTCGCAGGGCTAATAACTAATATTAAATATTTTGCTTCCATTTATAAACCTACGTAGGTCACAAACCAAAATACAATTGCAGTTTGCTTTTATGTATATACTAGCGAGGGGTACCCGGCGTTGTCCGGGTGTTTGGAGGTGTGTGTGTGGTTTTGGGTAAATCAAAACTCCGGGGGGGGGGTAAAATAAAAAAATGTTTTGGTAGGTAAGTATGAGGATCGAACCCGAACTCTTGAGGCAAAGTTGGAAATTAAAGTGTGAAAAAAAAAGAGTGCGACGTTAACCATTGGGCCACCGCTAGATGCTAACGTAAACACGTTTGAATTTATGTAATTACTTAAATTAGCAGGTGCACGTATTAATGACTTAATGAGGTCAACTTTAGACTGCCGGGTATCATTTAGTGCGGAACGCTTTTTTTTCCAAGATGTTGATGGTAGGGGGAAACAGCTCCACTTGTCGAAATTGAATAGCAATTGTCTTCTGATATAAGGAAATAATATTTACACATTGAGTAAAGCTCATTGCTTTCGGACATTTCCGGCGATCGGGACCGGAAAAATACCTAGACAATTAGTGTCGCTTTTATTATAGGAAAAGGCCTAACCCACATGCGGCGAGCGAAAACTGTTGAATATTTATCTTCCCGAAGTCGAGGAAATTAAATAGACAGGCGAGCTCCGTTGTTAACTCTGAGATATTACGATTTACATGTGATATAAAAAGTTTTTAAAAGTTGTTAGGCGACCGACCGCTTCTCTGAAAAAAAGTATTTTGTAGACATACAGAAAAAGCGAACACACATACACACATACATACATTTTCGCTTTCATATTTATAGATGAAAGATACTTGAGTGTAATTTAGATACGTTTTATTATGTTTAAACGCAAATACATCACAAACCTAGTTAATTTGCTATGAAATATATTTCTGTCGAAACTACATAAAATGACAAACCACTCTCCCACTCACAAAACGGGTGTTTATTCCGAAAGTCGTTCTTAACATAGGGAGCCTGGTGGTGTTCATTTTTAAAGCTATTCTAAACATGAGGAGGTTGCTGGTTGGCCTACGACAACAACAACAGACGTACTTTAATTTTTTGTGCAGGGGGGAGGGGCACACTAACACCGCGCAACACCGGGTAACGGGCCCTGCTAGTATCAATTATGAAAAGAGTGGTATTAAATTATAGAAAGAGTACATTATCATAATTGGATATATGTATTCTTAAATTGTACTAAATTGTGTTGTTTTTCTTGCAAGACTATTATATAATAAGGGGTGCTGATGACGACTTTTTGGAATCACGTAAGTATAATGCAAATAAACTATTCTAAATTATTTTAGAAACGATCACACGCCAAATTTTGTTGTGTGTGAATTCTTGAAACTGATATACATAATGTGCTAATTTTATTTATTAAAACCTACTTTATTAAAAACAAAAAAATACAATATACATGCCGCTCCCCATTTGGGGGTTCCAAATTGGTAAAAGGGAAAATTATTCTCAATTCGCATTTCGGTAAAAATGTACTTTCGTATAAATAATTAGATTTATTCAAAACGTATCGCAAAAACAAAAACAAATAAATAACATATATATATATATATATATATATATATATATATATATATATATATATATATATATTCTTAAGTATTTTACACTAATCTTGTTATAGAGGAATTTTTCTTATTAGATATATGCTGCTCCTAGTATGTATCACTAATTTGTATGGGTTTTTTGTCTGCATAAGCTGGAGAAAACAGGAAGTATTTGTGTCATAGACACATACACACATGCACACACACATACACACACACACACACACATATATATATATATATATATATATATATATATGTATATATATATATACAAACACACAAATGCGCTTATCTATATGTGAGTGTTTGTATACGTGTGCAATCGTCGATGTAACTTAATCATCCAGAAAATGAAATAAAAAACATGAAAAACCCGTTGTACATGTGATGTTCGCCTCCCGCGCGCGAACGTTTTTCTGTCGAATAAGACGCAAAAGTAATAATTATTTATATGTCCTGAAGACGGAAGTTGTTTATGTGCATGTCTAATAGGTTTTCATTCGATAATCAACAAATCTAGCGAACAAATACATTTAAAATTCTATACAGTCTGCGGATCATGAAATATTCTGATAAATGGATATAATCGCAAACTATGAGATCTGTTATACGAATTTATATTCAGTTGGATCTATTGTTTTAATTTATGTACTAATATCTTTAGAAAATGTATGTACCTTTTCGAACAATGACTAATGTTCTTGTGTATCGAGTCTCGATTAGCCGAAAGCTGAAATCAGCAATTTTGTTCAACATAACTGGTCTATAGGACTTGAATCATTGTAATGTTATGACTCTTTAGGCTGTGATCATAGCGTAGTATCTGTTAACTGTGGCAAGCGGGGTCAAGGGTCAAAACATTATTATTATTGTTATTGTATTCTTGTTAATTGATTTGAGCGACGGATGGTCGCTGGATCAGTTATTATGATTAGAAGAATAAACAATTAAATTGCGGAAGAAATGATTGACGTGTGAATCGCAAAAGGGAATGTGAAAATAGAACATATATGTAAACATTATTTTGGGGTTTTGAATAAACAAATAACTAGCTGTGGATTAGGTTGGTCTGAGACACGTAAATAGGTAACATACGAGAACACATGATATAGTTAGTTTTGGAGAGATTCAGAGAGTTGAAGATTGACCACCAAAGCGGACAGACGTCTAGACAGGAGTTGACAGACAGCTAGGGAGCGAGCTGTAAGAATAGAAATGTAGACAAACTGCAGATCCTGTGAAAACCATTTAAAACAATTGTAATAAATTTATATTATAAAATATAAAGAGTTGTTTTATGGTTTCAAAAAGAAGAACATATATCTCAATTGGCGTCAATGTTTCGTCACGGAGCGGCGGGAAGATACAGAAGAAAACAAAAGGTATGAGGCTTATATTATTCTTCTTACATATGAACTGTAAAAATATTCCGTGGAATAAGTCTGATTCAACATTATTCAGTTTACACGTCAATATCATGGCTTCTTGGCTATACAACATACATACGATTTATACGTTTGTTATCTGTCTGTTAAAAGAACAATATCTTACATCCACTAGATAACACATGACACGTTTTAATATATCATCTCCTCCAATATATACCAATATACAACATCATTTCTGTTTGGAAAGAGTTTAAATGCTTATTTTTAAATAAAACAAATCAATGTTCGGAAATACATCTAATAATTATACTTATTTAAAATAGATCAATTTTAATAATTATTAATTAATAATTAATTATTAATTAATCAATGATAACTTAATCAATAAGTATATATATTAATATATTAATACATTAATTATATATATTATATATATTAATATATCAATTATAAATAATATATTAATTTTTAATTAATTATTAATTAATTAATAATTAATTATTAATTAATTACTAAATAATTAATCAATAAGTTAATATATGAATACATTAATTATATATATTATATATATTAATATATTAATTAATAATTATTAATTTTTTTTTTTTTTACATTTTCACCCCAAACAAGGCACATTGCCACTTTGGTGTAGGGGGCTACTATCAGGGGAAACATCTACTGGGGTACTATGTAGGGATTAGGGCAGCGAGATGTTGGTTCACGTTGCACTTGAACTTATGCATGTCAGTACAGTTGGGGAAGCAGTGACCTGGAATGGAATTCCAAAGTCTAGCAGTTCTGGGGAAGAAACTATTGGAGTAAAAAGATATTTTACATCTAGGGATCTCTACAGTGTGGGGGTGGGATTTTGCAGCTTGTCGGGTCTGTCGAGGGTGTTCACGTCCTGGGGGCACAAGTGCTTGCAGTTCTTCAGAGCATTCACCATTATAATACTTGTAGAACAGGCAGAGGGATGCAACGTTTCGACGATGGGACAGAGGCTGAAGTTTAGATGCCAGTTTAGGGCCTATCAGATTTGCGACTCTCTTTTGAACCCTGTCAAGGAGCGAGAGACTAGTAGCCGATGCACCGGCCCAAATATGACAGCAATACTCCATACATGGGCGAATAGTGGCCTTATAGAGGTACAGGATACTTTCGGGTGTTAGAAGTTTTCTAGCACGGTAGAGAGAGCCCACCTTCCTTGCAGCGGCCCTGGCAATGCCCTCGATGTAATTGTTCCAACTCATGTTTCCTGTAAACGTTAGGCCAAGGAGCTTGAAAGACGTACTCTCAGATAAAGAGTCGTTGGCCATTGCTATTGGTGGTAGAGAAGGTTTCTTGTAATTATTGAATGAAACCAGTTTTGTCTTGGTGGCATTGAACGTTACCATCCATTTTTGTCCCCATTCCACTACTGATTGGAGGTCATCCTCTAGTGTTTCTGCCATTACTTTAGATATATGTTCATATGAGGCAATTTTGTCGGGGAGGTCATTTATGAATATCAGGAACAGCAGAGGTCCAAGGATAGATCCCTGGGGCACTCCCGCATTTATATCATATTGTTTAGATGTACGACCGTCGAGGACAACCTGGAGTTTTCTCTTATCTAAGAAGGATTTAATTATGTTAAGTATTCTACCAGCGATACCGTAAGATCTAATCTTCCTGAGGAGACCCTCATGCCATACCCTGTCAAAAGCCTTAGATATATCTAGAGCTACCGCTCTGCCCTCTTCCGCTTTGTCCAGTGAATGGTATATGCGTTCAAAGATTACAGTTAGGATGTCTGCCGTGGAACGGGTTTGTCTAAATCCATATTGATGGTCGGTCAGAAGTTTAGCATCTGTAAGGTGCTGGACTAGAGCATGGTTAATTAAGGTCTCAACTATTTTGGCAAAAAGTGGGAGGAGGCTAATAGGGCGATAATTTAATGGGTCAGTTCTTTCGCCAGAATTCTTGAATACTGGTACTACAGAAGCAGCTTTCCAACAGCTCGGAAAGCAAGATTCATTAAGGCATTTGTTGTAGAGTTTGGAGAGAACTGGAGCTACTTCGGCTGAGCACTTTTTTAATAGCACAGATTGGATGAGGTCGGGTCCACATGCTTTGGAAGTGTCAAGGTTTTTTATGATAGCATGCACCTGAGCAGGGGTGATTATCAGATCGTCTAGCGTGGCGTCTGTCCGCATAGGAAATTGAGGTAGGGGGTGGTTTAGAGGGTCCAGTGTGGAGTTTGAGGCAAACCGACTGGCAAGCATGTTAGCCTTCTCGGTTGCTGAGCAAACAACCTCGTGATTGTTGGTTAGTGGGGGAATTGTTGATTGCCCATTATTTACTACACTGTTGTAGATTTTCCAGAAGTCACGAGTTCCTAGTTTTTGTGCTTCGATGCGTTTTTTAGTGGTTTCAGTAAATTCCCTCTTAGCTGTCGCTATTTCTTTCTTAATTTCTAGCTTCTATGTACTTCTGTCTGTTTGAACTGGACTTATGTCGGTTAAACCTGCGGAATGCATGCTGCCTTTGAGCAATGGCAGTTGCGCAAGTCGAAGTAAACCATTGGGGAGAGTGGGGCTTGCTAAAGAATTTCCGCATGGGAACATGCGCTTCGATTGCAGTTTTGAACCATTCAGTGGTCTTGGTTGCACATTGTTCAGCAGGAAGAGAAAAAATATTTCCCCATGGGGCGTCTCTGATAAGATCTCTGATAGATCTCTGATAGCTTCCCAGTCAGCCTTTTTATAATGTCTCGTTGTTTTGAGCACTGGTTCTTCAGTTTTGGGTCTAGAGTTTAGGGCGATTTCAACCATTATCACAGCATGATCAGCGTTCCCTAGTGGGCTGTCGGAACTGTGGTCAAAAACAGATCTAATAGTGATGCGTGTTGTTCTTCCTGATCAAGGAAGCGGGTTGGAAAAATAACAATAATATGAGTTGCGCTGCCTGCTGCATCTGTGTAAGTAGAGAATCCAAGCCAGTTTTTGTGATGGACATAAAAGTCGCCAAATACATGTACTTGGGCGCTAGTGTCGAAGGAGAGTGCTGTGTCTATGCTGTCAGATACTTTGTTTATTATGGTGCAGTCTTGGGTCGAGGGAGAGCGGTAGAGAAAGTAAAAGTAGCTAATGTTGTGTAGCATGATTAGTCTAAAGCACATAAAGGCTTGATCATCCGTTTCTAGGTTTGTTTCTCTAGTCAAGGGAAGGGTATTAGGAATGTAAACTCCAAGTCCGTGCATATGTCTGTCAGAGTCCTTACGGCAGAGTGGGAGATAGCCAGGCATGTTAAAGTAGTTAGAGGGGATGGAGGAGTGTAGGTTAGTCTCACTTAGTGCTAAGATATCCGGGGTATTTCTTAGGAGAAATGCTTCAACATCAGCTAAATTAGTTCTAAGCCCACGGATATTTGTGAATGCAAGCCTCAAGGGAGGAGGCAAGTTGGATTTGTTTGACTCTAAGCCTGGTTTAAGCTTATTTTTAGATTGTACTGTCATCATGTTTTTAGCGAGTTTCAGTTGGGTTAGGGGAAGCCGAACAGGAGGTTATGCAGAATATCACACATGCATCACAAGTAGACTATCAGCTGATCCTCCATCAACTAGGACTGTGGCCTCAGGAAAGCCCACCGGGGATGAGTGCAGGGTCCCTTTCCATGCGCGCCATGGCACTGCAAACATCCCGATATTATTCAACTGTTCATGGAGCAGCCGCTCTAAGCGCTACCAAAGAGTTAGGGCTCCTGTACTACCAGTCGGAAACAGCAGCCAGTAACTGTCAATCCGGTACCCTCAACCCATCAGAGGAAGGTCAACCCAATCTAATTGCTCAGGCATATGTGGTACTCAAGCATTCTCAAGTGCCCAGCTTTAGGGGTGGGGTGTGTCGGGAGTGGAGAAACGGCGTTCATTGCCCTAGACAAGAAACAAGATCTACCACTGGGTGTTTCTGTCGAATCACTGTGATAGTATCTCTGCGCCTGGCTAATAGGCAAAGAAGGAGTATGGAAGCCGGGCGATTGGCAGGACCTATCTACTCCTTAAGCATTTTAGGTTTGCAAACCGGTAATTTGTTTTAGTCACCAGCTCTAGGAAGGTTGTCATCCAAGACTGAAGAGGCCTCCCTCCTCTTTGGTTTAGTTTCAGAGTTTTCCTTCTCCTAGACGGATGATCTGGAATGATCTACTGGGTCCGTCACCACTGAGAGGGTTTGCTCCGCGCCTGGGTTCTAATCCAGGTATTTCTGCGACCCTGCGTGGTTAGTTAATGTTATTGGGTTCGTTTGTAGAGGTTATATCTGCTAAATAGTTACACTCCTCAAAGTGGATTAGGGACATTGTTATTTCCTTGTTACTGGATAAAGGGGTTGAGTAGAGCTCATGCAGTGTAAGCAACTATGATTGTAAGGAGGCTTGTTAGTAGATAATGTGGTTTGAGGCTTTCTCTTTTGTATATATATATTTTTTATTATTTTTTTCCTTTTATTTTTATTTTTTTTATTCATGTGAGCTTGGGTCTAGTATAATATTAGAGTGTGATAGGTGTTAAGAATTGAACTACGAGTTGTGCCCAAACTATATTTTAGATGATAGCAGGGCATGAGATGCGAGTGCAATATAGTACGGGTAAAACAGTAAGTTTTGAGTCATGTGTAATTTGGTAAATAGATATATGGGCTGGTTTTAGTAGGTAACCTGGTTAAAAAAGGGCATTACTATGCTTCCATTTCCATTGTTACTGGGAGAGGGTATAGGTAAAAATTCGTGCAGTGGAAGCAGCTAAATTTGCTACAGTATTGGATTGAGAGAGACGAGTTAATGTATGGTTAGATATAGTTTTGTAAGTTTAGGAATGGACGATTAGATATGGTTTAGTATGTTTAGGATTAGGATAAAGTGTTAGGGTATGATTTACTTGTTATTAGAAATTCTGATTTGGTGCCCAAACCGAATATTTAGTAAGACTGAAAGATAAGATATGCTCAGTATAGATACAAGAGAACATTTGATATGGAGTACAGTTATACCTGATAGATATAGGTTATTGCATATTTTGTAAATATAGTTAAATATAGATGGATGGATAAGTAGTATTGTATACGAATGCATGGAATTTTAGACAATTTGAGTAAGTTGCCTTTAGACTACAACGAAGGAGAATGACTTCGCCTTTCTCTTAATATCCGGAAGTTTTTATTCCAATGAGTACCGGTTTAGTTTGTGTAATGATTATTGCAATACTATCTCTTAATAAAGAGATATTAATGGTTGCTGTTCATTATAGATTACTTTAAGTCAATGTATAGGACTATGGCTAGTAAGTATTTACTTAGAAGCTTGGTTATGGGTTAGGAGTTTTAATCAGGAGCATGCCTAGGAAATTTTAGTTGTTAATGGGTATCGATTTACGAGTCTGTTAGGGTCAAGGGCGGAGAGCAAGGACCCCTCTAAGTTACGTGAAACGGATTAGGTTTAGTGGCAACTTGAGAAATAGAGCAGTTTGATTTGTTAGTGATCAGGAGAAAGAGAATTTAAGTAAAAAATAAAAAGGTTTGTCATGCAAAACAGACAATGCAGTCATCTTGGAAGTAAAGTATCTATAGGAGGTACTTAGTATACAAGCAAATTATTAATAATATAAATAATAAATATGATAATAATTTCGAGAATTAAAAAAAAATGTATTCCTTCACATTTAAGACAGACCTACCCTGAAAAATATACGACAAAATCACGTTGAAGCGCCTGTTTTCGTCAGATTACCGAAGTCAATCAGCAGTGAGCCTCGCTAGTACAGGATGAGTGGCCATTTGGGAAGGTCAGGCTCTGTATGTACCGCGCCAAGTCGTAGCAATTACCACATTGGTATTTGGGGGCACGTTTATGTCACTGAAGGAGGGAACCCCTGAACCAAGACGGAAATCAACGGAAAACTATCGTTTTTACTTGTTTTCCCGAGATGACCGTGGCCTTACAATTTGGAGAGCCGTGGTTCCCGACGCTGTTAATACAGCAGGATGATGATGATGATGATGATGATGATGATGATGATGATGATGATGATGATGATGATGATCTGTTTCTATCTTCGTACGGCGGTATACCTAGAAAATCAACAAGATATGAAATGTTTTTTTTCCTTACTGTATATGAAATAGATTGAGAGAAACTGATGAAGATGAGAACGCCATTATATATCAATGTATATTTGTCGATGTAAATAAACGATTTGCTATTTTTCGATTAATATATCTCAGTGTATAATGCTTAATTATTTTGTTTTTTTATGTCCGCTATTTATTTATTTATTTATTCATTTATTTATATATTCATTTTTCGTTTATCACTTATCGTCAAGCATCCTCTTTGTTTAACAATGTTTCCAAATAAGGAAGCAAACAAATAAATAAAAAAGGAAATGGGAATACATCACATGTGATGTTGACGAAACGAACCAATCAGCACGGTCATTAACGTAATGAACAAAAAACTTCAGAAATAACCGAATGACAATAAATATTCTCCATTAACGCAGATTAACACAAAAAGACGAGCAAACAAAGAATCCTTCATCAATTCACGCGTTGCTCACATGCAAACGCCAATGTCAAAATGATGATTACTCAAACCGATTCTATGAATTGCTGAACTCAATTGATATCAGATTAATTTTTTTTTTGTTTCAATATAACTCTTATTTATTGTTAATATTACAGATTTGATCGATTAATTTTGTTTTCAAATATTAAATAGGAATTTAAAATATTCAACAAAATTATCATCGAGAATTAATTGCTATTAATTTAACTGCGTAAAAACCAAATTATATTAATTATTAGTAGAGTTCGGTTATGCTTTTCTTTATTTTGAAATTTTAAATAAACAATAATACCTGGTTAGCATTTATAAATTATATCATT
Source organism: Euprymna scolopes (assembly GCF_053919585.1). Taxonomy (NCBI): domain Eukaryota; kingdom Metazoa; phylum Mollusca; class Cephalopoda; order Sepiida; family Sepiolidae; genus Euprymna; species Euprymna scolopes. The sequence goes on from NC_136505.1 coordinate 65,588,546, forward strand.
GCGTAACAGTAGATAATAGGTGCGTCTAAATAACAACAGGATCATATATATTAGTCTACCGGTTGGCCCGTAAGAGGTAAGATGGAAAATGTTTAAAATAAAAAATGATTTAGAGATTACATTGTCTTTTATGGTCTTGAGAAAACATTTTTAAGGTATGAGTGAAAAAAAAAATAAAACTCAGGAAGCCTCTAGAGCACTACAGCAAGCACTAATTAAAATTAAGGAGCCCCTACTAAAAGTCCTCCTAAAACCAAGTTTCTATCTCCCTCTGTCCTTGAAGAGAAAATATTTTTAAGTAAGGCCTGAAAAAAAAATTCTCAGAATCCATAGGAGCGCTACTAAAAGCAGTAATTATGATTATAAAATATGATTATATTTATATATTGTATATAATTATTTAAATCGTTCCTTTTTAACTCAACGGGATTTATTTTTCAGGAAAACACGTTAGAATAAGTTAAAATAAAAATAGTGTTGACCTTGTGTATGCTTTGCGTATGCGGAAGTCAGAAACTGGATGGACAGTTAAAATGTCGAGGCAAGCAAGCTGATCTGAGTTTCATAATTGTATATATATATATATATATATATATATATATATATATATATATATATATATATACTAGCAGACACATATATATATATACAAATATGAAACGATATATATATATATATATATATCAGTAGACATATATATATATGTGTGTGTAAACTAGCAGACAGCCCGACGTTGCTCGGTCGTAAAATACATTTTAATTAAGACAGAAACTGAGATATGTGCATGCGAGTGTATGTTTTTTCTAAACAGTTCACTTTACTTGTAAGTAAGAAAACATACTGGAGCTAAGATCGAAACTAAAACCCAAAGAAAGGTAGTCAAGTACGATAACCATTAGGCCAGCATCACACTATCTTTACACAGTGTTTTCAAACCTACTTATCCCTAACATAAAGAAGCTGTCTCATATATATATATATATATATATATATATATCTTATAATATGAAGGTGAATGTGTGTGTGAGTGTGTGTGTGTGTGTGTGGTCCCGAATAGGCCCCTATATGGTTGACTATTTTTAAAAAACTGATTACATATAATGATAGAAGATGTATCGAGACACAGGAATGGGTATGTTTGAACTGGCAGAACGGTAGTTCATTAAAATTATGGGGTCTGCGTTCGCGCCTGGTCCACAAAGTATTGAAATAAAAAATTTAAAAATTTATAAATAAAATGTTTACAAGTGTTTTGATATAGATGTACATAATACTTTGAGAAGTATGTTTTAACTTAAATAGGGATGGTATAATAAAATTGTGGGGTTTGCTTTCGCGCCTGGCCTCCATAGAATGAAAATAGGCACAAACTTTAATAAAGACTTTTCATATCTATTTGCATAAGTATACTTTGATAATTATGTTTCAGTTTCAAGAAATATGGTATAATAAAATTATGGGTGTTCGTTTGCGCTTGACCTCCATAGAATGGAAATATGTCACAAAGTTTAACAAGGTTTTTTAATATAGATCCACAGAATATTGTGATAAGTGTTTCAGTGTGAACAGGTATGGTATAATAAATTATGGGGTTTATCTATTTTATTTTTACTTTCATCATATTTTGCTTTGGTTTTGATACCCCCAAATTCGAAGCTATCTCTTTGCAACCCTTCCTTTTCATAACCTATCATACTTTCATAAATCAGAGTCCATTTTCTGTAGGCTGTTTTTGAACCCAGTCAACGACGGGTACTTTTACTAGTATATATATATAAAGACTATATCAAAAACAACATTGTTGCAATGTGTAGACTATAGAATAAAATGTAAAGGATTAACAAACTATAAATGTAAAGGATTAAAAACAGTTTATGGATTTTGTAGACTATAGGATAAAACGTAGATTAGAAGACTGTAGGAGAAACATAATTAATGAAATGTGAAGACTATAGGGTAAAATGTAGAAGATTAAAAAACTATAAGAAAAACATAATTTATGTAACCAAGAGTAGCAAGGCTGACGAAAATAAACCTAATCTTATTCATCTTAAAAAAAAAGTCCAACCCTTGAATCGGCCACAGCTTCGTTTATTGCTATTAATTCGCAAAAAAGGAAAGTTTTTTTTTCTAATAGACTTTTCTCGTGTGATTATAAAATGTTTTCTTGTCTTTATACTATCTATTTTTTGTACCGCACCCATTCTTTCCCTTTGTAATATTTTACTTCTTAGGAAAAAAACATTGTTCTTCTCGTTACGCTTTCGTTAACATGGTTTAATTGAATCCTCGATTCGTCCAAGAACAAAAGACGAATCAAGTGATTATTTTTCTACTCAATCTATGAGTGGGAGGCGTAGACAAAAACAAGAAAGCAATTTTATTGATTAATATATACAAACTAATGGTGCACTTACGTGTAAGTACAAGTATACCGATGGTGGTGATGGCTAAATGATTAATGACAAGGACTTAAAACCAACATGCGCCATGTTCGAATCCAGTTCGCCGCATAGAAACACTTTCGTCATGCTAACAGTTGACCTTGTGTCTAACCTGCTGAAGAGGAGGTAAATGAAATAACATTCGACATTGTCTTAACTTTTTTGTAAATTTCACCATATGTAAGATTTCTAATTTAATAAATAATACTATTACTACTGCTGCTGCTGCTGCTGCTGTTGTTGTTGTTGCTACTATTAATAATAACAACGATAATGATAATAAACATGATATGATCGCTCACCTCAGTAAACATCGGGATACATTTAGAGAGTGTTATTAAATTGCCGATGTAACCCCTCATTCGAGAAAAGGTGGTTAAGGACCCCTTTTTATCTAGAATTCTCGGCTCGTGGAGTGTAGTCTAGTCTCCTCTGAGGTTGTTACATGAAATCTGGTATGCTGAAAGCAAATATCGAAGCAGCAGGCAGGAAGAAAGACAAACTTATGTAGTCTATTTACAGAAGCTTAATTTCGCAGAATTATGTACAAAAATGTTTTTACAATTCTCATTCAATTCGTAGTAAGTTTTTTCCAAAGTCTCAAATCTTTTCACAGACAGCGACAGACGGTGGGATGAGGAAGGTGGAGGAGCCACGTCTCTTCTCGGATTCAACAAGCAATCTGCTTCAACTCCCAACTCTACTGACTAATTTTGGCATGACAGTCGTATATATAGTAAGGTATGTGGATGGGGTGGAAATTCTCCCCAGTCAATAAGATTTCGCCACGAAATCTCCACGAAATCCTAAGCCCCAGGTCCCTGAGTGGGCACCATTCCCATACATGAAATCTGAATTACTCATTCTCACGAGTTCCAAGGTCAGATGTCAATTCTGACATCCGACCTTGAGTTCATTTAAGGCCAGACAATGTTATAAGTGCAATTTCCTGTTATCAACTTTTAGCCGTAAAAATATATTTCTCTGGTTTCAAACAATATCTATTTTTACATGAAATAAAAAATATATATTTATCTTCTCTATCTTAACCCCTTGAGTTATCTGGCGTCATCCGGGAATACAAAGCTACTTCAGCGTAGTTATAACGCTCCTCAATGGGGGATTACGTTACACAGAAGCATTAGAAGAAAAATGACATGAATTTAACAAGTATGAATTGCCTCTTTTGTTTTGTGATTTTTTAGATGAAGATTGATAATTTGTATTATTTTTATTATTTGAACTAATGTTTTCATCTTGAGTATTATAATCTCATATGTTCACAGCGTTTCGGTCGATTTAATCTCCTAACTTCTTTAGATATATCTTGTCGAACTCGGGAATCGGCATGGAATTTTTAACGCAACTCGTTACGTAATCCACAGTTTGCAAGAATCTGTGGAGTAACGGATAAAGTAGCAGGTATATTGTTCTAAGTAGCATTCTAATGAAGATTAAATGTTCAATCATAAGCAGAAGGGATACTAAGAACACAACTGCGAATTACTAAAAACTTATGCCCGGTCGCGGTGGACAGGACAAGAACATGATACTCACGTGGATTACATAAAGGGTTCCGTTCGAAATTCCTGTGCAGATTCCCGAATTCAGCAGTAAGGTTCCCGAGTTCAGCAAAAAGATACATGAGTTCGACAATGTAAACTCTGAAGAAGGTCGTAGATTACATCGACCGAAACATCTGCCAATAACATTCAAGGTGATAACAGTAGTTTTAATAATTCAAATCATAGTATTTTTTGTCTTTTTTAAAACAATATTAATATTCATTGTTTTTATCAATATATACTAATATCAACCGATTCTGTGATAACAGTATGAAAAATATATTGCATGGGGAGTAATCGGGGAGGGGAGCTTTCTGATAAGATCTTTGTTAAAGTTTAATCTGAACAAGATCTTTTACTAATTTGCAAAAAGTAGAAACGCATAAAAATAATAAAACAACTTAATAAGTATTAATGATTTAATAGAATTTGCATTTATTTTCTGGATCACTCGCAGAGTATTTTATAATTGCACGCTGATGGAAGCATTAATATATAAATACTTATAAATTATATATTACCTACCTCTGAATAAATACATTCGTCATTTTCACCATCGCTAGGCACTAATTAATTCACTATCTCTACCCACAGTTGTACTGGGACGGAAAGCCAAAACAAACGATTATTTCATTGGTAAAGCTTTTGAACATAAACGAATATAACAATAATAAGACAAGGGAGTATAAGGTATTAGATACTCCTCGTGTAAAACGTCCGATAGACTAACTAGTTTATTCAGTGTAACATAATATAGTTTAAATAAATAAATGTGGATGTTAGTGGCTTAAGATACCTTGCGAAGTGTAAAAGGAAAAGGAGGCGATAACCTCGCAACATTCGAAGCTTAACGCAACATATGAACACTGACCTTACAATATTATACCTATGTGCAATGCCTCCCCACGGGACAGAGTTAGACACCAGGTTCGTTTTTTAACGTGGAGAAAAGGTACAAAAATAAAAAATTGTCTCAGTCGTGAAGGACTTCTCCTCCACCGAAAGAGAACAAGAAATGAAAGTGCAGCATCTAAAGAACAGATGGTATTTATTTGCTCCCCCACCGAGCAAATTAGGCACAAGGCCGATTTTTAATGTGAGGAGTGAAGGGAAGGGGAAGGAAAAAAGGGGACCAGCTCCCGAGAGGTGGGAAATGGAAGCTGGTTAATGGTCAGGCATGTGGGGTTGCCCCCACATCTGGTCTTTGCTAGTCATAGCTAGTCATAGCTTGCAGCATCTGCCGGAACAGATGGTATTTATTTGCTCCCCCACCGAGCAAATTAGGCACAAGGCCAATTTTTAATGTGAGGAGTGAAGGGAAGGGGAAGGGAAAAAGGGGACCAGCTCCCGAGAGGTGGGAAATGGGAGCTGGTTAAAGGTCAGGCATGTGGGGTTGCCCCCACATCTGGTCTTTGCTAGTCATAGTTTGCAGTATCTGCCGGAACAGATGGTATTTATTTGCTCCCCCACCGAGCAAATTAGGCACAAGGCCAATTTTTAATGTGAGGAGTGAAGGGAGGGGGAAGGGAAAAAGGGGACCAGCTCCCGAGAGGTGGGAAATGGGAGCTGGTTAAAGGTCAGGCATGTGGGGTTGCCCCCACATCTGGTCTTTGCTAGTCATAGCTAGTCATAGCTTGCAGTATCTGCCGGAACAGATGGTATTTATTTGCTCCCCCACCGAGCAAATTAGGCACAAGGCAATTTTTAATGTGAGGAGTGAAGGGCGGGGGAAGGGAAAATGGGGACCAGCTCCCGAGAGGTGGGAAATGGGAGCTGGTTAAAGGTCAGGCATGTGGGGTTGCCCCCACATCTGGTCTTTGCTAGTCATAGCTAGTCATAGCTTGCAGTATCTGCCGGAACAGATGGTATTTATTTGCTCCCCCACCGAGCAAATTAGGCACAAGGCCAATTTTTAATGTGAGGAGTGAAGGGCGGGGGAAGGGAAAAAGGGGACCAGCTCCCGAGAGGTGGGAAATGGGAGCTGGTTAAAGGTCAGGCATGTGGGGTTGCCCCCACATCTGGTCTTTGCTTGCAGTATCTGCCGGAACAGATGGTATTTATTTGCTCCCCCACCGAGCAAATTAGGTACAAGGCCGATTTTTAATGTGAGGAGTGAAGGGAGGGGGAAGGGAAAAAGGGGACCAGCTCCCGAGAGGTGGGAAATGGGAGCTGGTTAATGGTCAGGCATGTGGGGTTGCCACCACATCTGGTCTTTGCTAGTCATAGCTAGTCATAGCTAGTCATAGCTTGCAGTATCTGCCGGAACAGATGGTATTTATTTGCTCCCCCACCGAGCAAATTAGGCACAAGGCCGATTTTTAATGTGAGGAGTGAAGGGAGGGGGAAGGGAAAAAAGGGGGACCAGCTCCCGAGAGGTGGGAAATGGGAGCTGGTTAATGGTCAGGCATGTGGGGTTGCCCCCACATCTGGTCTTTGCTAGTCATAGCTAGTCATAGCTAGTCATAGCTTGCAGTATCTGCCGGAACAGATACTACACTTTGATCTTGTTTATATATTTTATTGAGAAAGAAAAAATTGAACATAAAAAACGTACAAAAAATTCAATTCAACAAAATTAGGCACAAGGCCCTACAAGAAATTGGGAGGGGGGTACAGGGTCTTTTTGACTATGTAACAGATGAGACTTTGAAGTCTTACTCTTGACTGGCAACATTTACCAAAATACCTCAATCACTCTGTGGATCCTAATCTAACTAATAACCCCAGCGTTCAATGTAAAATTTAACTATGTACAATTTGTATATTCATTTCTGTATGTTGTGTGTGCATTTTTTTTTTCTTGTGTGTATGTGTGAGAAAATAAAGTTCGATTTCATTAGAAAGAGTTCTTGAATTAATTGGCATAAAATGTTCGTGGAGTGGGAAAAAAAAAAAAAAAAATAAAAAATAATGAAAATGTTCATTTCAAAAATAAGGAAAAAACTACTAATGTGTTGTTAGTAAGACCCCCCTGTACTATTCTATGTGGCTAGATCCCCCACTGTTTTCCGGGGAACCGAAAACAAGCAGAGCATCCCTAATGGGGTTTTGGGAAGTCGCCTTAATGGAGGTGGGAGAAAATAAAGCAACGGATGGAGGGGGTAGGAAGGTGACCTCTGAGTAGGGGGATGACCGGGGGCATCAGAAAATAAAGAAGAGGAGCAGGGGGGGTTGGGCAGACTCAGAGGTTCTCTAATACCAAAAAATAAAATCAGGAACAGGATCTCATTTGTACCACCAGTCAAGAGTTACTTTACTGAACTTATAATGCTAACCTAGGCGGGATGGGTTCCGTAGGACCCAGCACCGCCCATGCCATGCCTAAGGAGGGAACACGTATTGAAACTTGGCTCCTCGATGGATGCACAAACTAGTGCTGTGCACCCACCTCTTGTCAAATTCCACTCTAGGCAACCTCTTCCAATCGCATCTGATCTTTACTTTAAGCAAATGTTTAAAGTAAACGATGAGATCCCGATCAGGAACAGATGTCCCTTCGTGGACCAACTTGAGGCGCGTGATCCAAATGGTCATGCGCGCTACTGCTAGGATCGCCAGGAAAACCAAACTTTCCTCCCTGGGGAACGGCGGCTCCATGTTGTACACAAAAGTTCCTACGTCGAGATCGAGCAGACACTCGGCATCGATGCGAGCTGTTACCCCCTCGACGTACTTTAATAGGGGCTGTATCCGGCTGCAACTAAAAAACGCGTGCTCGATTGTTTCGGGCTCGCGTTCGTCACAGCACGGACAGAAGCGGCTGGTATGTTCTTTATACCGGAAAAGTACGTCAAAGAGGGGCAGCGCATTTCGGACCAGTCGCCAAGTCAGGGAGAATTCCGAGTTATTCAGGATCTCCCGTCCCGGCGCCCAACACCATTGAGAACGGACAACCTCCATCGACCATCCCATCCGCCTACAAAGTGGATCCTTCGCGGTCCCCTCCACTAAATCCCGATACAGTTTCTACCTTGGCTGATCGAGGACATTGGTCCCCGGCAAAGCTCTAAGAGCGGTTCAGCATTCGGAGAAGAACTTGGACTCCCCCTTCGGTCTACGACGACCTTCTACCGAAGGGTTGGGTTTGAGATTGGGAAACGAGTTCTCAACCACAGGGACCCAAGGAGCGTCTCCTTCAAGCGAACGACTCAGGAAAGCCAATCCCTCGGCGTTTCTATGACACAAGAGACTGGGCTGACCCAGGCCTCCCTCGCTCGGATTTTGAACACAGACCTCTCTGCAGACATAATGCTTACCCTCGTTCCACAAAAGTGAATCGAGGTGCCCTTGTAAGCGGGTTAGTCGTTTTGCAGGGAGAGGAAGTACAGACAAACGGTAAAGGATGAGCGGAAAGACGTATGTAGCACACGCCTCCGCCCGACTCTTCAAGGACAATTTCCTTCCAATCCAAGTCTTTACTGACGATTTGACCTTAGACTGTACTTCCGACCAATTCTTTTCCAGCTGAAGTCCCGGTCCAAACCAGACCCCGAGAATGCGGACCGGTCCATCAGTCCAGCTGAAAATACCTGGAAGCGAGTTTACCCCGGTCCAGGCCCCCAACCGCAGGCCAACAGACTTGCTACGGTTGAAGATGGCCCCTGTTACTTCTTCGTATCGAGCGAGCGCCTCGACCACGCTTGAACGTCCGTGAGGCAAGACACGAACACGGTGACGTCATCGGCGAACGCGGAAACCCTGGCTCGTGTGCCTCCAGGGAGAGCTATTCCGCGCAGGACTGGTGTAGCCGCCTCGTCCCTTAACTTGCGAAGGAGGGGTTCCAACGCCAGGACATACAACAGAGGCGACAGCGGACAACCCTGTCGCACCGACCGAGAGACAGCGAATGACTCCGACAGCTTACCGTTGATCTGCACCGCTACCGTCGGCCTGTCATACAGAACAAAGATCCACTTGCGGAAGTCCGGATTAAATCCGGCGGCCTCTAACACAGATCCTAGGAACCGATGGTCGACCCTATCGAATGCCTTGGACTGATCCAAACTGATCAGCGCGGCTTCGGCGTCGTCTTCTGTCCCCTCTATGATCGAGCGTATCAAGTGCAAATTGTCTTGAATCGATCTCCCCTTCACAGCATAAGTCTGGTCCGGTTCGATCAAGTCAGTGATGACAACCTGCAAGCGATTCGCAAGAATCTTTGCCAAAATCTTTAACTCTGTGTTTAGCAGAGTCAAGGGCCTAAAATCATCAAAGTTTTCCCTCCCACCATGCCGTTGACCTTTCCTCAGCAATGTGATCACAACCTTGGTCACCTGTCCAGGGATGGAACCCTGGGCAAACCAATGGTTGAACATATCCTTCAGAATAGGGACCAACATGGGCGACAGCCTCAAGTAAAACTCGTAGGGTAAACCATCAAGCCCCGGGGATTTGTTATAGCCGACCTGCTTCAACGCAGTAATGACCTCATGTTCAGTAATAAGACCATCACAGCTAGCCGCCCGAGCCGCCGTGAGGCGGGGCGAGTCAGCCAAATAGCTGCCAAACTCATCAACCCTGAGTCCGGGTAGTTGGGTGAAGCGCACCGATAGATGCTCCCGAAACCCCTCGCAGATCTCCCGAGTCGATACTAAGGGCTGTCCTTCCAGGTTATGTACTTTACGAATGTACCCATCCGAACCACGCCTTAAAGCAGCCTTACGCTCAACAGCGTCAACATTCACAGCCTCGTTAGAAACTTTGTTTAACCTAGCCCTAACTACTTGACCTTCATACCGCTCGCTAGCCAAGCGGTTGAGATCTTGTTTAGCTAGTGCTAACTCTAGGGGGTCCCCCCCTCCACCGCCCGGGTCAGCTTATCCTCTAAACGCTTCTTTGCCTTAGCCTTATCTATCGCGAGGCGTTGGCTATACTGGACAGAGAAGCGCCTAATTTTGGCCTTGAGACTAACCCACCACTTACTCCCTGTAACCGCCCCCACAAAAGCCCGCTGAATTAGCTCAGTGACCTTCAACCGGCAGTCCTCCAGCTCCAACAAGGTGCTGTTGAACTTCCAGTATCCGGCCAGTTTAGGCCTAGCACTTAAGTTCAAACGGGCCATAACAAGTTTATGGTCCGAGTGTCCTAGCAAGTGGAACGTGGGGCAAGATAGGAAGTCTACATCACCTCTTCTAACTAACATCCGATCCAAGTAAGTGCTTGGATGGGAAGGCACTACAGGATGCCAGGTCCACATCTCCCGCCCCGGATGATCCAGACGAAATCTGTCGACGAGATCGCACGAGGCCATCAGGTCAGACAGACTGCTGTCACACCACGCCGACCCGCTAGTCCCCCCGACCTTATCTATTTTGGGATCAAGGATTGCATTCCAATCCCCCATTAAAACTAACCGTTCCGGATCCACTAAGAAGCCCTCCAACCGTCGAAAAAAGGTTGCCCTCTCTACAGCAGCATTGGGAGCATAAACAGCAACAATCCGAAAAACACTACAATTAACAGCAACATCAACAACAAGCGCCCGTCCGTCCTCGCCTGCGTGAACAACATTCACCGACGCTGACAGGGTGCGACTCACTAGCAAGGAGATTCCACGACTATAGGTATTGCCATATGCTGAGTAGACATCGTAATCGTTTACCAGCACCTGACAATCCCCGTCACAAACAAAGTGGGTCTCCTGGATAGCGGCAATATCTACCTTGAGGGACACCAAGTCTCTCACAACGCGCGAGGCCTTGCTTCGACACCTGATGCCCCTCACATTCAATGCAGCCAAGTTCAAAGACATGATCACTTACCTCAAGCACTGTCACAGACGGGTCTGAAATCCTGGGCAGTGAGGACATGGCAGGCCTGGCTAAGGCTGCCGGTAAGTAAATCCGATGAAGGTGATCCATCCTTGGACACGCCCCCACGTCCAGGGGGAAGGTTAGTTTGAGTGCCCTGTATAGCGATGGGTGTACATACATGGGGATTCTACCCTCACATTTAAAGAAAATGTTGGTCAGCGAAGGATGGTCCATATCCACCAGCTGCTGGCCTGGGATCGCATTCTTCGCTGCCTTAATCATTGCCCACATTCCTCCAGTCCTAGCGTCCTTGTTGACCCTAACGAAAGTGGTCAACAAGGGAGCGTCCTTGAATTTAGTGGGGTCTGTTACTAGGTCTCCACCGACTTTTTCCAAGTTTTTTAGTTTATTGTACCGGACCTTCTGTTGTCCTTTAAGGTCCGGAGCCGGTTGGAGAGGGTCTGTTTCACAAATCCTGCTTCCTGGCAGGAAGGGGAGCTTTTTGGTCGGTTCAGTGCGGACTTTGGGAGTGGGGGAGGGGACCTCTTTTGGTTGATGGGGAGGCTGAGCGCTTGGAGAGGGGGTAGCCTGCTCGTTTTCTTCTTTTTGGCTCCTGTCACGGGATGAGGGGCGGGAAGAGTTTCTTGGGGCCTTTATAGGAGAGGGGGAAGGTTGTTCGGGTTGCTGGGGTGTTGGGATCACAGGGGGCTCATCCTGTGTTGTTGTTGCGAGGGAGTCCTTCTCAGTCTCAGTGGGGGTAGGAGGGTTTGCGCATGTCTTGCGGCTTTTCCTCCTCCTGGCCCTCCTGATCTCTGTTGCGCTCAGGGCCATAGAGACTGTTGTTGTCTCTTCCTCTGCCTCTGACGCGGTCTCCTCCTCAGATTCTGGTAGTTTCCTCTTGTTTGAGGAGGAGGGTGTCTGTGTGTCCATTTTCTCCGTCTCGCTCTTCGGTTGTTCTTGGTCTTGGGTGACTGTCTGCAAGGATGGCTGTTTGTTGATCTTGCCTTTCTTTACGACCGTCACCCAGCCTGTCGGTGCCTCTGGAGGATTTGCGGCCGGCGCGGGAGCAGCGGCTTGATTTGTTGTCACGCTTGTTCCCGCCGCTTTTGTGGGCTTCTTCCCTCCATTCCTCTTTGGACAGTCCTTCGCCATATGCCCTTGTTGTGTGCACAGCCAGCAATGAGGCCTCCTCCCTTCCACTATAAGGGAGAGTGTCCACTCTCCGAACTTGAGTGTGGCTGGGATGGCGTAGAATCCAGCTTTGTCCAGGACCATCTGTACTTTGTAGTCCCCGGTCATGATGTTTCTTAATCCGCGGACCGGGGTGACTTCCTCTACGTCTCCATACTGGCTTAGGATAGCCCCCAGTTGTTTGGCCTCCATATAGCAGGGGACGTTTAGAGCAGAAACATTTGCTCTCCTCTTGTTCATATAGATGGGTTGGAGCTTTATGTTGCTGCTCTGATGGCAGGTCCTGGACAGCCTGACTGCGTCTTCGGAGGTGGGGAGCAGAACATCCCACTGTGCGTAACTCCTTCTACAGATGTAGTTGGCGGGAATGTTCTGCTCCAGCAACACGTTCATCATGGTGTCCTTGTTGACGCCCATCAGACCCCTTGTCTTGGTGTCTGAAGTTATCAGCGAGAGCACTCTTTTCTCCAGAACTTCCACTTGACACGGGAGGGGTTGGATGTTGTTCCCCTGGGTATACTCCTTGTAAGTGGAGTCGAAGAGTGCTCTGTAGTCTTCGGGCGTCAACTTCCCTTGCTGCTCTTTGGGGCCCCATGCCGGTCCTCCATCCTGGTGGGTGTCAGCTGGACTCGGGTTGGGGGGCGTAGCTGGTGTTGTGGGGCTCTCCATTGTTATGGGCATTTTTGGTTTGGGAACGGGGCCGTTACCAGGCAAAGTAGGCCATTGTGTCTTTGGCGTTGTTTCGTCCTGGCTTGGTTTGCTCTCCGGGCCGCTCCCCTTTCTTATTTTCTTCCTTTGCTGGGTGGCTGTCCCCTTGGGGGATGGAGGTGTCTCCCCTTCTGGTGCCGTGTTCCCAGCTGGAGCCTTGGTGGGTACTGTCAAGGGTGTCTCTCCTTCCAGCTTGCTTTTGTTACCACTGGCCGGAGAGTCACCCCTTTTCCGTATTTGGTCCTCTTGGGGAGTGTTGGGGGGCCAATCACTGTCTTCCCCGCCGAATAGTGAGCAGATGGAGGCTATTACGTCTTCATCCAGCGCCTCGGTTTGGTCCGCGGTGCTGTTTTCCTCCTTTTCTGTTGGGGAGTCGCCCTTTGGGGGAGCGGGGGATGGGTTCCCCGGTCTTCCTCCCTTGGTTCTGCCGTCATGGGGTGCAGCTGGTTGGCTGGGTTCTGCACTTTCCCCAGCTATTGACTTAACGGCAGCTTTTTCCGCTGGGTTGCCCTCGTGGAGAGCGGTTGCAGGTGCTTTTCGGGGGGTCGCCGCGGGCTGCGGCCCTACCCTCCCGCTTTCTTCCAAGGTCGCCGCGCGCCGGGGCCCTACCTTGTTTCCTGGCGCCGTCTCGCCGGGAGATGCATCAGCTCCCTCACATAGGGAGTCGTTAGCAGTTGAGATGCTGCGCATTTGGGGTGGCGTACACCTCCTGCCTGGCATCGTGGCGGTTGCACTGGCCGCTGGCGCGGACCAAAGTGTAGTGGGGGAAAAGAAAACCCAGGGGAATGGAGGGGGAGGAGGGGGAGGAGCGGACTTTGAAGAAATTAGAGTTTTTGACTTCCCCTCACGGGGATGTCGGGTTAGCAGCTCAGATCCCCCCGCGAGGGGGGAGAGCAGAGAAGAAAGACGCAGTGGGTGCTAGCGGGTCAGAGTGCCGCGTCGCAATTAAGAGAGAGAGGGGATAGGCATCCCTGCCCACAGAGTGGAGCAGAAACGAAGCACCCGCCCTACCCCACGTCACCCTACCCACTAACTTACCCCAACGGAAGCGAGAAAGAGAACCCTGTCTGCTCGATCCACTGGGAGAGCAGCGAAGATAGACAAAGTTTGGGCCTGGCAGGTCAGAGTGCTGCTCAGGCAATTAAGTGTGGAGAAATTAGACCATCCCCTGTCTCTAGAGGGAAGAGACCGGAACGAAGAAAAAACGCATGCAAAAACCAACAAAAGCAGGTCTCAACTACCAGCTAGTGGTGTTGGTCCCGAGATTCCAGTCTCCCAAAAAAGGGGATGGGTTTCCGGGTCCAAGCTCCCACAAATCACGAGTCGGTCCTTTAGGTCCTGACTCCCCAAAGGAGGGGGTCGGTCCTTGCTAACGAAGGTTAGTATGAAAACACCTTAACCTAGCCCGAAAGCCCGGTGGCGGAAAGTTTAGTAACTGAGAGAACAGATGGTATTTATTTGCTCCCCCACCGAGCAAATTAGGCACAAGGCCAATTTTTAATGTGAGGAGTGAAGGGAGGGGGAAGGGAAAAGGGGACCAGCTCCCGAGAGGTGGGAAATGGGAGCTGGTTAATGGTCAGGCATGTGGGGTTGCCCCCACATCTGGTCTTTGCTAGTCATAGATTGCAGTATCTGCCGGAACAGATGGTATTTATTTGCTCCCCCACCGAGCAAATTAGGCACAAGGCCAATTTTTAATGTGAGAAGTGAAGGGAGGGGGAAGGGAAAAAGGGGACCAGCTCCCGAGAGGTGGGAAATGGGAGCTGCTTAATGGTCAGGTATGTGGAGTTGCCCCCACATCTGGTCTTTGCTAGTCATAGCTAGTCATAGCTTGCAGTATCTGCCGGAACACATGGTATTTATTTGCTCCCCCACCGAGCAAATTAGGCACAAGGCAAATTTTTAATGTGAGGAATGAAGGGAGGGGGAAGGGAAAAAGGGGACCAGCTCCCGAGAGGTGGGAAATGGGAGCTGGTTAAAGGTCAGGCATGTGGGGTCGCCCCCACATCTGGTCTTTGCTAGTCATAGCTAGTCATAGCTTGCAGCATCTGCCGGAACAGATGGTATTTATTTGCTCCCCCACTGAGCAAATTAGGCACAAGGCCGTTTTTAATGTGAGGTAAAAACCCGCTCCCCTAAAAGTAGGCAAAAAGGGGGCACTCTGGTTACCAAAAATAATAATTGTCCCAGTATAGAGGGTTTCCCCTCCATTGACTGGTACAAATTATCTTAAGTGCAGCATCTGCCGGAACAGATGGTATTTATTTGCTCCCCCACCGAGCAAATTAGGCACAAGGCTAATTTTTAATGTGAGGAGTGAAGGGAGGGGGAAGGGAAAAAGGGGACCAGCTCCCGAGAGGTGGGAAATGGGAGCTGCTTAATGGTCAGGCATGTGGAGTTGCCCCCACATCTGGTCTTTGCTAGTCATAGCTAGTCATAGCTTGCAGTATCTGCCGGAACACATGGTATTTATTTGCTCCCCCACCGAGCAAATTAGGCACAAGGCAAATTTCTAATGTGAGGAATGAAGGGAGGGGGAAGGGAAAAAGGGGACCAGCTCCCGAGAGGTGGGAAATGGGAGCTGGTTAAAGGTCAGGCATGTGGGGTCGCCCCCACATCTGGTCTTTGCTAGTCATAGCTAGTCATAGCTTGCAGCATCTGCCGGAACAGATGGTATTTATTTGCTCCCCCACTGAGCAAATTAGGCACAAGGCCGTTTTTAATGTGAGGTAAAAACCCGCTCCCCTAAAAGTAGGCAAAAAGGGGGCACTCTGGTTACCAAAAATAATAATTGTCCCAGTATAGAGGGTTTCCCCTCCATTGACTGGTACAAATTATCTTAAGTGCAGCATCTGCCGGAACAGATGGTATTTATTTGCTCCCCCACCGAGCAAATTAGGCACAAGGCTAATTTTTAATGTGAGGAGTGAAGGGTGGGGGAAGGGAAAAAGGGGACCAGCTCCCGAGAGGTGGGAAATGGGAGCTGGTTAAAGGTCAGGCATGTGGGGTTGCCCCCACATCTGGTCTTTGCTAGTCATAGCTAGTCATAGCTTGCAGCATCTGCCGGAACAGATACTACACTTGGATCTTGGTCAAAAGGTCAACAGTATTATAAAAGTAAAAGGAATACAACTAATACTTAAGTGGGGGGCAATAGTTGGACTTTATTGTGACTACTTAGTACAAACCTTAGTACAAACTTTAACGCATTGTGGATGGAAAATGATACAATAAATGACAAACTCGTATTGTGAAAGGAAGATTATATACCAAATAGCTAAATCTATCCCCCCCCATCTCCAGATAAAACTATTCAAGATAGTTACAACAATATTTCCCTGGGTTAATGCCCTTGTGCGTAATGCTATATATTACAATAAATGCAGTCGTTTAAAAAAATATATTATTAAATGCAAGTTTTTTGTGTTCGTTTTATTTATTAACAAACACGTACGCGCCTGTAATGTCACAACTCCGCGCATGCCCAGTGAGTGTCTCTTTGTGATGCGTTTCCGTTTCTTGTAAAACCGAAGGCATTGATCGTTTTTTAGACACTTGTCAACAAATATTTCTTTAATATAGTAATTTGAAATTGTTTGATAAACATGAGTGACTAATTCTTTAAAAGCCACAACATGGATTCATTAAAATTCCAGCTATTTCTGTTACGAATGGAATGTTGCTAATTGTTCGCTTTTTATATTTCTATTTTCTTTTTTTCTAATCTGCTGTTAATAAAGTTTTCTGTGATAAAAATGGGTGGCCATGAAATAACGCCCGTTAAAGAAATGAAAAGAAATGAAGATTAGAATAATAAATTGAATAAAAAAAACAATAAGAGAATTAGAACAACAAAAAAAAATACGATAATGTAAAAAAAATGTGGTTAATGAGAGAGGAACAATATATTTGCCTTGCGTGGTTAGTCTCATTTACTTGCTTCCATACGAAGGCAGAGTAGGAAACAATTTCAGCTTTTAATGTAAAAAATATTCCAGATCCCAAGAGAGACATTATATATTGCAATAAAAATGAAGACAACATTCATTCTAAAAATATTTTCTGAACAAAAATAAAAATAAAATAAAATATACTACCCAAACAAATATTACACTTTGCTCCTCGCCAAAAGGTCGATATATGTATCTTAAATCTTTTACAAAAAAAATTCAAAGTACGTTTCTTCAGAAAATAACACGATGTAGCACAAGGTAAAAATTAGGTCTGTGGTAAAATGTGGATCGGCTCTCACCTGCTGGGTCTATTCTCTAAACTAATTTCAGACACCAAAATACCACATTCACTCTATGGATTACCTTGCTTGACCTTAACGTCGATTGATATGAAGTGTCTTATTTACAAAAAAAAAGCAAGTCATTGTTGTTTTTACTAACTTCTTATATTCAATGCAATATTGGTTCAAAACTTGACTCATCAGACATTTTTGTTTTTGGTTGTCATTTGCTGTTGCAGTAGCAATTAACATTTTTTTACTAGTTAGGTTTCCTAGCCCTGAGACCAATCCCCGTTTTCACAACCGGGTTTGGGAACGACTTGTGGTAGATTAGAAGTTCATATGCGAGAGGAACGATTATAAGAAAGTTACCGAGCTGATAAAAGCCAACACTTTTCTTTCTTTGTTCGTTCAGCTTACTACGTTCGCTTCTTTCTTTTTCACTACTTTTTTATTTTTATTTATTTATTTATTTATTTATTTATTTTTTCGAAGGGAAAATCACTAATAAAGTTAGATGCTTTAAAATGGCAGTGGAGTGCCGGATTTTTACATCGAAATGCGATTTATTTTTATAGTCACCTGTTTCTTTTTTCCCTTCATTGTGATACGCTCTCCTTTTCACTTCCAAAAGCAAGTTAGGGTTTCACAGAAGCGTGTTAACTCAATGAAAACCGTTTTAATCCCTAAATTAAATAATAAGCCTACACACACACACACACACACACACACACACACACACACTAGAACTTTGAAACGAACTTTCTGACGCTCTTGTCTACGTTTTAGCTAAGAACTTTAAACTTTCTCGACAAACTTTAGTCTTTCGAAGATTTATGTCAAATTGGTGACATATAAATATAATTGTCCGATCGTAAAATGCGTTTACATATGATATTTTAATTAATGCAAATTTAGTATTTAATACAAATTTAGTATTATTATATTATATTGGATCCAATATATAGTAATGATGTTAAAAGTTTTAAAAAAAGACTCATGCGCCACTAGTGAGAATCGAAACCAAAACGATTTACTTTTTCCTTGGACGTTAATGCCTGAGCTATCAAGATGTGTTTGCTGCAAAGTTAAAAATGAAAACATGAACCAATACCTTTTACCTTACTCATGCATATTCGTAATGCCATCGTTCGACTCTTCACCAGGCAAATTTCTTCTTTTTTTAATCTTTACACATTTGCACCAATTTTCCCCGGCTACAACCCAAATATAAAGTTTTGCATGCGTTCGAATACACAATAAATTAAGTTTAATGTCTCTAGACCAAAAACTGACAGAGAAGTTTGTAGGCAAAATTCTTTAAACAAAAATATATATATTTCTACATAAATATATAGAGAAATAAGTATGTGTTTACTATAAGCTTTTATACAATTATTACACAAGTATAAATTATGTAGAATATCTGCATGAATATAATTACATGTAATAGTTTACTAAAGATGATTATTCCATAAAAAAAAACCGAAAACACCAATAAGGTATTAATTTAAATGAATGTTTTAAAGAATATGCAAATTAGCCAGTTCTTTTTTTTTTCAGATAAACGCAATTCCACGACCCAAATGTAATGAAAACAGAACAAGAGATTCCGACTAGTAATCTTTTATTCAATTAAGAATCTTACTACTCGTCTACTTGACAAGCGGAAATGTACAGTTTTTATAGCTTGGATTATCAAAGAGGAGATAATCCATATTCACAACATCATATATAGAAAAAGTGGATTTCCTTTTTAAATAAATAAAAAAGTGTTTTTAATATGAATATCAATACACAAAAAAAAATTCTATTAATATAGATTTTGTTCTTTTTTCACTTTCATTCACAAAACCTTTCATTCACAAAAACTTTCATTCACAGAAACTTCATATACACATCTATTTTATCCTTTTTCGAGAATTATCAGTGTGGAGGATGAAACCTACATCCACGTCACTTTTAACTCACTTCTATCATTGCGACCAACCAAACAGCTTTAGTAAAATGGGTGAATTAAGGTCTATACATATCAATACAAGCCCACTCATTTTAGTAGGTTTTCATAACAGTGTTCAACAATCCAGTCGGTCATACTTTCGCACTTAATTGACAACCTAACTTTATCTCTCTTAAAGTGTTCATCTTATGTTAAGATAAATATATTTTTTAATTATTATCCACGTACATATATTTTTAAATATGTTCAATTCTGCTACTTAGAACTAATAGCTCATATTGTATTAAATTTTATACATGATCTAATTCAGAGGTTATTGTCGCCCAATTTACGTCCTGTTTCCTTTTCTACCTTTATTCTATCTATATATTTTTCTTCGTTTCACAGCACATCTAAAACACAAGGTTTAAAACTCCTAAGAGCCGTCATCCTAAATTTTTCTGCATACGTAGCATATCTGGAGTGTTCTTGAATCTCCACAATGCCTCTATTTCTTTAGTAAAATCAGTTCACGAAATTTAGTGTATTCGCCGTTATCAGGCTCCAATCTTCTCTTCACCGTGTCGTTAACTTCTCATTAAATGTTATCGATAAAGAAATATCGAAAATCAATTGGCGTTTTAAAACCCGCTTTAATGTTTTATTTTTAACTCGTAGCAAACATTTATACGCATAAAATACACTTCTCGTCCAATAAGAGACAGGAACTATCACAATATACCTTTATCTAAGTTCAGTCGAAAGGGAAATATTTTCTCTACACGAACGTAAGACTAGAGGTTTATTGTCTCTGTGACATCACTGCCGAGGCAAATAGCATTGAATTCTAATTATATACTTGCACTCCTCATAAGTTTTACGTTACATATGAACTTACTATACTAAACTTATCTTTAAGTACTCGCATAGTGTTATTATGTCAACTTTATAGCATGGATAAAGTATTAGGTAATAATAAGTATCAGTGACAGTCTTCTGGGGGTAGATGTTTCAATTCTTCGTACCGTCGTCATGTGGTATATAATTAAGAATTACTTAAGAATTTTACTCGATTATGGCAGACTTAACGAGAGTAGTTTACCTATTAACTTAAATAAAGAGTTCGGTTCGAAATTCATTCATTGCAGATTCTCGAATTCGTCATAAAAATTCCCGAGTACGACATAAGGATTCCTTATTTTATTGATCGAAATGTTGTTTATTCAAAGATGAAAATAGTAGTCCGAATAATTCCAGTTATAAAAATCACAATCCTCATCTAAAAAATTTCGATACATAATATCGTATTGTATTTTGTAGAGAAAGAGGTTCTGTTGTTTTGTGTTCCAAAGATTAGAAGTTTTTGTTCGTTGTACTTGTCCGGAAATAAAAAGTTCATTCTAGACGATTGCGATTTCGATTGTGTTTAAACAGTATTACATATCTTTTGACATATCTTATTCATATACCGATAAATGTTTGCGTAAGAAATCAAATATTTTCTGTATCGGTGAGGCAAACCTTTGTGCGAACCCCTAACAAATAGCTATAGTTCCAGAGACAAAGATCTCGTTGATAGATTTTAGAGTCAGCATGTCACCTATTCATCTTAAAGGACGAAATTCATATGGCAAAGGAGATTGCTTTTCTGAGGTAATCGATAAGTTATTGGCTTAATAGTGACGTATAGAAGAATGATCGGTCTGTATTATGATGCAGAAAACTGATCTCTACCATTTCTTAGTACTGAGGAAACCGAAAAAAAATTTTGAAAGCAATGAAAATAATTTCTCTTTTAAGCAATAATTGATCGCCTACGTAAATATAAGAGCCAGTTACGATTGCTGATTTCAAAGCACAATAACTCAGATGTTGTCAAAATCAATTGTTCTTTTGTTGGTGTCAATTTTCTTGATAAGTTTTAATAAAACTCTGGGTGGGGTTGGGTTAAAATATTTCAGTCATACAAGTAAATTCTTAGAGTAAGTGAACCTGATTATAAAGGATGAGATTTGATGCAACGTTCTTTAGTTTTTTTTTTCTTTTGCTGAAGAGATAATCTGGTCCTTTAATAATTGTTGTAATATATGTTTCACATGTGTTCAGGATTCTATTTGTTATTTTCACTAATTTATTAGAATCAAGTATATATTCACTGTGGATTTACTGTATTCGGCCCAAGGACTCTTTAACACTTTTGATGTGGTTAAAAGTTACTGTAAAAATAGGTTTGGTTTCAGTTCATCTCACTTTTTAAAAACATGAATTTAAATAAGGGTTTCTGTGCAATGGAGGCGGAGCAATCAATACTAAACAATGCATGGCCGTTTAGTTTCTGTTTAAAATGTTTAGGAGTATATAAAACTCCTAAAACCAACGATTAACCAATCAGATATATCGGAGGCGACACACCCTTTTCTTAAAATGAGATTATCGAGATATTTAGAAATGAATGAGCTGAAACAGTTCTAATCTGTCTTTAGATATCGATGTATTAGTGATGCAAAGGAATATCTAAGGTCTCCCTAAACTTTTATTTTCTGAATTGAAATATCTAAATACTAGAGAAGATGGAACTGTTCAACACAAGTTATCAGAAAGAAATCCTAATTGGACTAACTTTTTTACACCGCAATAATTAAAATGACTACAAATATGAATGTTAATAAAACAGTAAACAAGCAGGTTTGTCAACTCTTTTAGATAATTGTTTAATGACATAAACTTCATCGTTTTGGGGATGATAAAGGAACATATATAAATGAGTTGCTGGGACATGTGCAACACGGAAACATACGTAGGACAACACAGTCTCTTCGTTGGAAGAGTTCATTTCTATATGGAAACCCGTCTTTTATGTAAAGATAAATTCCATGCTCATGGCTATCTTGAAGGTCGGGTTTGAAGAATATGAGGGCAATCTGGAATATTGTTTTAGTCTTCGACAGAAATTGATGGGGGTTTATGCTAGTTTGACACAAATTTGATTTCCTGGAAGTTGATTTCAAACTCTGTAAGTTAGCCCCTACTCTTAGGAAAGGAAGGTTGTTTGTAAGGGTTAGAATTTTATGTACTGATTCAGTTTTACATTTTAGTTTAACTCTTTTCATATTAAGGTTCTGTGTAAGAAGATATCAGTGGAATAGTTGACAGCAAAACAGAATAGATAAGTGAGATATCTTTGTAAAAATTGCAGAAAAAAAGCCGTAGCAGTTTTCGCTAATATGATATAAAGAGACCCCGCTATAAACTATTGAATGATCCAGACTTCATTCATAAAATTAAAAGCATGATAGTTTATATATGCTGATAGGAATACATTCTTGAAGTTTACTACAACGTCTGAAATTACTGTTACAATCAGTTTTTACAGGAGTCTTACATATTAGTGTCTTCTTTTCCTTTATTCATTATATTTCAGGATCATATGATTGTCGTTCTAAAAATAATGCCTCTTATTTTTCATTCCGCCGAATAGTTTAGAAGGGGACTGCAAATTGCATGATTATTGAACTTATGCATTCATGCGCCGGAAGTTTCATTTCTCTGTTCCAGAGACTTTAAGAAAGAGTCCCCGTCGAGGACGTGCATCAGAAGCGAAGATTCGTCAATGAACTCCTCTGAGCAGAAAAACTTGAACTAATCCAAATTCACCGGTGCCTGTTGAACGTTTATGAATCCGATGCAGTAGATGTCACCACAGTTAGATATGTTCATCGATGTCAGAAGGGGCGAAAAAGTGCGTTCATGCATAGTCACCACCCCAGAAAACAATATGCGCCTTGACCAGCTCATCCGCGTTGATCGGCGGATAACGTTGAGTGAAATGCGTGTAGAGTTGAATATGGGTGTCAGTTCACTGGAAATGCTGTTACCATCCCTAGGAAAGTGTTTGCTCGATGGGTTCCACAGATGCTCACGTAGTACCAGAAGGGCCATCGACTGGATTTGTTGAATCAATACAAAACCGAAGATGACGGATTCGTGGACCACACGTTATTTCTGACAAGCCGCTGTGTTACCACTCCGAGCCGTTGTCCAAACCCCAGCAAAGCAGTTCAAGACGCAGACATCTGCAAGCAAAGTGATATGCACCGTCTTCTGGGACATGAGGGATGATATCCTCTTGTGTTTGTACGAACAAGGATTGACTGTCAACTCTGACGTCACTTTGAAATGTTAACAAAGCTAAAAGCCCAGATTGCCCTTGTAAGGCCATAGAAAAGGGACACATTCCATTTTCAAAACGACAACGCAAAATCATGCACTAGTTTGAAGATCACGGAATGTGTGACATAGTATAGTCCAGACCTGAAATCGTCAGACTTCCACTTATTTAGACCACTGAAGGACGCATCACGTCGGCAGCATCTCCTCGACAACAATGCCGTAATCACAGCCGTGAAAAAATTGATCATTTCAGCAGGTGCTGACTTTTTCAACTGCGTCATCAAAGCTTTCGTCTTTTAAAAAAATATTTCGGAAAAAAAGTTTGTTTTCCTTTTATTTATAAATTTGTAAAAGAACATCAAAGAACGACAGCTAAGACAAACAACAAAAATGTTTATTCAATATAAAAAGTAGACCGGCTAGGAAAAAGTGAGCAGTTTTCTCGGCGAGGGCTGGTATTCCGAAGCAGCCAGTACATCGTCAGCTTCCATAGCGAGCGTTGATGAATTGTTACGTCCGGGGTCGAGAAAGAGAGATTTGGATTGCTTGCTTATTAAGTTCTCTCTGCTGACTGACTATAGTTCCTAAGAGGACTAAAAAAAAAAAGTTCTTCAGGGGATGGGTGAATCGATGTGCCGCACCAGCTGATTGGTCAGTGTTTAGTCAAAGTACTCAGCAGGGTGGGAATATTGATTCACAAGCGAAAATGGATCTTTACTTTGTTTATTGTTACAAATGCTATGAGCATGTGGTGACTATGTAGAAAAATAAATTATGAAGAATAAAAGGTCACTCATTTTAATGGTACCACTTCCGTCTTCGTAGCTCTTCAACTTTTTAGTTAAAAAACTTGGAGGTATTACTTTTTTAACTACCCTCGTATTTTTTATTCAAACTCGTGCATATTTCTGTCTATTTTCTCCAAATTTGTCGTCATTCCATCCAAGCATATAATGGCATCCTTTCGTTTGCTTCGCTAAATTTCTTTCACATCAATGTTTAATAATCTTTATTCAATTTTGTTTCCGCCGCAACGGGGTTAATTAATCGTGTTAATCTCGTTTTTCGTTCATATTTTTTATTCATGTTTTTCTATAAAACCTACGCGTTTCGTTAAATTATTCGCTTAAGATTACGCCCATATACGTTGCAGACAAAAACATTTGTTCTTTTACAATAAGAATAGTTTTACTTTACGAATTTGTTTCACTCATGTTTTGTTACGAAACGATCATTTTTGTTTTATAATTTTACTCCGTGTCTTCCTTTCGTTTAACGATCATGTTTTTTATTACGTTTAGAAACAATGGCAACCAAAATATTCGAAAAAAAAAAAGATATGTAAATCGTGATACTGCATAACTCTGCCTGAAAACGTAAGGATTAGACAAAGTTATATCTGAAATTTACTTCTTTATATTTTATGAAGTATTTCAATGAATGAAGTGATGCCATATAAAAATTATAAAGTGCAAAATTATTTATCTGATGAGGCTGGAATTTTGCATGTTATTTACTGTTATCAAAAAATCATCAGATACATAAAAATTTTGAAAAATCAGAAGCTTAAATTCCGTATAAAAGTTTCTGTTTTAACCCACTTTTCAGGTCAGTGACTACAATATGAACCAATAGCGAATGTGTAAGATTATCATAACTAAAATTGTCTCAGTATTACTTTTACCTTTTCTGTGAAATTTTCTTTGACGTTTACCTAAATATTCTAAAATTATGTCAATTATAAGTTAGGCCATGACCAATATTTTGTACTAATTTTGGTGAAATTTAGACAACTAGACTATATACAACCAGATCGACGATTATCTCGTTTTTCTTTTTTTTTTTTGCTTTTTTTTTTGTATTTTCGTTTCCAAATAGAAACTCGTATTCAACAACAGGCAATGATAACTAAACTATATTAAAATGAAACGGGTTAATTTGAGTCGCCACAAATGTTATCGTACATTTCACTATTTCCATCAAGTCAGTTGGTTTTCATGTACTAGTCATTTACCAGTATTTTTTCTTCGGTAATATTCGATCGTTTTCCATTGATTTACTGACATTTACTTTTTCTTTTCTTTCTTTTTCTTCTTCTTCTTTCTCTTCTTCTTCTTGCCATAAAAATAATGATAGAGCAGAGGCAATGTCTCTTCTGTGGGACAGATGGTGCAGGGAAGAGATAAGGATATCACCTACTAGATTTCGAAGCTGGTTTTGAAGTCTAACAAGGTATGATAGAGTGCTCTGAGCTACTCCCATCCAGATATGGCAACACTACTCTATTTTAGGACACATCTGGCTCTTATACATGGAGAGGATTGCATCTTATACATGGAGAGGATTGCATCGATAGTTAGATAGCTTCTTGGGCGTTAAAATGACGCAACCATTTTTCGACGATCTTGGCAACAGATTCGATGCAAATCTTCCATGTCACGTCAGGAGTAAAGGTCAGAATCAGAAGTTTGTCAAAACAGGGAGTATCTTTTCGACAAGAACCATTCATAGCAATTGAGACCAAATGAGGAGCAGAGTGTTTATGGTGAAAACATAAAAGCTTGTTTTTTGGTGCATTAAAACCAAGCGTCCATTTTAAACCTATTGCACCACATGCTCAAGGTCTAAGAAAATAGACTCAGAGAGATCTTGGTCGTTGTTGTCCTTTGAAGTTATGTCATCTGATTATACGTTTACAAATGAACTTACAATTTGATTCGGGAGATCATTGATGAAGATAAGGAAAAGAGTTGGGTTCAATATGGATTCTTGAGTGATATGTTACAAGTAAAAATAGATGAGTTTTCCTGTAAGTTGCAAGTCTTCATATATTTCCATTTGCTTCTTTGGCATTCAGCGTTTTTCATTGAGTTTTCATATAAAACAGCCGCTCTCAGATTCTAATAAGCTTCCTCCTCTCTCTCTCTCTCTCTCTCTCTCTCTCTCTCTCTATCTATCTATCTATCTCCCTATCTATCTATCTCTCTTATAATTCTCTTTGATCCTACACTTTTTCTGTGGCACAAATCCACGATGGTGCGGTCACGCTTATGTGTGTGGGGGGTAGATAATAAGTTTTGTCCAATATATCTACCTTAACAATTTCGGTTTCCTTGGATTCGTGTAATTTATTTTTATAGTTCTAGTTGTATCCATTTGGCATTATTATTGTTGTTGTGGTGTTGGCTGTTACCTTGTTCTGTGGTTGGTTTCAGCAGTCAATGATTTTTCTCCTACAACTTGAATAGCTGTAAATTTTTCCAAGGTTAAAATAATCTTCGTGCCTTTCAAGGGGATTTCTGATTGGTGTCTCCCATTCTTGGTCTTGCCAGCCTCTTCAATCCTCTATTCCAATTTTGTATTGTAACAACCGAGGCTGAAGAGCAGATTACGGGATTTCTGGCAGTTTTCATTAACTGGAATCGTATTATTAAAAACTCACTAGGAGTTTTCACACAGATTAACATCAATAATTTCTCTTTGGGAACAACCTGTGGTGTTCCGTGGAGTTTGAGTAACACCAAGTCTCTCCAGAATTCCAGTACTTACTACCTCTTTCGGTAATCTTTGCAAACTGTTTTGCATTATCGCAACAGCCGTCCATCATTGATTTCTCATTGCTAACAACCGTTGGTTTTCACTGGAAATCGAGTACTAATAAACCTCACCAAGGTCCCAGTCCTCTTCGCACCATCCATGCAGGTCCGGTTATTGTTTTCTCTCCTCGGTCTTTCGATCCTCCTTGACTTTCTCACATATTTGGTGTGCTGCCAGTTTATAATGGAACACACAAAAAATATTTGGGGAGAGTCGAAGGCGGGGACGCAGATTATTATTATTATTATTATTATTATTATTATTATTATTATTATTATTATTATTATTATTAATAATAATAATAATAATTATATTAATAATAATAATAATAATTAATTAATTAATTAATTATTATTAATAATAATAATAATAATAATAATAATAATAATTATAATAATAATATCGTTTGGAACTATCCCCCACAATGATGCTACATTTAGTTTACATGATTGAATGTCGCCGATGTAGTTAAGGTAGCTGTATTGAAGTGAATATCAACGCATATTAACAACACTGTGTGCTATAAAACGATTTAAATTTGAGATATTGACAAACTTCATGTAGCCCGTCATGTTAATAGCTGAGTATATCGTGGTAACCTTTGCCAACACAATTGAATCAAACGAGTTCAATATGCTGTAACATAATCTGTAATTTAATTTTTCTTGTTTAGACTAATTGCATCAGTTAATAAGGATATTTGAGATATTTTAATAGAAAGTCTTGCGTGTATTCACCAGATAAACGCAAAAAGACACGTGTTTCATAACGAATTCCGCAAATCCAATAGACAGAATGACTGACGGATTAGGGGTCAACCGATTGACGTTAGCAAGTAAACGGAAGTTGACGACGTTACTTGATTGGTAGAATAAAGGCAAATCTTTATTTTCCTGGCAAGGCACATAAAAACGATTGAGGATAACAGTGTATGTATAATTTAAATTAAATATTGAATAATGCGCAACCAAAACCGTCTCTCTCTTTGTATCTCCCTTTCTGTCTCTCACCCTCTGTCTGTCTATCTCTGTCTCCTCTCTCTCTCTCTCTCTTTCTTTCTCTCTCTCTCTCTCTCTCTCTCTCTCTCTCTCTTTGATGAAGAAATCAATCCATATTTAAACTACATTTTTCTCTGGTTTTCTTTAATTATCTGTCCAGTATAAACTAATAAATTTTCCATTGAATTAACTCCCTGCGTTCGAGTAGATTTTTCTGGACGATAGATACAGCTTGGATTATCGATAGGTGTTATAATAATTTATACGCACCTCAGGCAACTGCTAGGTAACACATATTAAAAAAACTTACTCCTATATACTTTAGTAAATATATATTTGTAAAGCGCCACCTATCGGTAAGCAAGCATTTATTGGCGGGATGGCGTAAGTTCAGTAATCTTTATCGGATAGTATCTTATGCTTATTTTCTAATCTGAAGATTTGCTTTCACTCTCAAAATTCTTTCGTAAACAATAACAGTTATTTCTATGGAGCGAAATCATCTTACAAAATACATTCAAATGTGCTAGGAGATAATTGATGCTTACGAGAAAGCCGCTTTTCCTTGTTCAATAATAATTTCATGTAGAGAAAAGTACTTGCTGAATAACAAGTAGCATTCAGATTATTTCAATGCAAGTCTTCGCCGACTCATAAGCATTTCGATCGAGCCGGTGCGCTATTAAGACGAAATTAGACATTTGTTTACTATTCGATAAGTGTTTTCGGTTGTGACTTAGATCGCAGATGTTTACAGGAAGTCGCGACGATTTCAGTTAAGCGTGGAAAAGTCTACCAGGAATGTTAATTAAGATTACAAAAGTTAAATAAAGTATAATAATAATAATAATAATAATAATAATAATAATAATAATAATAATAATAATAATAATAATAATAATAATAACTAGCGGGACCTGTAGACATTTCTTCATCTCTTCTCTTCTCTATATAAATAAAATGAACTCATTTTTTTCCCGTGTGAGTTTGACCCTAATAGGATTAAAAATCAAGAGATTTCATGCAGATGTGATATGCACAAACTGCGGCACATTATCTGAGGTGTGCTATAGGCCTATTACCTCTACACTTGCTCGATGATCGTCCATTCCTATATTTGTTCTGGTGAGAGTCCACTGCCAAAATCGGTTAGATTAAATGGAAGTTGTAAAATCTTTTCTCTCTATTAAATTCCCCCTTTTCCCGCTCCCCATTTACACCACTGCTTGATCGTTCACGAGGAATCTAAGAACGCCCACCGTTTACGGGGTTATTAGTCGCTTACAAAAACTAAACTTCTTCCTATTGGGGAAAACGCACCACTATTACTTATACGTTGTTCACATTTATACGCTAGGAAAGATAAATACATTACTTACACGTTTTACACATTTTACACTATTACAAACAAATTACAAACAGATTCTTTCCATTTTATTTTTATTTATTCATTTTTTTTATAAACCATACATTACATGATTTCCGTTACATTTCGTTTCGTTCCGTTCTATTTTTCGGTTTACATTTTTCCTATCTTTCTGGAAAGTTTGACATCGTTATTTTTATATATTTATTTCCGTTTTATTTGGTTTCGTTCAGTTCGATTTTTCTTTTTACTGTTTACGTTCTGACGAACTTTCTGGTAAGTTTGACATCGTTATTTTCTTTTGTTCTTTTTGTTTGTTTGTTTTTTTTTTTCATTTCTGTTCCCACAGTTAGATATTACTTTTCCGGTCAAAATAATTATACCATAGTAATTATCGGATTTCGTAATCTAAAATATTAAATTTACACCTAAACTACGCTTAGTTTTACGTTGTTCACATTTTTACACTAAGACACATATATAGATTGCTTTTACGTAGTTTGCAGTTTTTACACTAAGAAATATATATACCAACAGATTCTTTCCATTTTTTTAACCATAGATTAAATCATTTCCGTTTTATTTCGTTTCGTTCCCTCAGATTCTTCTTTTTTCTGTTTACATTTTTTCGTCTTTCTGGAAAGTTTGACATCAGTATTTTTTCCATTTTCTTCTTTTCTTTTTTATACCATTTACTAATTCATTTCCGTTTTATTTCGTTTCGTTATGTTCGATTTTTCTTTTTTCTGTTTACATTTTTCCGAGCGTTCTGGAAAGTTTGACATCGTTATTTTCTTTTGTTTTTTTTTGGGGGGGGCGCAGTTTCCAAATTTAACATTGTCATTTTGAGGGGGGAGGGAAACAACAGCTAAACATTTATTTTCCGGTCAGATTAATTATACCATCGTGATTATCGCATTTAAGAAATGTTAAATATCAACTTTTCACGAACATCGATTTGGAACAATTCAAACTATGACTGAGTTCATATATTTACCGACGAAGAACATAATTACTCGATTTCAAAATGTAAACAATGCATACGAAATGTGAATGGGTTTTCTGACTTTCTTCTGTTAATATAAGGAGGCTGTGCTGAAATAAAAACATTTGAAAACATTGCCATTTACAATGCTACTCTTAATATTTGCAGGGGATCTTTTTTTAATCAAAGGTCATTATCAGATGGTAACTACTTAATGCTCGAAATAGCAACTACTTAATTCTCGAAATACCAAACATTACATAGCCATTAAAATTTCCTCTCTACTAATATTAACAAATACATTCAAATTCAAATTAGATTTTCTCATTGTTTATACGATACTGAGCAACGCCGGGTTGCCCCGCTAGTATGTAATATATTGATGTTGGCATTCTGTAGATGCTCAGTGTGAGAAAGCAACTCACTGGGAACTATGTAAACAAGGGTAAATATCAAGGAAGTAAATAAACGAAGCAAATATATGAAACTTGTCTGAGAACTGAAAGGTATATGAAGAATTAAGAAAATCACAATAGTACTACGAATTGCATGAGCACTGGTAACAGATCCGATTAAAGCTAGAATCAATCGACAGTTCACAATATTGTTACAACATATGATGATTGCACAAGCGCCAACTTAACTAAATTGTCAGGTTAGTCCCAATACTGATTAGCGCACTTTTTGTAACAATAATTATTACCAAAGGTTATCTCATTAGAGTACGACAACAATGGGCTATAAATAGTATCATTTTATTTGGTATTTGTGTAATGTTAAAGCGAGAATAAAAATATATATAGTTTATTTGTGAACCTTTGGTTTAAGTATATTCATTCAATTAAATGTTGGTATATGATCCAATAGACTTTGTTTCCTTTTTTGTTTTGTTTTTTTAACATTAAGCACACACCAAATCTGTTTATATGCCTTAAACCTGTTAAATCAATTTTTAATATGTTGTTAGCTTTATTTGCGTACGTCAACTTGCCCGGGATATATTAAAGTCATTTGAGTTTGTTTTTTTTTCCTGTAAACAAAAAGAAATATAATTATATAATCACGGTAGACAATTCCTGTTATATTCTTCAATTTAAAATATGAATTAACCCAATTGACATTATATGATTGAAGAAAACCTTTTACAACATTTCTACATCGAAATTTTAGTAAATGTCACGTCGCTTGATATTTCGAATGCAGTTTCGTGAGATTCTTTACATTATCAGGTTTTTCTTCCTAAAGGAAGATTGCAAGTAAGTGAAAGTAGGGATGGTTTCCCCCGGAGCTCTATTTTTTTTTGTGTTTTCTTTATATCAATGGTTTTCCATAGAATACTATTCAGAAGATTAAAATCTATGCTGATGATACAACTTTCAATGCTGATGTTGCTTTTGGCTGATTCCGCTCGGATTAGTTAAATATACAGTTAATCTAGAAGTTGACTTGAATTCAGTTGTAGATTGGTATAAGAAATAACTTGTTTACTTTCAATCCGTTAAGACTTAGCTCGGGGTGTTCAATCGTAGGCGTGTCATATTTCTTACTATGATTCCCATTGGTGGCCCTGCTCTTGAGGAGCCATCGATTATAAAACGTATCTTTTTTGTCTTTTTTTCACATCAAATATGTTTTCTTGTAATTCATATATTAGATCCGTTGCTCTTTCTGCGTCTCGTTCACTGGTTTTCTCAATCACTCTAAACACTTTCTTATACGTCTCTATCTCTACAAATCTACTATTAGACCATGTATCGCTGCCATAAATAGCCGGTGAATCACTCTGCCATTTAAGTGTTCTTGATAAAGCGCAGAAATGTATCCGTAATTTCTTTTTCTATGCAACCTTTCTCTCACAGATGTGATGCCACTAGTCTCAGTCTTTTCTACAAATACTATTTTGGCATGTTTCTTTTTTCAAAATTGTGTTGATTCCCTTATTCCAGCTTGTTTGGAACGTTGGTATAGTTGTCTAGTGGTATTCGCTGTTTTCATACTTCATTGTAATACAGCTTTCTATTATTATTTTTTTACACACGTTCACCCCTTACAAAGCATATTGACACATGGACGTAAGGGGTTAATATTTGGGACCATGCCTAGGAAAGATTACCAAGATGTTGGTTTAAGCTACATTTAAACTTCTACATCTCAGTACAGACGTAGAAGCATTTTGGAATTCCAAAGTCTAGCTGTTCGAGGAAAAAAAAGTATTAGAATATAAAGCTTCATGACATTTAGGGATATCAACGGTGAAGGGGTGAGATTTTGTTGTTAAGCAGGTTTGTCGAGGATATGTACGTTGGAAGGCACAAGTGCAACGAGTTCATCAGAGTATATTCCATTAAAATATGTGTAAAACAGGCTCATATATGCAACTTTGCATTGACTAGTTTTATATATTTAGTTGTTTTTATACTTTATTTGAGGCATCTATTCTGATAGGATTTTTCCCAGAACCGCTGTCTTGTGGAACTCTCTTCATAATGACTGTTTTCCCCTTTCCTATAAACTTGGGTTTTTTTCAGAACTATGGTCAATAGACAGAAAGCGGTTGGGAAGGGGTCTGTAAATAGAATATAACCGTTGAGTCTATGCTATCTTTAAGATCGGCTTGGTAGATAGAATAAACAACATTTATGAACGAAAAAAGCTATTATTTAATAAAACGATAAAAAATATAAATTAAATACTGAAATAAAATGTAGTTATTTAACATTTGAATCCAAAAATATAAAAGTTAAAATAATTATATAGCAACGACTTATCTGGAAAGAGTTCCATCTCCATAAAAACATCAGCGTTCCAAAGACATTTTTTTTAATTAACCGTTACAAAAAAGGTGCTCGTATTCTGAACTTCGGCTAGTGACGTTTTAAGGATGTGTGAGATGAAAGGAAAACGGTGGGGGGGGGGTCTGTAAAGAGAATATAATTGTTGAGTCTATGCTATCTTAAAGATCAACTTGGTAGATATAATTAACAACATTTATGCAGGAGAAAAGCTATTATTAAATAAAATAAACAAAAAATATAATATAATTATAAATATAAAATATAAATTAAATACTGAAATAAAAAGTAGGTATTTAACATTTGAATCTAAAAAGATAAAAATTAAAATTAATATAGCAACAACTTATCTCAAAAATGCAAACTGTTGAAAGGAAATTAACTTTTAAAACATCAGCGTTCCAAAGATATTTTTAATTAACCGTTAAAAAAAAGGTGATCATATTCTGAACTTCAGCTAGTGACGTTTTAAAAAATTTCCCAGCACCCTGGCAAATCTCATCAGTATGCTCCGTATTTAAGAATTAAGGTGATCGCTCATCTCCCTCTCCGTACAGTCCAATAAGTCTCCTGTGAGTCATGAGGAAGTTGCTGAAATCTGTGTTAAATAGAGAAGTAATCAACCATCTCAGCAAAAATAACCTTCTTAGTGACACACAATATAGTTTCCGTTCTAATAGATCTACAGCAGATGTGTTTACAGTTATATCCCATAGGATAAGCGAATCTCTCGACGAAGGAAACCTTTCTAGAGCAATTGCTCTTGACGTATCGAACGCCTTTGATAGGGTATGGCATAAAGATTTACGTCACAAGATCCCCAGCTACGGTATAGCTGGAAATGTCTTCCCAATTATTAAATCATTTCTCTCTGATAGGTTCATAAGAGTAGTAATTGATGGGCAAAAATCAGAAGCTCAGAGTATTAATGCTGGAGTCCCTCGTGGGTCCATCGTGGGCCCAACTCTGTTCCTGATCTACATCAATGATCTTCCACATCACATCCTTACATCATTCGTAGACATTTATGCTGATGACACTACCATCTATGGTAGCACATCTAAGACCGTAAACGACCATGTTCTCTCCGATTCTCTCTCATCTGATCTATAGCAGGTGGTAAAATGGGGAAAGGAGTAGCTGGTTACTTTTAAATCATCTAAAACCAAGCTTTTATCTTTACATCATCAACGTTCTGATCCCCATATGGCATCAATTGAAATGAATGGCTGTCGTCTTGGAGAGGCCTCATGTTTTACAGGCTTCTAAGCTTTACCTTTACTCCTGATCTTAAATAGAACACGTACATCAAATCTGTTGCCAGGGCCGCTGGAAAAATGGTCGGATCCTTCTATCGATCCAGTAGATATCTCACTGCTGATGCAATTCTCTATGTATATAAGAGCCAGGTACATCCAATGATGGAGTACTGTTGCCACATCTGGACAGGATCTGCTAGAAAGGACTTGTCCTGCCTTGATAGAGTTTAAAATAGACTTCCACTGAGCTTCAATCTATGGTCCCCCTCGCCAAACTTTCACAAGAAACATTCGTCTAGCTGAAAACACTCTCACTAATTCCCCCGACTCGTTATTTGTAGCTAAACTTAAACGTAGATTCCATAAACAAAGCTTCTTTCTTAGAAGTGCGCGCCTGTGGAACTGTTTTCCGTTTTTCTGCTTTCCAGCTGATTACAATCTGATTGTCTTCAAGTCCACCGTAAACAAGTTCTTGATGAGTCGTTCCACTAAAGTTAACAAACTTACCGAATTTCCATTACTAACGATTACTATATTGTCCAATTGACTACTGTACACTCTTGACCCTTATCCTCGAATGGTCTCTGGGCCTTGATAAGTGGTGATGCCTATGTAAAAGAAAATTTAAATATGTTTTAATAAGCTGCGGTATTATAAAAACAACATCATGCAGCAATAATAAATTAAAATTTGATTCTCACAAGCGAAGTTTGACTTACCAGCATAAATGTTATTTAGGTTTAACTTTTAAAAACCAGCAACATAATTGCATATGCTAGATAAAATAATTGTTAGTTATTCTTCCTTTTCATGTTTTGTGAAGTAATTATATTTTCTGATGCTTATTTCTATCTTTTTGTATCAGAATTCAAATCAGTTTGTTTTGAAGCGATTAAATTTATTCCAAACGTTATTCCCTGTTTTAGATCTAGAAATAATACTGTATTATTTTGGTAAGTATGTAATATGTTTGTGCTTATCGTACGACCATCTGCAGATATGAAACAACAAAGGATTTGTTCTAACATTGTTTACACATTGATTTAATATTTATGATATATATAATCATTTACTTCAAAGTATATACACATGCATATAGATATATATGCACATGTACATATACATATGTATATGTATGTATGTGTTTGTGTGTGTATTTGCAATACTTTTAGCATAGTATGAACGCGATGTTTATCTCAAAAGATTCTGCATACATGTTGAAAAAGATTTTCAAAACAATTTTAGTTTTTTGTAATGGTTGTGTTTCTTGTTTTGTTTTTTATTATTTTATGCTGCGTCGGCGTACGCTTCTCAAACTGCTTACCATTTTTTTCTCTATGACTCTTATATTGCGGAATAAATATTGTTTATCCATTTCACCACAAGAGATAACACACGTGGGATTATGTTCAGTTTGCTCTTTGTGCTTGCTGGAATATTGATGCCGATCTCATATTATAATGTTCTTAGTCTGTTTTTTTATTCATAGTTTTCGCATCGAGAATCCGTCCGTTCTTCTTGTTTTAATAATGTTCAATTCGCTTTAGATGTTTTATAAAGCGACAGTGAAATAGAGAGGATGACAGCAAAGAAGGTATGCCCAACTTATATCAGGAATAAAAGAGGAAAGCCGTAAAGCGAAAGACAATAGATATTGTTTGCATAATTCTTATCAGATTTTATAAAGTGTGCGATCACACTTATCAACATCGAGCTAATTAGTTTCAATAAATATTTTTATCTTAATTGTAAGTATATAAAATAAACTAATAAAGTTGGATGAAATGAGTTTTATCCATCGATGTTAATTGGAAAATACATTTATTTTTTTTATCGCTATCTTTTGGTTAAGTATTTAGTAGTATTAGTTTTTTGTTAATCTTTATATTTTCTACATTAGTATTTGTATATTAAATCTAATTTAATCAATGTATATTGATCCGAGGCTTTTTCCTATATATTCTAATCACATAAATGCATGCTAATATATTCTCTTGATTATGTATATATTTCTCTTGCTTACCTGCGTACTAATACAGACAATCTCTTATAGTGTTTAATGTTTTGTGGGCGTTTAGAGATATAGAGCGACTCCCGTTTCTAAGTTACTATACAGAATATGTTCGTACGAACCGTAAACAACAATGTAATGTACATTGCATAATAGTATATTTCTTTACTACAATATATATATATATATATATATATATATATATATATATATATCCATAAAAATGAGAATGTGTGTGAGGTCACTTCTCAATCTATATACTCAACGAATTTTTGATCTGTAGACTTGAAATTTGATGCATACGGTATTCGGGCATATTGAAAACTTTTTAGTCGGTTTTCCTCCAGAAAAAATAACTATTCAGGAGTAAAAATTGAAAAATTGGAACGTGGGGGTTATCGGGTTTTTATCTGTTTGTCAACAGTTTCACGAATGCGCATGCGTGAATTGTTCACGTTACAGATTCCTTATGTTAAAAATATATAGGTTTGTAAACATTTTTAAAGAACATATCAAACTGGCCTAATGGTATATAGGTATTCAGACATGTGGAAAAGGTTTTAATCAGTTTTCATCTGGAAAAAAGACTTTCAAGGGGTCACAATAAACAAATTGGTACGTAAGGGTCATTGGATTTTTATCTTTTTGTCAACTGTTTCACGAATGTGCATGCATGATTCGTTCACGTGGTAACTTCCTTATGTTAAGATTAAGTAGGTTTGAAAACACTTTGTAAAGCTTATATCAGGTTGGCCTAATGGTTATCGTACTTGTATTACTATCAGTAGAGGTTGGTTTCGATCTCAGCTCGAGTATTTCTTTTTTTTATACTTACTTTAGAAGTGAATTGTTTCGAGAAAACATAATACTCGCATGCACATGTCTCAGTTTCTGTATGAATTAAAATATGATATTTATGCGTATTTTACGATTGGGAAGCGCCGGGCGGCCTGCTAGTTATCTATAATCGTGTAAAAACTTTGTTTTAGGCATGAATTTATTAATAATATGTATACATATCACAGTTTATGGATTTTCGGATGAAATCAAAGTGGAAAAGTGGTGGTAGTGGAGGTGACCCCGTAGATCAAAAGCTAATCGAGAATATATATATATATATATATATATATATATATATATATATATATATATATACAGTATTGTATGTGGATGTATATATATATATATATATATATATATATATATATATATATATATATAGCCATCCGCATACAATACTGTTTCGTTGTTTCCAGATCATCAGATCGAAACCTCGACCGTCCAACTGACAGTTTAGATTCTACTCATGCGTCATTATCCAACACCCACCAAATGTAAGCGAAATCTAGATATCAACTAATGTAAACATCTTTAAGCGAGACTGTGAGCTCGAATTACTTTTTACATAATGAGCAACGCCTTTACGGAAACTCTAACAACGAAGTAATGTTTCGCTGTTTACAGCTCATCAGTGCGGCAAGAAAGCAAGTGCTTCAAGCCGTGGCTACCGAGAAAGAACTCTGATGCATATGACAACGTAACGGCACTTCCTGATTAAGTTTTAGGTATAGACAGCTTCCGGTATTCAACCACGTGGCCATGCTAACAGGCATAAAAAATATGGCTACCAATATGTGTTACCGATTGTCCATGTATGTTCTAAAGAGAAAGAACAATTCTCCATTCAGATAATAATTATTATAATTGCACATTTGGGATAATTTTAATCAAAATATCGTAAGTGAATTCGTGTTTGAACTTTTATTTTTATCGGAGAAAGTCGAATATTTCATATTATTTATTTTTTTGCTGCAAAACAAACAATTTTATATAATATTTTTCAGTCGTTTTTTTTGATAATAAATAAAACTTTTCACTGAGCATTTTCAAATATTTTAAAGTAAGCATTTTTCAAGGCAGTTTTTTTTTTGGGGGGGGGGTACGATCGGTGAATTATCAATATTTTAGCACCAGGCGTAATTTATTTCTTTGAAATATATTTAGAACTTCAATATTTTGTTTTTTATAACATTTTAACTGTAAATAATTTACATGACGAGTTTGTTTTACTATACACATAGATTCGAAAAAGTTGTCAAAAAACAAATATATAACAAATAAATGTTATCAAAGGCAAGATAAGTTACGTTTCTACCAAACATGCCGACATTTTTCTTTTTAAAATATATCGATAAACATTGTATGATTTTCGAAGCGATTACACGTTTTAAAGTGAGTAAACCCACTAAAAACCTTTCCAGATATTTAGAAGAGTAACTTATCTAGCCTTTGATAACATTTATTTGTTATATATTTGATTTTTGACAACTTTTCGAATCTATGTGTACGGTAATATAAACCCAAAATTTAATTTAACTTGAAAATAATATTTAAAATACACGTGCGTACACTGTACAAGCACCCTTATAATAATAATAATAATAATAATAATAATAATAATAATAATAATAATAATAATAATAATAATAATAATAATAATAAATAATGATAATAATAAACTGGTGTGGATGACATCAACTGGCGTCACACCATTCCAACTAGTTGTGAAGGGTCAGGGAGGATGGAAAGACCGACATGAGAGAGTACTGACCAAATCTCCACTGGAAGTGTGCAGTTCAAATCTGGTACCTTGGGGAGGCATTTTGTCATCCAAACCCCAGGAAACATCAATGGCCGATGCCAACGAGAAATCAGCGACAACGGCTGTTGCAATAACATGAAATAATCTGCACAAGTAGTCAAAGGGTGGAGAACAGAGGAAATCTGGGGAGACTTGTTGTCACTTTGTCTCCAGGGAACGCCACAGGTTACTGCCAGTGAGCGATCACTGATGATGGCCTGTGAGACAACTAATACGCTACACATTTTGATGAAAAACATGGGACAAAAATGGACATAGAAGAACAGAAAACCAAAACTTTAAATATAATTTCTGTATTTAAAGTAATAGTTATTTAAATATTTCAACATATAATCTTGTGGGGAAAATCAAGCTTCCCAATAAGGGGCACTCTGGATAGGAACAAAAATAATCTCAGTCATGAAAGATTTCTTCTCCGCTGACCGAGGACAGAAAAGGTAAAGTGTAGCATCAAAACAGATACTACACTGAGATCTTGTTCCGAAGGCCAAAATATATTTGTTTAATGTTTTTTAATTCTTTGTTCCCTAAATTAATTAATCAGTTTTATCAGTATTAAATTGTATATTGCTTTAAAATTACTTAATCTTACATAGATAATTTTTATATTTTATATTGAATAAAGTTTAGTTTCAGTATTAATCGAACTGTTTCTTTTTTCTTTTTAAAAATGTTTTATTGCTCTTTTTCAAATGGCCTTCATATAGTACTGACAGTCTGACAAATCTTACCTACATTGCCTGCAGACATTTTCCAGATAACAGGCCTTCTTCTTACTCTCGGTGGCCGTGTTCAAGCTGGGATTGAAACTCGATCATGCAGCTGACAGTCTAAACTATAAATACGATATCTTGAAAATATGTCTTTGGTCTTTCTGAAATCTAATACGGTGACATAAGAAGTATCCTAGGCTTCCGTTGTAATTAAACAAATCATAAGTTAATCTGTTTATAATTTCAATTCACACTTATTCGTTGTTGCGCAAAATATGGCATTTGATCATATAATTTTGTAATTACAGATTTTAACTATGCTGTTGAGGAGGGATTTACCTTATGAACGTACAAGTATAGTAGGTTCATCGATATCATTGCGTGCAGTATGGTAGCGATGGGACATTGACTGGAGCTTGGTAGACAGTGCGAACATTTAGGTTAGAGACTACTTCGAAATAAGGAGATCATGCATGCGTTTTTTCTTTTATTGAGATCGATCCCATGTGTATATTCGTTTCTTAAGTATTTATCTTTTAATCAATTTCATAATTGGAACGAAACGGTGCGCTCTTATGGAAACATAGCGCGTATAGCCGCGTGTGTGAGAAAATCAGCTGAAGCCGTAGGATAGCTGGCTAACGAAAATATTAGCAGCAGCAGCCGTCTGAGCACATATGCAAATTAAGCAAGTGTGCAAGCGTTAACGTCACGGGAAGAAGGAGAGAAAACTAAAAAGAAAAAATAGCACATAGTGGAGGAGGAAGACAAGCAAAGTGCAACCGAGGAAGATGGACGTGTGAGTCGAAGGCGAAAAGCGCTAGCTAAGACCGGCGTAAGGTTGCGAGGACAGAGACTTAAAAAAACACATATTATATGGCATAGCGTTGTAAAACATATATGTATTCGAAAAGACTTTTAAAACATAATGTAATTCGTTATTTTGGAAGAACCACAAAAAAATGCATTCATTTGCACTTTTTAAAAGAATTAAAAACCAGACTCGGCATTTTTAATTTTTTCCTTTTCTATCTCTTTGTTCCTTTGCGACGGTACCAGACAGCGTGTGGGTCCAAGAGCTTTGAAATGTGACGACAGTAAAAAAAAAAATAATAGCGGTCACGTTACATAATATAAAGGAAAACGAAATGCTATAATGAATTTTTACAATTCGAGTTTTTGTGTAACAGCGTGGGCGCGCATGTGGCGGCAGTATATAAATGCTGAGCCGTATGCGAAGTAACGTCACAGTAAAGAAAATGAAAATAAAGTATACACAGACTGACGACCACGTTCGAGGGGGCAGTGGTCAGCCAGGAGGATCACAATCACGTTAAAAAGATGTATATAAATGTTTGTTGATTAAACTTGAAACAGCGAGTTGAAGTTCTTTCTTCTTCCTTTCTTATGTTCCTTGCGACGGAAGTTACAACGTGTTGGGTCCCAAGTATTTACATGTTATCACGCGTATAAACATATACTTCGTTATATTTGTATTTCGCCGTGGAGTAAATAAAGTGTTTTGTTCGAAAATCTGTGCAGAATCCTGAGTTCACAAAGATACACCTAAGAAAGGTCGAAGGTGACATCGACCGAACCGTTGTGGAAATAGCATTCAAGATGGAAAAAGTAATCGGCCGACTCCAAATAATACGACTAAGAGATGATTCCACATTTCTCAAACTTTCTAAATTGGAAACTCAACACGAATTTATTTCTAATGTTTTACACAAGAACCTATTTGTCCTATTCAGTTTTTCCATCAATGACATGAAAGATTTTCAGTAGATGGGTTTTCTGTTATAACCCCTTTTAATCACTGAATACAACCCAAGAAACTCAAGCAGACAAAACGGAAATTGCTTTAAGCAATAACGTCTAATTCCAACAAAGATCATTTATAAAAATTCTAAGTCCTTGATAAACTATGTGCAGTATCTCTTAAGGCAACGTTAATGCGGCGATGGTTTGTTTTTCAATGTAAATCTGGTCGCGAGATGCGTACAAAGCAGGATCAATAGAAAACAGGATTTCTACTTGAGTGATACTTTACTTTTACAAAACGCTAAATACGTAGACATTTTTATAACTTGCAATGAAAGTATTTGCAAGTCTTTTCTATTTTGGGCGATCAGAAATTCACGGCCGTCGATAAGATTTTTACACAAAGACACACTGAAAGTTTAAAATGGACTTTTACTCTCGCTTTCTTTATTCTGTTCTTTAGTTCTCATTACATTATACGCAATGTTTCTAATAAATGGGAAGAATTACTGTTTTCTATTGTGGAATCTCTCCATATAACATTTCATGTAGACTATTTTTTTTTTTTTTTTTTGGTGTGGACATGTAAATGAACCCTTGTACGTTCGTCAGTTTGTCTGTCCGCACTTTTCTTAATAACTACGCGTTGGAATTGTTTTAAATTTTGAACAGCATTAAACATGATATGAGCAAAAAAGTAACAGAACGGATTTTACGGGAAAACTCCGGTTCCCCCTTCCCCCTGGGGTGCCGTTCGGCTTAAAATATCTAAAATTGACACTTTTGTGCTGATTAAAAAAAATATCCTTGGATTTTTATAAAACTTTCTGAAAAGTTGTAACTAACTGATCTCTATATAAGTTTATTTGTCTATACTTCGTGATAACTCTTAGGTATGTCCCAGGGGCTCATTTTTGGGGCTAAGTAAAAACACTCTGTTTGGGGGACTATTTTACCATATTTGTCCAAAATTTTCTGTGTATGCATATTTGGTAGTTTTGCATGGTGCTGAACTCAAATTTAATATGTTAAGGCCTTGGGGAATTTGGGGGCTAATTTGGGGAAAGGGGGTAAATGATGGACTTAATTTCTGTTTTTGCATGGTGTAGAACTCAAATTTATATATGTTAAGGCTTAACTGCACCGTTTGTTCATTTTCACCAGGATTTGACGTCCCTGAGGACTTTTGGGGCTAAATGGGGGGTACAAATGCTGAACTTAGTCATTTTTTGCCTCATCCACTGTACACTCACGGAGGACCGTACATGCTTCACTTGTTTACCTTGAAATAAGATTATTTTTCTTTTTAGAACCTTACATTAAGTTGCTTAATGCCTTGTCTGAAGCGATTTCCATAAAACAATCGACTATTTTGAAACCAAGAGTTACAA
Source organism: Euprymna scolopes (assembly GCF_053919585.1). NCBI lineage: Eukaryota > Metazoa > Mollusca > Cephalopoda > Sepiida > Sepiolidae > Euprymna > Euprymna scolopes. The sequence continues at coordinate 65,631,087 of NC_136505.1, forward strand.
AAGTTATAATCATTTCTACGGTGGACTTTTTTTCGTCGAGCTGACGCATGGTTCGGTTCACTCTTAAAAGTTCTACCTTCCTCCATGCTTTATCTTCTCTCTTTAAAAAGAGGATAGTATATTATTGCAGTAGAACCCCGAGATAAAGTGACCTAGGATACGTTTTTTTTCAGATTACGATGTGGAATACGATGTTTTTCCGGCTTCTGATTACGGTTTTTCCCTGCCTTATGGTGTTATTTAGAATGTTATTTAATTATATACATGTGTATTATATAATGTACTGTATTTTGTTACTTATTTTTCATGCAGTATCCCGGGGTTCTACTGTAATTGCATGAGGCGCTTATAATGGAGAATGTCAACCGTGATACTGACGAATTCTTTGTGGGTGCACTTCGCATAGTACGCTCGCTTTTCAATTACCTTCCAGACTTTGTGTACAAGACAGTGAAATAACTTAATACATAAATCATAACAATCAAGAGAATTTATATTGTTGGCAATACTTTCTTTATACGATATCATCATCTATACATATAATAATCTTGTTTTTTTTTTCTGTTTCTACAGTTTTTTAAGTCACTCCTAAATGAATATTTATTTCAATCATACTAATTCCAATATACAACAATACATTTCTTAAAGAATAAGTTCTCCCTCACTTTCACTTATATTCTAAATTAGTCTGGGTGCCCGATGTTGCCCGGGTATTTGGCGGTGTGTGTTGAGCAAATAAAAAAAAGTGGTAGTAGGCAGGCAGATTCGAACCCGTACGGCGAAGGAGGAAAAGAACGTAAAAAAACGTGACGTCTTTGCTGTTTGTCCATCGCCAAACCGGAAGTGACGAAGATTTAAATTAAAGCTAGTCAATCGAAAAGAGGGGATGGCTCTCGAAAATATCAGCGAAAAAAGCGCTCCCTTCTTGTAGAAAAGTGTCCAGTTGAGGGTGAAGGAATTAATGTGTTTAGCCAATTTTTCGATATTTGTCGTCCGAAGGGTCGAGCCTTAAAATAATACCGATCTCGTGAATATCCGTCGTCTCTGTCGAAAGTTTTAGGCAGACATACATATAGACATACATTTGAATAGACAGGTGAGATTCATATTATAGATGGCGTCCTGAATGTATTCTGAGAATAAATGAATATTATAAAAATGTTCAAAATAAATTCATAAATATGGAGCAGTGATGATGACCATGTGAGCAAGAACCCGAAGAAAAACGAATAAAGTACTAGGTAAAGTTCAGTTTTAAATAACATCTTTTGCAGATGTAAGGTTCAATCCTAAGTGTGGCCGAAACGTTTTGCAAATCTAACGTTGTCCGGGAACCAACACGTTGTATTCTCAATCGTAAAAGAAGAAAATAATAGGAAATAACTTCAATTAGCTTTTTTTCTTTTTTGTAACAATGACATTTATTTTCTCATTGTTACGATTAACGTGATCCTCTTCTCGAACGTCATTTAGCCTCTCACGAGATCTCGAAAATTCTCCACATCTCTCGCGTGATCGTTCTCTTTCTCATTTTTATAGTCTTTTTCTTCTTTACCTGTGATGTCATGTTGCATGCATTTGCATACGCGCGTCCGCGCTATGTTACACAAATAGCAGTCCAAATGAGAAGAGTAACCCGAAGAATCGAAAGAATTAAAATTATCAATCGTCATACGAAAGATAGTAAAACTGAATTTATGATCAAGGGAAGAAGTAACGGGCAAAAAGTATTGGAGTGTGATTGATGGGATTTTTGCATGGCTTAAAATTTCATTTTGGAAATTAAAATTCATGTATTGAATAAAAGTGAAACGGCGTAACTGATTCCACCATTATATTTTAAGTTGCTTTAGTTTGAATCTATCCGTTATATCTTTGCATTGTTCTGCCTTCTATAAACCTAAATTTCTTTTTATATACACATTAAACAATGTTTCAGACGAAGTACTTTAACCTCTTAATCTTTAGTAATAGCAATAACGAACTTTGCTCTCTCTAACTTGAATTCATCTATCAAAGAGCTTATAAATGCGTAGCTTGTAACATTTTTTAGGTTTTGATATGAAATATGACCGTAACCCATGTTCAATCCCCACGTGTTATATTTACTTGAGTCCATCTTAATTTTGTAATTATGTTATTGTAGTTCTGGAACACAAGCAATTATTTGTTGTTTATCTATCTTTTTATCGGCATATCTATGTGTCTATCTATCTCGATCTGTCTATCTATCTAACTAGCGAGAGAAACAAGAGATAAGATATGAAGATGTTTTGATAAAAGTTTTCAAAACATTATTGAGCTATAAAAACGATCAATTGCACTGGGAGAGTGTATGATAGCTGATCTGGGAGTGTGTGTATGTGATCCCGTGTTCTAGTTAGCTGAGGAAATAGTCAGAGTTGGATTGAGGACGTAAACAGAAGAAGATGATCTGAAAGGGGTCTCCTCTCAAAAGGCGAGGAGCGTCTCAGACGTGGGATGTGTAAGAACTAACTACCCAAGGAAAGATCAGCAGTCGCTCCTCTGCTAGACGTAATGCCTGGGAGCGAATAAACAAAAAAAAACTAACCCAGCCTCTTGGTATCTCTGTTAAAATGTCTTCATTTATACAGAATCCTTTTCCCCCAAGAATTGCTGAAAATCTTCAAGAGGCTGGCCAGCAGAAACCAGGGATGTCTTCAAATAAATGTGTTTATGTTAACTGTCGACATACGCATACACTTAAAGAGACACTCATACACACACAAAGAGTCACTACTAACGATCACGGCAGTATTAAAGTAAACACTTAATCATACCATAGGAAAATGTTAAGAACACACACCTTGACTGCAACACGATAAGCTAGGGTTCCATTAGTGAAAACTACCATAGGCATTTAGTGACACGTACACACATTCAGATGAACCCTTCGTCACATACATATGCAGTATGTCCATTTAGTGTATACACACAACCAACCCCAACAATACAGCATACGTTGATTTAGTGTCTACAAGAACCCAAGTTTGCCCAGCTGGGCAAACTTGAGTCCTTGTACTGGAAACGTATACAGTAAATAAAACGTTGTTTAGTAAATCGTTATTTTTTTTCATGTTTTTTTCATTTTCTTTTCATTTTCATACACCAAACATGGATATAAATATCACTAAAACATCCGCTGGGTCATAAGCTTCATTTCGGTTCCTTACTTGCCTGGGTGGGTGTCTTGTTGGCTGAGATAAACCGCGTCACACACTCACACACACAGACTGACAAGCAGTAAATCGAACTTACTAAGGGAGATAATAACTTCCGATGAATACCAGAAAAATATCCAGTAAATAAAACGTTGTTTAGTAAATCTTTATTTTCTTTTTTTTTTGCATTTTTTTTTTTTTGCATTTCCATACACCAAACATGGATATAAATATCACTAAAACATCCGCTTCATTTCGGTTCCTTACTTGCCTGGGTGGGTTGCTTGTTGGCTGAGATAAACCGCGTCACACACTCACACACACAGACTGACAAGCAGTAAATCGAACTTACTAAGGGAGATAATAACTTCCGATGAATACCAGAAAAATATCCAGTAAATAAAACGTTGTTTAGTAAATCTTTATTTTCTTTTTTTTTGCATTTTTTTTTTTTTGCATTTCCATACACCAAACATGGATATAAATATCACTAAAACATCCGCTTCATTTCGGTTCCTTACTTGCCTGGGTGGGTTGCTTGTTGGCTGAGATAAACCGCGTCACACACTCACACACACAGACTGACAAGCAGTAAATCGAACTTACTAAGGGAGATAATAACTTCCGATGAATACCAGAAAAATATCCAGTAAATAAAACGTTGTTTAGTAAATCTTTATTTTCTTTTTTTTTGCATTTTTTTTTTTTGCATTTCCATACACCAAACATGGATATAAATATCACTAAAACATCCGCTGGGGCATAAGCTTGATTTTGGTACCTTAATTGCCTGGGTGAGTTACCTGTAGGCTGAGATAAACCGCGTAACATATAAACAATAGGAAAATTTATAATAAGATATAACAAGATTTTCTAACCGCATTGTTTAAAGATATTTGACCAGTATTGCCGTGTTAGGACGAGTATTATGATAGACGATGATTCCCTTTTTTTTTTAAATAAAGGTCGTTTTCTTGTAAACATATGAGATAATATAACAAAAATATAAACGATGATTTTATTTCTTAAAAGGTTATAAATAAATTATTCTGATACGTTTTTTTAATAACAGCATGCATAAAATGAATTACAATGGTTTAAAATGCCCCTGCTGTGAACCGGTAAAAACTTTTGCACCGATTCTCATGAAGCAGTTCATGACGAATACTTAGCCAAAAGTTATTATGTAAAGTGGTTGTTACGTTTACGACAAAACTAGAACACGGCTTGCAAAGATTGCAGTCGACGTCGAGATAAATTACACGCCTCCCTTCATTCAAAACGACATTAGCGTTGTATTTGAAAACACGTTTGGAGCCAATTTTCTCTAGAGATTGTTTTGTTGATAAAAATGTGAATATATGTCAGAGTCAGGAGCTAATTCGATTTATTTATAAAAGAAAATTAAAATATATATAAAAAAATAACGTTCGTAAAAGAAGATCGATTTGTCTTGAGATATTCCTTAGTGTGGAACAAATCGGATTAAAGACGATGATCGGTTTGACGTTTAGCAAAACTCGCATTTAGTCGGCAATCTTTTATGTTTGGCTTTTTCTTTACACAAAACTACAAAAAATGAAAATTCAATAAATGAGATTGAAGAGTCTTGAAATAATCGATTTTTTATCCTCCTCACCAACACCTCACCTCCTCCTGATTTTTTTTGCCGGTTGAAATCTGAACTTCCATCGGACAATTTTTGTAGAGAATCTTACATAACAGCATAAACAGGAACAGAAGCCCAAAACGAGATCTGATATATATGAGAAGCGTCCATGTGCGTTTAGCGTTGAAAAACGATTTGAAGTTTTAAAATGAATGATACATGTTAATAATATTTCAAACATTTCGTGTGACAGAATCAAAACGAATACAAGTTCAAACGTAAGCGTGACAGACCAGCTGTATTCTCGATGCTTGTGACAGAAGGACAAACAAGTGAAACATGGATGGCCCCTCGTGAGTTCACAGAGAACGAGGCATAAAATTTGCCATTCCCTATCTAGCCCCAAAAGTCCCCAGGGGACCTCAAATCCTGGTGAAAATAGATAAACAATGAAGTTTAAGGCCTTAACATATTTAAATTTGAGTTCTGCACCATGCAAAACTGCTAAATAGACATACACAGAAAAGTTTGGACAATGTGGCAAAATAGTCCAAAAAATGGAATGTTTTTTATTAGCCCTAAAAGAGCTTCTGGGGCATAGCTAAGAATTATCGCGAAGTATAGACAAACAAAATTACATAGAAATCAGTTAGTTACAACTTTTCAGAAAGTTTTTTAAAAAATCCAAGTTATCAATATTTTAATAAGCACAAAAGTATAAATTTTAGGCATTTTTACCTGAAAGGCACCCTTGGGGGGGGGGTAAGCCGAGATTTCCCGGAACATCCGTCCTGTTACTTTTTTACTCATGTCATGTTTAATGTTTGTGCAAAATTTCCAAAAAATTCAAGGCGTAGTTATTGAGAAAAGTGCGGACAGACGAACGGACGAACGGATAAGGGTAAATTTACAGGTCCAGCCTCCTTTTATAGGGGGACCAATAATACTATTTTAAATTAAAGCGAGTGAGAACAAAGAAAATGGTATTTAAAATGTTAGGATATTAGAACCATGACAATGATATTTGGTATGACAGAACGAAAAAAATAATTGTTTATTTAATAAATTGTATATTTCATCGTGAAATCTAAACAAAAATATTATTTCAGCTTAAAATTCGGTGAACATGAAATTTCATAATTAACATCAACATCCGACGAAAATGCTATTTCAGACTTAAGCATGAAAATGGGACGAATATGCTGTTGTGTGTCTTGCTTAAACGTGACAGACAAAAGGCCTATTGTATTTTAGGTACTTATGTATTTATCTTACTGCGCTGAAATAATGATGTTATTATTTAGAAAGCTATTCTTAACATGAAGAGGGGATACTTTGTGACTATTCTGCACTTTCATCGAACAATTGAATAAACAAAAATATCGTAAAAATTGAATTTAACTTGAATATACTATAAAGAAATATCGCAGTAACATAAATGCATAAACACCATATTTTATATCAAACTTCAGCGTGACAGACAAAATGCCAATAATATTTCATCTCAAATTGAAACGTGACAAACAAGATGCGAATTATAATTTATTTTAATCTTAAACGCAACAGCCAATAGGCTAATTATATTTTATTTAAAAATTAAGCGTGATTTACCTGGAAAATTTTAGTTTGAACTAAAACATCACACACATAATAACATTTCATTTTAAACTGACATACAAAATAAATGTTTGAGCAAACAAAAACGTGAAACCATAAGCGTTTCAAACCAATGAATATTTTAAGCGAAACAGATTATAGAAGGTTCTATTTGAATTCAAACGTAGGAGGCCTAAAAGAACGAATTATATTTTAAACTCAAGATTAGCAGAATATAGAAATATTAGTTCAAATTTAGGTGCAACAAGATAGTACAATAGAACTTAAAAATATAAGCGTTTAAAGAGAGCAAACTAGTAATTAAATCGCATAATAAAAGAGCAAAATAGTTATTAAAAAATAAGTGTAACAAAGGTAAAAAAATATATATGCATCACAAACTGGGCGATGTGCTTCGGCGCGTCTAAAATAACATGTCTATCCAATCTGCGCCTTCAGCGATGAAAATACTATTTCAAACTAAAGCGTGACCGACTGATTGGCCGATAGACGAAGCCTCTGATAGTCACACGAAGTCCCATCTCCAACATGTCGATCGGTTAATGAAAGAAGAGTTGAAGAAAATCTAATTATCGCCTCATTTCACGTTATCTCAATGATTTCTTTTCTGACTTCTTGTTTTTCGTCCAACATCACTTTCTTTTTCTTTCCAATTTGTTATCTAAACGCTTTTCTCTCTTAACACACGGCGACTGTAAAATTGGCGCCAAGGACTGGGGATAACTAACTTAAAACAAAGATTTAAACACGCATCTTTTATATGAAAGATCATTGTTATGTATCGGCGTTCTATTTGGAGAAAATCTGGTCCTGTTGACACACAAACAAATTGAAATTACAATAATGTGCCGAAATTTGTTCCGTGAAAACATCTTAACAGAACATATCAACGTTGTGGGTGTGTCGCCTATTAGACAAAGTTTAAATCATAATATACCATCCTCAGGGCTCTTTGATCTCTCTGTAAAACAGTTTGTCAGAAAACCATGATATAATTACACTTCGCGCCACAATTAAACCCTGACCACGTAATCAAGCTAACATAATATTCGAACCCCAATTAGAATCCCATTAACATTGGCTCATACTAGGAATGGTACATCTTTTCCTAATAATGTTACATAAAGTTACGGTACTTAGCTGAATACTCAATCAGAATAGATAAATAATTGTCCGGCGATATAAAGAGATCACAGGAAATACATATACAATAACTATCCTTTTTAGAGATTGGCTGATTAAGAGTCTATACAAGTTTATTAGGGAAAAGAAAATAAATGTTCTTAATCATTTTACCACTCTAACTTTACCACTCTCATATACATATCAAGTGTTAACCCCAGGAACGGGTCTCTTGATTTCTGGGAACATCTATTGAAGTAAAATGGAAAGCAAATAATCTTTTGCCTAATTTATTAAAATCTGATTACAATGTTTAAGTAAAATAAAAATTCAAACCTATATTCTAAAATTGCATTTCTATAAACTTGTAATAAACGTTATACATATTACAGTTGAAAAAATCAAGTTAGCTTCAATGAAAGCTACATTGCTAAAGTGATTTAATGACACCAGTCTTATATTTCGTCTATAAATATCTGGGACCAAGAGGATTTAATTAACTATCCCATTTATCATATATATATATATATATATATATATATATATATATATATATATATATATATATATATGCACATACATATAAATATATATTTACATATATATATTAGGTTAGTGCAAAAATAATGTCGTTTAAATCAGATATATATATATACGTCAAAACGACATTATTTTGCAAAAACCTAATATATATATATATATATATATATATATATATATATATATATATATGATATTTTCCCCTGCGATGTATATGTCTGTCTGCCTTGTTTTATACTTAATTTTGACAACGAATTGGTGTTTTACAAAGGATTTTATAATACAAATATATATAATTTACATCGCAGCTGTAATCATCGTGGATTCAATCAGATCCTCAAACTCAAAATAGGATTTCTTCACACCATGCCAATTTTAGCAAAAACGACAATCAGCTAAAATTACAATGCCCTTTCCGCCTTTACAACCTCATTGAAATCAGTAATTTGACTCTTACCCTTTTCTCTTTGCTCTTATGTTTTATTTTAAATATCTATAGTATAAGACATTTTATGTTATCTTCTCTTGTCATGTCTAGGTATGAGTCATATCAAGTAAAAATTTTGTTCTATTAATCTGGAATCATCCACGGATGACAGTATTACTCTTCGCCTTCTCTTCAAAGATGAAATTAACTTTAGGTTAATTGAACTAGCATAACTATACATGATACAAAACCTTTGTTTTCTCCATCAAATATATACACTCCTAATCAAAAATTTAAGACCACTTGAAATTCTTTAAAAAAAAAAAACTTTTTAAGGATAGATTTTAAACTCCTCTCACTTAAGGTTACAAATACTGCAATCTAAAAGGTTATGGGGAAAAATCTACATTCCGAACATTTAATTTAGAAATAAAATGAGGCATTTTACACTTCATCAAAAATATAAGACCAGGATTATAAATTGATTTTAGTTCAGTTACACATTAACAATCACTGCATGAAGGTGTTGCCATGCCTAAAGCAAGCAAACTTACCGAATTAAGCGTGCTCGAATTGTAGATTTCCATAAGCTTGTCACAGCGAGCAATCGTAACTTATGTAAATCGCAATAAAACTGATTTGCAACTGTTTAAAGAACAGTGAAAATTATGAAAAACCAACATTCACTGGTAGGGCTCTTAAAATTCCTCCTGCATTGAGTAGGAGAATAAGACGTGTTGTGAAAGACAGAGGATTTTCTTCTGGCAAAATTAAGGCAGTCACAGAACCTGAAGCAACATCCCCGCACTTTAATGGAAATGCTTATTTCTGGTATGCCCCAAATAATTTTTGAAGTCATAAAAACAAGCGGATGGTAGAAGTCATTATTAAATTTGGTTGTTGAATATTTTCATACACTTTTTTGCACAACTTCGTAGAATCCATACTCCTAATCTTATCATTTTGATCAAGTATAAAATGCCTCATGTTATAAAAATGTAAATTTCTGAATTAAATGTCTTGAATGTAGCTTTTTTCCCATAATATTTTAGGTTGTATTCGTAACATTAAGTAAGAGGAAAAAAATGTTAAGACTTTCAAATTGTCTTAAATTTAAATATAAATTAAATTCTTTATTTCGAATAGTCGTGTCTTAGATGGAAAATATTAATTATACCAACGCATTTTTATGTTAAGGAAGCATCTGTAAATGATGGATGCAACATATCTGTGTACTTTGTTTTATTTTAGTCTGATTTCGTGATTTGATAATAGGATTTGCCTACATTTCACATAATTTATTTTACGTATTTTTCGAATTTATCTTTCTATTTAATATAATACATAAATCTCTATATGGTTTTTCTTTTGATACACACACACACACACACACACACATATATATATATATATATATATATATATATATGCATATATATATATACACCTTTATCTTACTTTTTCTCAAAAGCAGATGTTAATCTTTTGCCTATGTATTTTTGTATGTTGTTTAATGCATTTATATTTCTGTGTCCGTTTTTTATTCAATTGTAGGTGTATATGTATTTATCAGTCGTTTTTGTTCATGATATATACATATGTATGTTGCTTTATTGCAGTGGTAGATGTATGTCTGTATATGCTGCCTTTAATAAATGGTATATACATACATATATGTGTGTGTGCGTGTGTTGTTGTTAATAACAAATGTAGATTCTGATTAAATGGTTTTCTACTATCATTGATGGATATTTCTGTATACGTTTTTTCTTCTACGAAAACTGCTAATATGTATGTATGTGTGTATGTATATATGTATATATATATATATATATAGAGAGAGAGAGAGAGAAAGAGAGAGAGAAGGAAAGAGAGAGAGGATAAAAGATTAATAATTGTGAAATTATAAATCAGCTTCAAAAGGAAAAACTAATTTTGTTTCCCCTTTTGAAGCTGATTATTAATGAGCTTTTATCCTCTGTATTAATGCAGCTCTAGGTAAATACACCTATCGAATTTACCACATATATCTGCAGTACTTTTAAAGTATCCATACATTGATTAGAACTTTTAAAGTATTCATACATTAATTGAAACTTTGCTATTTTAGACCTCTGAATGATACAGTGGAATATCCTAACACTCCTGAGAATTGACTACTTGGTCTATAAAAGACGCCAGAAAGCAGTAATAAGACGGGGAGTTTTCATATCACGGCATACGTTCGACTGTCAATGTCTTTTTTTAAATTGTACCGTCGTACAATAAACATGTTATAACTTACTCTGTCTAAATAAATATTAATATATATATTTGCTTCTTCAATTACGTGTATATCTATATCTATGTCTCCTCCATTTGCAATGAGGACATTCTTTTCTTCTACTACAGATGCATCGTGGTCGTTTTTTCCACTATGAAATTTAAATATTAGTGTACTTTGTCTCTTGCATTACAATTATACTTGTTGAAATATGTTGTTTTTAATCACCAAAGATTAATACGTAGTTTTTTACCTGACATTTTTATGCGAATTCTTTCTTTCTACGACAGATGTATTAATCTGCGCATGTTGTTTTATTCTATGACAGATGAATATTTTGGGTACAAATTATTTTTTCTGTGACAGATATATACATCTGTGTATGTTGTTTTTTTCCAGAGCAGATGTATACGTTATGCAACACCTTTCTTCAACAACAGATTTATATATCTGTGGATGTTGTCTTTTTATGACAAATTATTTTTTGTGTGATTCATTTCTTCTACAACAGATGAATGCACTATTTTCGTCCATCACAGATTCATCAGTTGATGTGGAGGCCCACGTTTTATGTTGCTTTACGCATTCATTTGCTCATGAAACACGTTTTGTGAAAATTGAAAGAAAATAGTTTTTTTCAACATGACATTATTTTTCAGTTAATGCTGCACAAAAAGGAAATATATTTCAATTTGCTTTCAATTCCTTAGGAATGTGCTACATTCATAGGAACAAAAGTTTGATTTCAGTATGAAAAAACGTATGCATAGTAAGGCTTGCCCTTTACTATCGGGTGGATTAAAGGAAACCGTGTTTGAACTTCTTGACATTTCGTACATTGCAATCGGGGAGGGTCGACATCTTTACATTGCTTTATACGATTAATCATCACGCATCAAGCTATATATTTGTATCTCTTGATCTCTTTGCACATATTTGGTTATACATATGTATGTATGTATGTATGTATGTATGCATGTATTCATGCATGTATTTGTACGCACACATAGATACACACAAACATATGCACTCCTCTAACACCCTTATACCCAACGCCGGCATATACTCTATCCCTTGTAATAACTGCCACCAGACATATATAGAATAAGCACAACGTAAGTTAGAAATAAGACTCAATGAACATAGAAGATATCTCTCATTCAACTTTGCACATGCAAAAATCATCAAATTCGTTCCAGATAGCTAAATGAAGAGTTCTAGAATCAGCACTCATTCCAAATACCATCACCATCACGCAGAGAAAAAAACATTCTACAATTTTACCCCTATTATAGGAAATATAATGATCAAAGAGCAAAACACACACACACACATATATATATATATTTATATATGTATATATATATATATATATATATATATATTATGCACTTCTCCGAACACTATCGACAAACACAAATAAACACAAATATACGAACACAAATATATGTAAAGTGGATATACAGCTCTTCTGTAGCAAGTATAGTAAATTGTTTATTGAATCTAAAACTAGCAAATTCTATTCAATTTAGGGTTATAAATAAAAATAATAATTTCACAATAATTCCCCTATAATTGAAATCAAAACAGTTAGCTACGATTTACGATGTGTATATCATAACTTCATAAATTAACGCAGTCAAACTTACAAATGTATATTTGCGCATACGTATAGCATACACATTACGTTGAACTACGCCTGCCAAGTTCTAATTTTTCAATTTTGACCCCTTAGTATCTATTTTTTCGGCTAAAACTAAATTGATTTTGTTCCACGTGTCCGAATATGCCACATATCCCGTTTCAAGTCAGTAGAATTACTAATAGATTAGGTTGGTATAGGCCGTTCTGCAAATAGATAGAGATTTACTTTAAATGCAGCTCTAAATGATATTCAATTTTGCACAATGTTGAAAATATGCACAAACGCGTTAAAGTTAAATGAAACTAATCATCCAATAAGAAAACATAAAAACGAACAATTAATAAATAAAGGTTCGTTTTTTAACGAATAGGCAAATTAGTTATCCTTTTTAATATATCTGGTGTTCACAACAAAGTTTATAAGGAAGTTGCATTCACTTTTAAAATAGAAAAGTGTACTTTTAATATAAATGTCAGTGGCACAAATAATTGAACCCTCTATATCCAAATGTATATACGCATTTCATGTATATATATATATATAGTTTTTCATTTATACATATAAATGAATCAAGCAATAAATATAAACAATACACACACACACACACATATATATAATATATATATATATATATATATATATATATATATAAAGAACGAGAAATGTGGACGATTCATAGGTGATCAGTTCTGGCAATTTTATAGTAAATTTCCGTAGATCAGGTTTCAAAGTGTTAATGTGATTTGACAATTTATCAAACATAAATTTGGATTCGTCATGGAAGGTCAAATATAATAATATTTTATCCCTTTAATTATGATTAGAATTGGAAATTTCTATGTAAGGTCAAAAATTAAAGTAGAAAATGAAATTCTATTAGAAATCGAGGTAGCCCTTTGTTTCGTAGCAGTTTCGTTACAGTAAGCAAATAGCTAGTGAGGCGTAATGAATGAAAAGATCAGATATTTCTATTTGTATTGAATCGTGTGAGTGTGTGAGTGTTTCGCGGATGGAAACCTTAAACCTTAAATAATGTTGCGTTGTTCTATATTGATAGTATTTACGACCGCTGTTATTTAAAAAATAGATAAAAACAAAAAGAGAGAGAAGAAGAAAAATGAATTTCTGCGACGTGTTATCAAACCAACACTATTCAAACTATCTATGTGATGAGCGGTTGTCTGGACAATCTGTGGAAATCAAACAATTGGCCCTTATACTGCTACAAATTTATAAAGAAGGTAGTAGGAGCTATCCCTCATAGTCCTTCTTTTGCCATTGATTAAAAAATGCATATTTTTATGCGTTGATTTTAGATAGTTAATCGACATATATTTTAGGAATTTCTTTATTTCACTTATTTTTTATCTACAAAAAATTATCTTCACATTATTAGTTATAAAAATTTAGTTCAATTAATTGTTTTTTGATCCAACATTGCGTTTGCAAGTTTGCGTTTCTTTATAAAACTAACCTTCTATTAATTTTTTAATTTTTTTCTGTAATATTTACCAAGAAAAACATAGAAATTTTATAACAGAAAACTATTCCAGGCATACATTTCCACATGTTATTTAATTTTTTATCTAATTTTATTTTAGTTTTGATAGTTTAGTTTGTAATAAAAGGCACAAAACCTAAAAATAATACATAAAACCCGTGATTTAGTTAAGCTACTTGTTTATAAACTCACATCAATAATATCTAAGACAGTATATTTTTTTAAATCCATTGAAAGTTACATGTTTTCCGTGTCCAGAATTTTCTTTTCAAAACAATACATTTACTGCAATTATTCAAGTCTTAGATTTAAAATTACATTAACATTCAAGTTTTATTAACGAAATCTAAATATTCATAAAAACGTAGTAAAATTATGTATCTGAAATACAAAGAAAATGTATGTTATTTAAAAGAAAATCGATATTAAATTTTGATTTTAAAATTTACACTGATTTTTAAATGTAATTCTAAAGCTATATATGTATAACATCATAAAATTATACTTTCTAATGTTTTCATTCTAAAATCCTTTTATCTTTTTTTATTTTTAAGGAACCAAATTCTTAAAGCAATAGTCTGTGATTTTTAGAAAAGTGTTTTTTTCTGAATGAGCGTAGTTAGAAAATGAATAAAGATAGAGACTGATAAAAGTAGATGTATATATAAATAAACAGTTGAATAAAAAAATATGTGTGTTTTATAAAAATAATACAATAAAGCACGAAGCACGGTTCCGGGACCAAACGCTTCGTTTATATCGCGAGCTGTTTCATCAGCTTTTCGGCCTAACTTTTATTGAAATAAGAAAATTGTGTAAATTTGCATCTTGTATTCACCGTTCTGAAATAGAGACATACTTATTTCAAAACCGTTGTAATTTAAACGATTAGATAGAACAACGAACGCTCTTTAAAATGATAAATAAATGAAAAGCATTATAACGAAAACTTAGTTGAAAATATATTCTCAACCTAATAATATACGACATAATCACGTTGAACACCAGTTTTCATTAGATCACCGAAATGATTCAATATTCAGCCTGATCAGCTCCAGATGAGTAACCATTTTGGAATACCAGACAATGTATGCAAGAAAATATAAACACCTTCTTGTAAAAACTGAAACATCTAACGTCACCTCTTTTTCAGAGGATATACATACGACTGGGGACCGCTTGTGATTTTAGTATTCCTTTGAAATTTCCCCATTCGTCGCTCGCACCTAATAAATACGGTTACCAACTCGAAGCGAGAGATGGTCGTAATTGATACATCACGTAGTACGCCAGTCGCGACAATCAGTTCGACAGAAACTGGGTCATTTCGGTAGTCTTTAAAGTGTCGGACTGAGGCAAATGTTCTGAGTAGCCTCAAGAGGTCTCCACTCGCCCAGGCCTTTCCTCCCGGCTTTCAGGTGGAGCAAGTTTATTGCTTGTTGTCTGAGGCACCCTTGTCAGGGAATGCGGATGTGGCTAGTAAGACATTTTTACTAGGCCGGATGTCACCTTCATAGGTGCTGGCTTTCATTCCACTTTCCGACCTTGTGTCACATCTTTTCGCGGTTGAAGAAAAGTAAATATCGAAAGGACACAAAGTGAATGATTGGGTGAGTCAAAGCGACTGCGAGAGAAAGTACTCTCACCACCCAGGTTAGCAATGTACTACGTTTTATCATGAATATAGTATTCGATTCCATATCCACGTCAGTGTTATTTTTCATTAATCATTGACCATAACAATTTCACAAACCAAAGTGAATTAACGTTAAGTTGCCCTATTCTTTTGCTATCACATTCATTAACCTTTTCGAACCTTTCAATCTCATCGCTGTTTATGAAGGGAAACACCACTCAATCACAAAGTGTCTATAGACAATAACTTTTTGCACTTGATCGAATACATTTGTACACAGATAAGCCAAAGGGCATTGACGTTAGCAATGCTACTGAACTTCCGACGTCTCTAGATAAAACAATAAGGTTAAATAATCGACAGAAATATGACAAAACAATAAGAAAACTACGATCAACAACAAAAACAAGAAGAACAACTATAACAATATATCATAGCCACCATTTAGTCTTGAAAGACAATGGATACGCCTTATAAGAGTAACTACGCGTGTTATTGTGAAGCAAGTGTTGACCGATCCCGACCATAATATTTTTCTGAATCGGTACTGCTTGATTTCAGTGGAAAGAAGTCCATCATAAATTGAAACAATACAGAGATAAACGGAAAGCAACACAACACCTGGTTTTCCCAAATTATTACTCATTTTAGTACTGACTTAATTCAATGCCGCTTAACATCTGTAATCTATCGTGAATCAGTGTTTCAATGGGATTATATCGTATATAATGTACAAGGAAACACCTGTTTACGTTGCATTTCGGTTGGCTAAGGAGAACGGTTTTTCAGAACAGCAACCTCAGACACAACACCAAAATGCTAGTGTACAGGGCAGTATGTATCGGCACACTGTTGTATGGATGTGAGTTTGGAACGACTTATGGACGCCATATGAGAGGTCTGGAGAGCTTCTATATAAGATGTCTCCAGAAGATCCTTGGCATTATATGGAGGGACAGAGTACTGCACACAGAGGTGTTGAGGAAGGCAGACGGCTGCAACGTAGAGTCCATTATGATCCAACGACAACTCGGAGAGTTGGAGCACATCATTAAAATCATAATCATTAAAATCATAATCATTTTGAGGGTGGTGCGATTCCGAACATCTCTTAATGAAATAGCAACTTGTATTCAATTAATCGTATATAAAAATCTATTTAAAATAACTTTACGCTTTAACATTAAATAGCATAAATAGGGTAACCAGAACATTATAGGAAAGCAAAACAGACTGGGTGAGCTGAACGTTTTGATGGGAATAGATAAGATTAAATCCGATATCAATCTTCAAGTCAAGGGAGAACAAATTTCCTGATAAGCCAGATTCTGGTTGCGCGGCTGTCTCAGCACTTGTGATAGAAGAAATGCGATTGTCGAATGAAGTTGGACCAACAACGAAATGAATGGGTTACGAGGTGGAAATGAATGAAAAGCATGACGTCCGAAAAGTCATGTCATCGAGTATTCAAGACTGCTCAAGGAAGAAGTACAATACGATTTGATGCAAACATTTTGTTTACCAAGCCACAGTATTTGCCACAAAAAAGTCGGAATAAGAAGTACTATGTGAGTATCACTTCTTTAGATTTTAAAATATATTGCTATCAGAAAAGGACATTCACTAACAAAACAAAAACGATGACTAAAAATAACATTAGCAACTCCTTACTGGGAGTTCAAAAACAACAAACATACCCCAATATGAACGTGGAAATTAGTATTACAGACTAGTACATGTAGACATATAGACAAC
Source organism: Euprymna scolopes (assembly GCF_053919585.1). Lineage (NCBI taxonomy): Eukaryota > Metazoa > Mollusca > Cephalopoda > Sepiida > Sepiolidae > Euprymna > Euprymna scolopes. Next base: position 65,648,384 of record NC_136505.1, read on the forward strand.
CCGTGTAGATTATGTCTTAATAACAAATTTGAAATTGAAAATTTAAAAGACTTTCAGAGCCTATTAAACTGTAGTAGTGAAATAACAAACAATTGCATGCACAGAATAAACTTCACAGCGTTAAATATTAAATATACTTACAAAAATAATGAATTTAGCGATTGGAAGTTGTGTTAATGGAGTTAATAAGTCATCACAGATAGGTTTGATATTCTGATAATATACACGAATAAGTGTTTGTTTCTCCCAGAGAATGCTATGGTATAAAAAGAATGCTAAGTTATAAAAAGAATGCTAAGTTATAAAAAGAATGCTAAGTTATAAAAGGAAGCTAAAAAACATAGCAAAATCTGCTTTTGTTACTTTCCTCATAAATAGTTATTATTATCATAGAGTAGCATTTCCTTTTTTTATGGATTATTTTATCATTTCTTGATTTACGGGATCTTCTTTCAGACTAGTGAATGGAAATGCTATCAAAATTGAACTGACGCCAAAATATTGCCACATGTTTTATGTGTTTCCTGTGAATACAGATCCCCGTCAGAAATAAAGATATCCATCATTTTTTCCGCAATGTGATAAATCTGAGATACTAAAATCACACTAGAAATATAACTATCCAGGGAATATTTAAAAACAAAACGATATTTGCTTATGAAATAGGATGAATAGAATTTGAAACGTCTCAGAGGAAAAATGTGTATAATATTTGTCACAGTAATCTGATTTAAGAATTACATATCTCAGATATTTATATATATATATATATATATATATATATATATATATATATATATATATATATAATATAAAGCTGAACGTCTGTGTGTCTGGTCACGAATAGGCTCCTATATGGTTGACTATTATAGAACACTGATCACATATAATGACAGAAAATGTATCGAGACGCAGGACGTGGTATGTTTGATCTGGCATAATGATGATTCATTAAAATTGTGGGGTCTGCGTACGCGCCTGGTCCACAAAGTATGAACATAAAAATGTAAAAATTAAAAAAAAAACGTTGACAAGTGTTTTTGATATAGATGTACATAATAATACTTTGATAAGTATGTTTTAAATAGGGATGGTATAAAAAAATGTGGGGTCTGCGTTCGCGTCTGGCCTCCATAGAATAGAAATAAGCACAAACATTATTATCTTATTATCATTGTTATTATTATTATTATTATTATTATTATTATTATTATTATTATTATTATTATTATTATTGACTTTCAATATCTATCTGCGTAGGTATACTTCGATAATTATGTTTCAGTTTGAAGAAATATGGTATAATAAAATTATGGGGTGTTCGTTTGCGCCTGACCTCCATAGAATGGAAATGTTTCACAAAGTTTAACAAGGTTTCTTAATATAGATCCACAGAATATTGTGATAAGTGTTTCAGTGTGAATGGGGTTTATCTATTTTATTTTTACTTTCATCATATTTTGCTTTGGTTTTGATACCCCCAAATCCGAAGCTATCTATTTACAAGCCTTCCTTTTCATAACCTATCATACTTTCATAAATCAGAGTCCATTTTCTGTAGGCTGTTTTTGAACAAAGTCAACGACGGGTACTTTTGCTAGTATATATATATATATATATATATATATATATATATATATATATAAAGCTGAATATCTGTGTGTGTGTGTGTGTGTCTGGTCACGAATAAGTTCCTATATGGTTGGCTATTTTAAAAAACTGATTACATATAATGATAGATGTATCGAGACACATGAATAGGTATGTTTGATCTGGCAGAAAGTGGTTCATTAAAATTATGTGGTCTTCGTTCGTTACTGGTCCATAAAGTATGGAAATAAAAAATTAAAAAATAAAATAAAAAACGTTTACAAGTGTTTTTGATATAAATATACATACAATAATTTCATAAGTATGTTTTTACTTAAATAAGGATAGTATGATAAAACTGTGGGGTCTGCGTTCGCGCCTGGCCTTCATAGAATGGAAATAGGCACAAACTTTAATAAAGACTTTTCATATCTATCTGCGTACGTATACTTTGATAATTATGTTTCAGTTTGAAAAAATATGGTATAATAAAATTATGGAGTGTTCGTTCGCGCCTGACCTCAATAGAATGGAAATATGTCACAAAGTTTAACAAGGGTTTTTAATATAGATCCACAGAATATTGTGATAAGTGTTTCAGTGTGAACATGTATGGTATAATAAATTATGGGGTTTATCTATTTTATTTTTACCTTCATCATATTTTGCTTTGGTTTTGATACCTACAAATTCGAAGCTATCTCTTTACAACCATTCCTTTTCATAACCTATCATACTTTCATAAATCAGAGTCCATTTTCTGTAGGCTTTTTGAACCCAGTCAACGACGAGTACTTTTGCTAGTATATATATATATATATATATATATATATATATATATATATATATATATATATATATATATATATATATATGATCGGTGTATAGATTGGTTTCCTAGAAGTAAATCTAATGAAACCTGAATGATTATTAAAGAGTGTTCAATGTTTGTATAATAAACAGATTATATATATATATATATATATATATATATATGTGTGTGTGTGTGTGTATTTGTGTGTGTACGTATATATTTATGTATATAATCATGCACGCAGTCGTACGATTATATATATACACTGCTGATCAAAAATTTAAGACTACTTAATAATCTTTAAAAAGAAACTTTTTGTTAAGGATAGATTTTAAACTCTTCCGACTTAAGGTTACTAATACTACAATCTAAAAGGTTATAGAAACAAAAAGCTACATTCAAAAAATGTTATTTAAAATTTGCATTTTTATTAAATTAGGTTTTTTACACATGAACGAAATTATAAGACCAAGGGTATAAATTGTTAGATTTATGGTAATTCTAATGTTTTTAGTCCAGTTAGAAATTAGCAATCACTGTGTAAAGGTGCCTAAAGCAAGAAAATTAACCGAAGTTGAGCGCTCTATAAGCAAGGTTTGTCACGGCGAGCTATAACAGCTAAAGTAAATCGCAGTAAAACTGTTATTTGCAACTTTCTAAAGAACACTGAGAATTATGGAAAAGCAAATTCCCTTGGTAGGCACCCCCCAAAATTGCCCTGCATTGAGTAGGAGAATCAGACGGGTTGTTATGAATTACAGAGGACTTTCTTCTAGTCAAATTAAGGCGGTTACAGATGCTGATTGCGGTCCAATAACGATCAGACGACACTTACAACAAAAAGGTATGGTAAATAAAAAGCGTAAACAAATTCTCCGATTGCTTCCACGTCACAAAGTGGACCGCTTAAGATTTGGTCGTGAATACCAAACCTGGGATGTTGAAAAGTTGAAGAAAGTCCTGTTTTCTTATGGTAGCTTCCAGCGATATTGGCATGAAAAAACATGCCTCTTGAAAATTTTAGCACACGTCATAGTGGCAGAGGGTATGTAATGGCATGTTATGCATTTTCTTACAGAGGGAAAATAGAGCTCCAGGTGGTGCAGGGTCATGAGACAGCAGCTGGTTATGTTAGCATGCTACAAAAAGCATCTTTGATGATGGAGGGTCATCGTTTGTGTGGGGATGAATGGTTATTCCAACAATATAACACTGCAAGACGGACCTTGAACTTTCTCCAAGAAAGTGGAGTCCATCTCTTGGGACATCCTGTATGCTCACTGGGTTTGAATCCAATTGAAAATGTTTGGGGATGGATGACAAGGGAGGTTTATCGAAATGGCAAACCATATTCAACAAAAAATGAACTTCGTGAAGCAATCTTCAGAAACCGGAGCATGATCCCCCGCACCTTAATGAAAATCCTTATTTCTAGCATGCCCCAAAGAATTTTTGAAGTCATCAAAATCAATGGAGGTAGAACTCATTATTAAGTTTGATTGTTGAATGTTTTCATACACTTTTCATACACTTTTAATACAATTTTATAGAATTTTTGTCTCTGATCATGTCTAAAAGGCTAATTTAATAAAAATGTAAATTTTAAAACTAAATCTTTGGAATGTAGTCTTTTGTTTCTATAACCTTTTAGATCGTAGTATTTGTAACCTTAAGTTGGAAAAGTTTAAAATCTATCCTTAAAAAAGTTTATTTAAAAGATTTTTAAGTAATCTGAAATTTATATATATATATATATATATATATATAAGTAAACGTGTCTGTGTGTGTCTGTGTGTGTGTCTCTGTATGTCTGTGCACATTTCCCTACGCAATAACTCTGTCAATTTTTAGTCTATAAACTCCAAATTTGATATACAGGGTACTGAGATTTGGGAGAATCGATGTGATCGGTTTTTGGCCAGACATTTGGCGATTAAAGAGGTCAAAGTTCAACGATTTGACCTTTGACAACTCTACCAAACTCCTCCGACAATTTTGTGTCTACGCACTTGAAATTTTAGATATAGGTTCCTTGGACAGGGATCTAACTTAATAACTTGATTTGAGCCCAAAACAATAAATTTTAAGGGGTCAGAATAGGGATCAAAGTTAATAGAAAATTGACCTCTGCGGTCTCTTCCAAATTACTCAGACAATTTCTGGTATAAATATTTGAAATTTTACATAAAGGGTATTCAGACCTTTTGCTCACAACTTCCCCTGAGCTGTGTTTATGTTCCGTTCTATCTCTTTTGGGATCATCTGACCACTCCGTTGTATCAATTAAGATAAAAATGAAATGTAATAAGTCTTCAAACGTACCTCTCCACCGTACTGTATATCCATACTCTATGGCTGATTGGGATAGCTTCCGTACATTCATATCTGACCTACCTCTGCATTCCATGTTTAAAAAGGATGTGTCCCCTATAATATCAGACCTGACCGAATAGTTAATTGTAGCTATAGACCGATTCATACCATCCAAAAAAATTCCAGCAAAAACCTAACAGCCAGCCATGGTTCTCTCCTGAATGTGCTGCTGCCATCGCGCACAAAAATCACTTTTTCCATAGCTACCAACGTAATAGATGCACTGAGACTAAAGCTGCTTTCAGGACTACAAGCAACCACTGTAAAAGAGTAATAAAACATGCAAGAGAGCTATATGCTCAGTCTGTTAAATCCAAAGTAGCTGATCAGCGGCTTAGTTCCCAGCAGTTCTGGCAAATAGCAAACAGGATCTTGAACAGAAGCGTGCGTTCTATCCCAACCATCATCAATGGACCTGATGTCATCTCGTCAGCATCAGACAAGGCCAGACTATTTGCCAAGAACTTTGCAGCTAATTCTACCCTATGCGACAATGACCATCAACTCCTGTATTTCCTCCTATAACAGACAACACGCTATACAACATACAAATATCTGTGCGTGAGGTCGCCAAGCTAATCAAGAACCTTGGTTCCAGTAAAGCAACTGGCCCTGACGGCATTCCAGTTATAGTGCTGAAAAAGCTCCAACCAGAACTTGCCCCCATACTTACAAAACTGTTTAAGCGCTGCCTTAAGGAGAAGTGCTTCCCAACACCCTGGAAAGCCTCATCGGTATGCCCTGTATTTAAGAATTCAGGTGAAAAGTCATCTCCCTCTCAGTACAGACCAATAAGTCTCCTGTGTGTCATGAGTAAGTTGTTGGAATCTATATTAAATAAATAAGTAGTCAACCCCATCCGCAGAAACAACCCTCTTAGTTACATGCAATACGGTTTCCGCTCCGCAGGACATACAGCAGATGTGCTAACAGTTATATCTCATAGGATTAGTGAATCTCTTGACAAAGGCTTCCTTTCCAGGGCAATTGCCCTTGACATATCGAAGGCCTTAAATAAGGTATGGCATAAGGGCCTACTTCCCAAGATTTCCAGCTACGGTATTACTGGAAATGTTTTCTCAATCATTAAATCATTTCTCTTCGATAGGCTCATAAGAGTAGTGGTTGATGGACAGAAATCAGAAGCCCACAGTATTAATGCTGGAGTCCCTCAAGGGTCCATCCTGGGCCCAACTCTCTTCCTGATCTACATCAATTATCTCCCAAAACACATACTTAAATCATTCGTTGACATCTATGCTAATGACACGACCATCTATGGCAACACATCAAAGGCCGTAAATGACGAAGTTCTCTGTAATTCTCTCTCCTCTGATCTCGAGCGCGTGGTTCAGTGGGGGAAGAGGTGGCTGGTCACTTTTAATGCATTCAAAACCAAACTTCTATCTTTACATCATCAACGCTCTGATCCCCATCTGGCATCCATTGAAAGAGATGGCTCTCGTCTTGGGGAGGCTCCATGTTTTGACAAGCTTCTGTGTTTGACCTTTACTCCTGATCTGAAATGGTACACATACATCAAATCTGTTGCCAGGGACGCTGGGAATATGGTGAGATCCTTCTACCGCTCCAGAAGATATCTCACTACTGATGCAATTCTCTATCAGCATAAAAGCCAATTACGTCCAAGGATGGAGTATTGCTGCCATATCTTGGCAGAAGCTGCTAAAAAACAGCCTATCCGGCCTTGAGAGAGTACAAAATAGACTTCGTGGTTTGGTGGGGGATGCCCTTTTCTCTTCCCTGCAACCTCTCTTCCACAGAAGAGACGTTGCGGGCCTGTCTTTGTTTTATCGTTATTTACATGACAGGTCCTCGTCTGAGCTCCAATCCCTCGTCCCCCCTCGCCAATCTTTCACGAGAAACACCCGTCTAGCTGAAACTACTGTCAATAATTTTCCCCACTCTCCATCTGTGCCTTTATCCAAACGTAGATTCCATGAACAAAGCTTCTTTCTAAACCAAAGGGCATTGTCTAGGGCATTGAATGCCGTTCCCCCACTCCCAACACATCCCACCCTCATAACTGGGCACTTGGGAGTGCTTGAGTACCACACATGCCTGTGCAATTAGATTGGGGTGATCTTCTTCTGATGGGCTGAGGGTAACAGATTGACAGTTCCTGGCTTCTGTTTCCGAGTGGTATACAGGTGTCCTAACTCTTTGGTAGCGCTTAGAGCGGCTGCTCCATCAACAGTTGTATAATATCGGGATGTTTGTAGTGCCATGTCTCGCATGGAAAGGGACCCTGCCCTCATCCTCGATGGGCTTTCCCGAAGCAACAGTCCTAGTTGAAGAAAGGTCAGCTGATGGTCTACTTGTGTTACATGTCTGATACCCTGCATAACCTCTTGTTCAGCCCCCCCCCTCACCTAACTGAAACTCTTTAAAAACATGATGACAGTACAATAAAAAAATAAGCTGAAACCAAGCCTAGGGACAAACAAATCCAACTTGCCTCCTCCCTTGAGGCTTGCATTCACTAACATCCGTGGGCTTAGAACTAATTTATCTGATGTTGAAGCATTTCTCCTAAGAAATACCCCGGATATCTTAGCACTAAGCGAGACTAACCTACACTCCTCCATCCCCTCTAACTACTTTAACATGCCTGGCTATCTCCCACTCTGCCGTAAGGACTCTGACAGACATATGCACGGACTTGGAGTCTACATTCGTAACACTCTCCCCCTGACTAGAGAAACAAACCTAGAAACGAGGGATCAAGCATTTATGTGCTTTAGACTAAACATACAACACAACATTAGCTACTTTTATTTTCTCTACCGCTCTCCCTCGACCCAGGACTGCACCATAATAAAAAAAGTCTCTGACAGCATAGACACAGCACTCTCCCTCGACACTAGCGCACAAGTACATGTAGTTGGTGACTTTAATATTCACCACAAAAACTGGCTTGGATTCTCTACTCACACAGATGCAGCGGGCAGCACAACACATAGTTTTGCTATATCTCACTCCCTATCACAAATGGTTACGTTTCCAACCCGTTTCCCTGACCAGCAAGAACAACAAGCATCACTTCTAGATCTGTTTCTGACTACAGTTCCCCAGGACTGTACAACAAATGCTGACAGCCCACTCGGGAACGCTGACCATGCAGTGATAATGGTAGAAATCGCCCTAAATTCTAGAGCTAAAACTGAAGAGCCAGTGCTCAAAACAACGAGATATTATAAAAAGGCTGACTGGGAAGCCATCAGAGATCTTATCAGAGATGCCCCATGGAGAAATATTTTTCTCTTCCTGCTTAACAGTGTGCAAATGAGACCACTGAATGGTTCAAAACAGTAATGGAAGCACATGTTCCATGCGGAAATTTTATAACAAGCCCCACTCTCCCCAATGGTTTACTTCGACTTGCGCAACTACCATTGCTCAAAGGCAGCATGCATACCGCATAAGTCCAGTTCAAACAAACAGAAGTATATAGAAACAAGTTCAAACAAACAGAAGTATATAGAAGCTAGAAGTAACGTTAAGAAAGAAATAGCGACAGCCAAGAGAGAATTTACTGAAACCACTAAAAAAATGCATCGAAGCACAAAAATTAGGAAATCGTGACTTCTGGAAAATCTACAACAGTGTAGTAAATAATGGGCAATCAACAATTCCCCCGCTAACCAACAATCACGAGGTTGTTTGCTCAGCAACCGACAAGGCTAATATGCTTGCCAACCGGTTTGCCTCGAACTCCACACTGAACCCTTCCAACCACCCCCTGCCTGACTTTCCTTTGCGGACAGACGCCACGCTAGACGATCTAAAAATCACTCCTGCTTAGGTACACGCTATCATAAAAAACCTTGACACTTCAAAAGAATGTGAACCTGATCTCATCCCAGCTGTGCTATTAAAAAAGTGCTCAGCCGAAGTATCTCCAGTTCTCTCCGAACTCTACAACAAATGCCCTAATGAATCATGCTTTCCGGGCTGTTGGAAAACTGCTTCTGTGGTACCAATATTCAGGAATTCTGGCCAAAGAACTGACCCATCAAATTATCGCCCCATTAGCCTCCTCCCACTTTTCGCTAAAATATTTGAGACCATAATTAACCGGCACCTTACAGAGGCTAAACTTCTGACTGACAAACAATATGGATTTAGACAAGCCCGTTCCACAGCTGACATCCTCACTGTAATCTCTGAACGCATATACCATTCATTGAACAAAGCGGGGGAGGGCAGAGCGGTAGCTCTAGATATATCTAAGGCTTTTGACAGAGTATGGCACAAGGGTCTCCTCAGGAAAATTAGATCATACGGTATCACTGGTGGAATATTTAACATAATTAAATGCTTCTTAGATAAGAGAAAAATCCAGGTTGTCCTCGACGGTCGTACATCTAAACAGTGTGATATAAATGCGCGAGTGCCTCAGGGGTCTATCCTTGGGCCTCTATTGTTCCTAATATTTATTAATGACCTCCCCGACAAAACTGCCTCTGAGATGGGTATATATGCTAATGACACTAAACTCTATAACAGGCATAACAGGAAAACAAATGAACACATATCTAAAGAAATGGCAAAAACACTAGAGGAAGACCTCCGATCTGTAGTGGAATGGGGACATAAATGGATGGTCACATTCAATGCTGCCAAGACTAAACTGGTTTCCTTCAATAATTAGAAGAAACCTTCTCTGCCACCAATAGCAATGGCCAGTGACTCCCTGTCTGGGAGTACATCTTTCAAACTGCTTGGCCTAACGTTCACAGGAAACATGAGTTGGAACAATTACATTGAAAACATTACCAGGGCCGCTGCAAAAAAGGTAGGCTCTCTCTACCGTGCTAGAAAACTACTGACACCTGAAAGTATCCTGTACCTCTATAAGGCCACCATTCGCCAGTGTATGGAGTATTGTTGTCACATTTGGACTGGTGCATTTGCTACTAGTCTCTCGCTCCTAGACAGGTTCAAAAAAGAGTCGCCAATCTGATAGGTCCTGAACTGGCATCTAAGCTTCAGCCTCTGTCCCATCGACGAAACGTTGCACCCCTCTGCGTGTTCTACAAGTATTTTAATGGTGAATGCTCTGACGAACTGCAGACACGTGCCCCACGACGTAGACACCCTCGACAAACCCGACAGGCAGCTAAATCCCACCCCCACACAGTAGAGATCCCTAGATGTAAAAGATCTTTCTACGCCAGTAGTTTCTTCCCCAGAACCGCTAGACTCTGGAATTCCATTCCAGGTTCCTGCTTCCCTAACTGTACTGACATGCCGAAGTTCAAGTGCAACGTGAACCGACATCTTGCTTCCAAAATCTCAACATAAACAAACTCCTGACAAACCGCCCCCTTAAGTAAGACACTCTATCAAAACCCCCAATACTAATGATTACTACAATACTACCGCAATAACCCTTATCCCTGAGTAGTCTTCGGGCCTTGATAAGTGGTGATCCCCATGTAAAAAAAAGAGATAGGGCAAGCTTTTTCATCAGTTTGGGTCGAAAATTTTTAGTTACCAATATATAAATGTATGTATGTCTGTTTGCATGTCTGCCTTGAACTTTCAATAGAGGCAACGGATTTTATCAAGATCAGTATCGTTTTAAAGTTCGACCTTTCATACGACAAATATCGAAAAATTGGCAAAAAACATTAATATCTTCTCCTTCAACTAGACACTTTTCTACAGGGGATCACTTTTTTCGCCGATATTTTTTAAATTATCCTCTAATTTAGATTGCCTAGCTTTAATTTTTTAAAAAATGTCGCTTCCGGCTTGGCGGTGGTCGTAACAGCATAAACGTTAGGTTTTACCCCGTTCTTTTCCTCCTTTGCGGTACTGGTTCGAGCCTGCCTTTCTACTACCACTTTTTTTTTTTTTTGCTCATACACATCCAAACATCCGGGCAACGCCGGGCTGAAATGCTAGTATATAATATTTTTAAATTCATATTCAATTTTTTATACTTGCGCACACTACTGTTTCATGCTTACGCAATCATCAGTGCAGGAAGTGAAATCTCGTCGGCAAATTCAAACCCAATCAACCAAGTCTACTTTTGCTTTACGTGCTAGTCTTATTTCCTCTCGGCCATCGTCAGCTAACATTTAAACCGAAAAGAATTATTTACTTATGAAGCCATGTCAGAAATCCCTCAACAGCAGCAGTCGTGACAGTATTTAATAACGAGACCTTAGACGATGCAGTTATGCTAGTTGACTGCCTTTTATTAATTCTCTAAATAGGGCTCAACTTTCATTTTCTTAAGGGGCGTTTCTAAGATAAATATTAACCATTTTTATAGCCTACAGACACTAATGTTTATACTTACGCAATAATCAGTGCAGGAAGTGATACAATGATGCGACTAGCGTAAATAGTTATAGCCCCACTATAGTATTGAGGTAATATATAAAGAAATTCATAATATAACGTGCCCCACTACAGTTATATACAATAAAAATAGCATTAGTTTAACATCTAAATGATTTTTCAATATTTGGGAGATGTAGTACGGTTCGGATGCATCCTTAGATGGTATAGTTGTCTATATTATACATGCTGTTACCTAGAATATAAATTCCATAATTCATAAGGGTAAGTTTAATAATTGGTGATTTTACCAAACACTTACATATTATTGGCGTTTAAAGTGCGACCTTTTTACAAATGCATTTCTTAATATAATACAAAATTTGATGACTATATTAAGTAGTTTGTACCTGACTTACTTGTTTTTAGGTTTGCGTGCAAGTTGGTTAATGTTTACGAAAAATAATGTGCTCATGTTACTTCTAGTGTCGACCAAAATATATATTCCAAATTCCATATTGATCGGTTTATAGATACTTGAAAAATAAATATATATATATATATATATATATATATATATATATATATATATATATATATATATATATACATATACACCCACTAAATGTTAACATTTTATGAAAAATAATAATGTGTAATTATTATTCACCGTATTTGTAGAATGTGTATTCGACAATTCGTATTGATCCTTTCATTAGTATTTTGAGAGGTGGGGATGGGCAAGTTTGGGTGGTTGTCCCCTGAATCTTAAATTTTGCAAAAAGATAATGTGCCCGTGTTATTAACCTTGTTTTCGAGAATATATATTCCAAAATTCAAAGGCACGAATATAATACTGTTGCTACATCTGAAGAGGTGCCTATCATAATATCTTTCCTGCCTCGACAGAGTACAAAGGCGACTTCAAAATCTAGTGGAAGATGTTCTCTTTTCTTCTCTACTGCCTCATACAAGAGAGGTTGCTAGTCTTTCTGCTAGTCTTTCTCGAAACCCACTTTGGGTCTAGCGTTGTTCGTTGTCGATGTAATTGCTCGATTCTATCTAATTCTGGGTTCTAACTTTATCGTGAAAAGTGTATGTGAACGGGTATATATATATATATATATATATATATATATATATATATAATTATATATATATATATATATACAAAAGGTAGTATTATATATGTGCATACATCAATGCAGCTGCATTAATTGCTATATTGATTTGGTAGCCGTCAATATCCGTGATAAAACTTATTAAGAATAAATGTAGAGATGGGGGGGGGTCAACATCTCATACTTACATTTTCCCGCCATTCATTCTAAAAGTACAAGGTTTTCTTACACGTATCCTATTTATGTATTTCAAGAGGTGTTGTTATCGGTTTTTACGATGTCTCTTACCTCCAATATATTTAGGTGTGTGCGTTTGTATGCGTATGTGTGTGAGATATATAATACGTATATTAAAACTGTATATTGTCTGTACCAGATTTTATTTCGAATAAGCGTCCTCCTATTTTTTTTTAGTTTTCATTTTTAATGTTCTGTTAAAATATTCCTTTTAAAAGCGTGATAAAATATTTCTCTTTTAAAGTTATATTTTAATGTTCTGTTATACGCCATTTTATTATGTTTGAAAGGAAATACCATCCGCAGTTTTCACTGTAATGTTGCAGACAATCTTATATAGTCTTTACAAGAATATGTATAGAAATGCGTTCTTAGAAAATTAGATTCTAGCCTTTTTTTAATTATTATTGTATTGTGATTTCAATTGTTAATCATTCCGGTAACGGAAAACATAACTTTACATAGATTTCATTATTTGTTTTCTGTCGCCTTTATCTAAATGGTGGGAATTAAAAAGCAAAAATTGATCATTAAGTTGTTTTCTTTCTTCTCTTTTCATTGTTTATAGATGGTAGAAAGTAGTTATGCGACGATAAGAAATACCAATATCAAATTGTGTGTATAATTCGCATATGTATATCAAAGGAACAAAATGTCATTTCATAGTTACAATTAATTAGCAATCTATGATATCTTCACTCATAAATCTACCAAGAGAAGAAATTAGATGCTTTTTGTTCCAAGTGCTTTAGAAATAATCTAGCAATCAGATGGAGCAATTGATATATCAACCAAGAGGTAAAAGACCACACTAACCACATGAGGTAACCTTCAATAATCTGCAAACGACGCCTAAGCTGGTTCGTAATACCCGAAGATTCACACAGAGATTTGTCAACTAAGTGTCCAAATGAACCCCTGATAAAAAAAGATCAAAGTTTAACTGAAAACAAACAATCGAGCGGAATTTGAACGCAACAGGAAGAAATGGAAGGACGCTGTGAATTTGGCATTAGATCGAAAACGATTGTGCACTTTAACTGCCTCATGCGTCGCTGGACGTGGAAGTACTTAAGTCTAAAGTATTTTCAGTCATCCGTTTCACATTAACTGCAGGCATGATTGAACACTCACACTGAACTTTAAATCCAGATGGGATAATCACTTACCTTTATTAGGATCGTGCAGTCATTTGCATTCATTTTATGAGAATGACCTTTGGAAAATGGTTAACTAGGAAACAACTACACAAAGGTTACGGATTAATTCTTTTATCTTTGACATTTTCCTTTACTTGCATTGATAAACATTTTTTCGTAGCATAAACGAAAGTATCCGATGTATAAATAATATTATTGTTTTAGTTAAAACGCTGATGCTGATATAAAAATACATATAAGAAGAATTTAAAGATTTTATGAGATGGTAATGGATTAAGTTTTATATATATATATATATATATATATATATACATACATACATATATATATACATATATATACAAATATACATACATATATATATATATATATATATATATATATATACATACATATATATGATTGTTGAGCTGGATTAAATCCGACGATATAAAATAAAATGGAGGTGGAAGGACCTGGATACTCAACGTTTCGCCCGATTTATGCGGGCTTCTTCAAGAGGGATGGTCATTGACTAGAGAGTCGGAGGATTGGGGCTATATATAATGATGGGGGAGAGCAGCGTGTTTTCCTTATGTAAATTAGATGTCATATATACATATATATACATTTTATGAGAGAAGAACTAATTAGAAAGGTTTTTTCTACGTTGCTCCCTTTCTGTCGAAAATAATTATTAAAGAAAACAACTTAGACACCGGTTAAACGCGAAAAAAAGAAGAAAAAAAAAATTTCACTTAATTTTATTTTTATTTTACTTATTTACTGTATTTTATCATTATCTATTTTTAGACTCCATTTTATCACCTCCTATTCTTATTTTTAGATACCATCTTTTAAGTTGCTGCTTTTACTATTTTATCCCAATTCAATTATTTCTAATTTAAAAAAAAAAAGATTCTTTCGTAATCTCGTGTCATTTTATTTATTTAATCTATCACCGCTATATTTCCAAACACAATTTTTAATCTCTACGATATTTTATCTTTTAGACGTAATCCACTACACTAGTTTACTCTAATTAGTTCTTCTCTCATAAAATGTATATATATGTATATATGACATCTAATTTACATAAGGAAAACACGCTGCTCTCCCCCATCATTATATATAGCCCCAATCCTCCGACTCTCTCGTCAATGACCATCCCTCTTGAAGAAGCCCGCATAAATCGGGCGAAACGTTGAGTATCCAAGTCCTTCCACCTCCATTTTATTTCATACATATATATACATACATATATATATACATATATATATACATACATACGTATACATACATACATACATATATATACCTATATCTTCACGTCGCCAGTGTTATGAGTTGGGAGGCATTTTTAGCGGAGTGGAAGCTCATATCAATTTTTACTTCAGAAATGAGGCAAACATTGGATCTATTCCAGGTCAGTAATTTAACAGTATGGTACTCCATTTTAGTAATCTGCTAGTAGTATACACTTGTAATCCTTTCTTTGATCCAAAAATCTTGAATATGGGCTTGTAGTCGTGTTGCAGCATACAGGGCCTGCAATATGTGCCTATGTAATTTAGATATAACGAAAATGATATCTTCATCTCCTTTTAAAATTTTTGAACATTGTCTCCTAGTGGTAATCAGCGTTCTTGAAGCATGTGCGATTAAATTTTTTTGGCATCAGGAATATGCAATATACATGCAGTATACATGCTGTATGATCTTGCGTCGTGCGCTATGACTATATCCAACTTTGGATCATAGTGTGCCAGAAAAGGATCTGATTTTTATGTATCTTTTATCTTTTCGATCACCGCCTGGAAATCGGGACTCCCAGACTTTTTCTCTCAAAGTCTTCAGACATTTTTTAATTTTGTAATTGTATCCTACTAGTTTATTGGTAAAAATAATCCGCCAATAAAATTATTGTTATTGACAGTAACACTGCGAGCTGACTTTTGTGTTTTCTGCAAAGTCAGGTTTTTATATCTCTTGCACGTATGCATATTTATGATGGAAAGATCGGGCATAATGTCCAACTGTAATTTCAGTGTTTAATTAAATATCGTGACAATGACGTACTTACATAAATTTTCGTCTTGCTTATCGTTTAATTTTGTATGTATATTTTTGCACGTATGTAAATTTATAAGTCTGATTCATCTTTTGGTGTTTTGCTGTTGCCTTCTATAATACAACACTTTATGTCGCAATTTTGACAATTTTTATTCAGAAGAGCACAATTTTTTCCCTATATAATTCTTCCCATCACTTATATGATCTCGGAGTAATTTCTCTTGTCTTTGTCTGGTTCGCTTGCTTTGAAAATGTGGGTAGCAATATTTTTATCTGTTTTTTTAGGAGACTACTTTTTATTTATAATGAATATTTGGTTCGACATTTTTTTATTTTCAGAGGAGTAATTTCTTGATTTATAATATACTTTTCTCGCATATTCTACGCCCGATTCCTCTGCGTTTTCAGAATCGCTTCTCAAATTACAACCATCCAGCAACCCCGCATAAGTTAATGTAGAGTGAACTTAGGTTCACTACCGGATTCCGCTGTTCGTCTGATTTCGGCATTCTTTACAGACACTGCTCTCTGACATCATTTTAAGTTGTTACAATGCTTGTTTACGATTGACTCAAACGCTAAATAATATGCGTTGTGCCGCTTAGCCCAATTAAAACATTTTCATATCTTGGGGAACAGTGATGCATTGAAGCTGAACAGGTCTGATAGTAACAGATCCGGATCTTCAGATCCGTGCTTTTTAGGTATGATGCGTTCAACAGTTCTTAATTCTAGTAAAAGTAGTAGAACTTTCTTGCATCAAGCTAATCGACGTGAAAAATGTCTTCATGCGCTCTAACAAATGTGTTGAACGTTTCTTCTTCTTCATCAGGGACGTAAATAACCATTTCCATAGTGCTATATATAGAGTTCGAAAACACTGTGTTACGCTCGGTGTGGGGTTTATTGTTAAGGTTTCTGAGAAATAATTCGTGTTTTATCCGTAGTCGTACTTCGATTTTCTCGTGATGTTTTTGATGAAATTGTTCCATTGTTTCTTATGGTTCGATCAACATTTCTTCAGTTTTCTGTTGTTGTTGTTGTTGAATATGCTGTTTTTAGAAGCCTGTGCTTTATCCCTGCCATCATCAATGGACCTGATGTGATCTCGTCAGCATTAGACAAAGCCAAACTCTTTGCCAAGAACTTTGCAGCTAAGTCTACCCTATACGATCAAGATCGTCTACCCCCGTATTTCCTCCGGTATCTGAAAACACGCTATGCGACATATAAATATTTGTTCGTGATGTTGTCAAACTAATCAAAAACCTTGATTTCGATAAAGCAACTGGCCCTGACGGCATTCAAATTACAGTGCTGTAAAAGCTTCAAGCAGAACTAGCTCCCATACTTACAAAGCTGTGTAAGCGTGGTCTTAAAGAGAATTACTTCCCAATACCCTGGAAAACCTCATCAGTATGCTCCGTACTTAAGAATTCAGATGATCGGTCATCTCCTTCTCAGGACAGACCAATAAGTCTCCTGCGCGTCATTAGTAAGTTGCTGGAATCTGTGTTAAATAGAGAAGTAGTATCGCACATCGGCAAAAATAACCTCCCCAGCGAAATGCAATATGGTTTCCGTTCTGCGAGATCTACAGCAGATGTGCTTACGGTTATATCTCATAGGATTAGCGAATCTTTCGAAGGAGTCTTCCTTTCTAGAGCAATTTCTCTTGATATATCAAAGGCCTTTGATAGGGTATGGCATAAAGATCTACTTCACAAGGTCTCCAACTATGGTATAGCTGGAAATGTCTTCTCAATTATAAAATCATTTCTTTCTGATGAGTACATAAGAGTAGTGGTTTATGGGTAGAAATCAGAAGCTCACAGTATTAATGCTGAAGTCCCTCAGGAGTTCATCCGGGGCCCAACTCTCTTCCTGATCTACATCAATGATTTCCTAAAGTACATTCTAAGATCATTCGTAGGCATTTATGCTGACGACACTACCATCTATGGTAACAGATCAAAGGCCGTAAATGACAAAGTTCTCTCTGATTCTCTCTCCTATGATTTTGAGCACGTGGTACTATGGGGAAAGAGGTGGCTGGTTACTTTTAATTCCTTAAAAACCAAGCTTCTATCTTTCCATCATTAACGCTTTGATCCCCGTCTGATATCAATTGAAATAAATGGCTGTCGTCTTGAGGAGGCTCTATGCTTTAACAAGCTTCTTTACTCCTGATCTGAAAATGGGATACGTACATCAAATCCATTGCCAAGGTCGCTGAGAAAATGGTGGGATCATTCTACCGCTCCAGTAGATATTTTACTGCTGATGCAATTCTCTACCTATGTAAGAGCCAGGTACGTCCAAGGATTGAGTACTGTTGCCACGTCTTGGTAGGAGTTGCTAGAAGCAGCTCATCATACATTGAATTCAAAATTGACTTAGTAGCCTCATGGGGGATACCCTTTTCGCTTCCCTGCAACCTCTTTCCCACAGAAGAGACGGTGTGGGCGTGTCTGTTTTCATAACAAGTGCTCGTCTGAGCTCCAATCCATGGCCCCTCCTCGCCAAAACTTTCACGAAAAACACTTGTCTAACTGAAACAAATATCAATAATTTCGCACACTCTTCATCTGTGCCCAAACCTAAACGTAGATTCCATGAACAAAACTTCTTCCTTAGAACTGTGCGCCTGTGGATCTCTCTTCCGTTTTCCTGCTTTCCAACTGACTACAATATGGTCGTCTTCAAGTCCAATGTAAACAAGTTCTTGATGAGCCGTCCTTGTAAGTCATCTAATTTACCAAATTTCCACTAGTAACGATTACTACGATATTGTCCTATTGACTACCGTACACGCATTATCCTTTATACTCGAGTAGCCTCCCGGCCTTGATAAGTGATGACTCCTATATAAAAAAGTTCTTGTCACATTAATTTTTCTTGTTTTCTGTTAGTGGTTCATCTGAAAGCTTGTGGTCTGAACAATAACAGACTTGAAATCCCCCATCTATAAATTGTTTAACAAGAAAAAAATTTACTTACCCAGGAAAAAAATTTATTTTATTTTTAAGAATTGTCTTATATGCTAATTGCAGTTTAATGGACGTTTTCTTTTAAGTTTAATTTAGTTGAATGCTCGTGGTCATCGCCCTCGGCGCCTCTTATTTCGCAAGCAACCAGTGAAGTTGTTCTCCAGATTCTGCACTTACATTTCTTGTTCTCTGTCATTGGAGGAGAAATCCTTCACGACTGAGACAATTTTTATTTTTGTTCCTTTTCTTCACATTAAAAAACGACGCTGATGTCTAACTCTGTCTTGTGGGGAGGCATTGTAAATAGGAACCAGTGAAGTTATTCTTTCTGACTAACATGACAGAATAGAATGTCAAGCAGAATCGCTCTTTTCTGACCGATAAGGACATACTAAAATTCGCTCCTCATTACAATCTTCTTGCGTGTCGTGAAACACAGAGCCGAATGATTTTCTCATTTTGTTTTTCAATGTTATGCAAATAACGAAACAATGCTTGCTTATTTTTTGGAATAATTATGAAAATTAAAACAATAGTATTTTGATCTCAGTATCGATTAAGATCCTAACCTAAGATCGCGTAAGCATGTTCTGGTAGTTTATGGTAAGCCGAAAAAGTTACCAGAAAAAGCCAACGCGAACATTTGCAGACAATAAATTCAAAGCAAATTTAATACAAGAAGATACTATTTACCCTAAGTTTAATTATATAACAAATATTTCTATTAAAAATATGTATTACTAGCATGGGTGCCCGGCGTTGCCCGGGTATTTGGAGGTGTGTGTTGAGTAAAAAAAAGAGGTCATTTTTTTTTAAAATTCGACCCCTATTATGACCCCTTAAAATTTATTGATTTGGACTCAAATCAAGTTATTAAGTTAGATCCGTGTCCAAGGAACCTATATCTAAAATTTCAAGTGCGTAGACCCAAGATTGTTGGAGGAGTTTGGTAGAGTTGTTAAAGGTCAAACCGTTGAACTTTGACCCTTTAATCGCCAAATTTCTGGCCGAAAACCGATCACATCGATTCTCACAAATCTCAGTACGCTGTATATCAAATTTGGAGTCTGTAGACTAAAAATTGACAGAGTTATTGCGTAGGGAAATGTACACAGACACACAAACAGACGACAGAAACTTTCACTTTTATAGAGACTAGCATTTAAGCCCGGCGTTGCCCGGGTGTTTGGATGTGTATGTTGAGCAAAAAAAAAGTGGTAGTAGGAAGACAGGCTCGAACCCGTACCGCAAAGGAGTAAAAGAACGGGGTGAAACCTAACGTTTATGCTGTTATGACCACCGCCAAACCGAAAGCGACATTTTTTAAAAGTAACACTAGACAATCTAAAGGAGAGGATAACTTTCCAAAATATCGGCGAAAAAAAGTGACCCCCCTGTAGAAAAGTGCCTAATTGAAGGGGAAGATATTAATGTTTTTAGCCAATTTTTCGATATTTGTCGTATGAAAGATCGAACTTTAAATCGATACTGATCTTCGTAAAATCCGTCGCCTCTATTGAAAGTTTAAGGCAGACATGCAAAAAGACATACATACATACATTTATATATTGGTAACTAAAAATTTTCGACCCAAACTGATGAAAAAGCTTGCCCTATCTATGAATACACTTTTTGCAAAATTTCAAATATTTAGACCAGAAATTGTCTGAGTAATTTGGAAGAGACCGCAGAGGTCATTTTTTAAAACTTTGACCCCTATTATGACCCCTTAAAATTTATTGTTTTGGGCTCAAATCAAGTCATTTAGTTAGATCATTGTTCAAGGAACCTATATCTAAACTTTCAAGTGCGTAGACCCAAAATTGTTGGAGGAGTTTGGTAGAGTTGTCAAAGGTCGAATCGTTAAACTTTGACCCCTATCGCCAAATTTGTGGCCGAAAACCGATTACATCGATTCTCCCAAATCTCAGTACTCTGTATATCAAATTTCGAGCCTGTAGACTAAAAATTGATTGCGTAAGGAAATATATACAGACACACAGACACACAGACACACAGATATACAGATACACAGACACACACACAGACACTTTCACTTTTATATATATATAGATAGATAGATTGGTTTCAACAAAAGTTTCAAAGAAATAATTGTTTTGTATTACGTTTTTATATACTAATTGCAGTTTAATGCTGTACGTTAAAAAGTTAACGTTTTTTCTGGAATTGGTAAAATTATTTTATTAGAGAAAATCTTAGTTTTAATCGAAACAAGTACAATTTTGAGAACTTTTTATCAGTTTTCCGGCAAAAGCTATTTTTAAACACAATTTGTCGAAAGGGATATGTGAAGTATTTTCGTAGTACCAGTTTAATAACTACCAATTGAAATAAGATCTTGTTAATTGAGTATGCCACTTCGATGTCTGATAGTTGCACTGTTTAAATACTAGTGTAGATTTTTTTTGTTCGATAACGGGTTTGTTAGTAGTGGTAATGCTATGTTGTATGCATCCCTTTTATGAATTCCAGTTCCTCGTCCCTAGATGTGTTGTGGCCCGGAAAAGGTAATAAAAAGGACTTAGACATGAATATAGTTTGAAAAAGGTATATGTATTTACAATAACATAGAATACATAGAGAACGAGAGTTGTAGGATTTAATGCAAATATGTCGTACTACGATTGACTCTCTATAGCACCTCGAGATATATTTATGCAGTTAAGAGATTAATTATATTGTGTCTGGGTGAGTCCTTACAACACTATTAACATATATGAAATAGATATATATTAGAAAATACATGTCCAAGCATAAGTTCAATAAAGTCCATGAATAAAACAGCTCTGGATCAATCTAATAATCCGTAAAAATAATTAAAATATTTTTATAATAAATATAATCAAACAACCTTATGTCGAAGATATTCTGATCAACAATTATCTAAGTAAACTACAAGATTTTGATTCTAGAAACAATCTCAAGTTTAAAGCTTACGCTGAAGTTGTCTTAAGAAGAAATTAAAAATTCAAGGAGTCTTGTTTAATTGGTATCTCATGACTATGAATAAAATTTGACATACCTGACATACCTGACTTTTCAAATGGGAGAATTGTGCCTATATTTTCCATACCTTGTATATATCATTCTTTAAAAAGATATTGGGTTTATCAATATATTAGAATATGTTTATTTATATATCTTAATATATATATATATATATGTATATGTATATAAAATATATATTCATGAATATATTTTAATGGATAGTGATATATTACAAAGTAAAAGCTTAATGGCTGTAAATTCTTAACAACAGAGCACATATAAACAATAGGATGCTAACTTTTTTGTTTTTGTTTTTCAGATTCAAAGATAGTCATATACATTCGCGATCCGTTTCGATACGTAAGCGAACAATCAAGAATATATAGTTGATTAATTAAGCTCGTGTATATTGCTAATCTTAACTAAAACCAATGTTATTCAAAACTGCTCAATACGCACGTAGAACTTTTATATAAAAAAATTAGATAAATATTGTGATGGGTTTTTAGAGATTGACAAACGTTTCTACATTCTTCCTGTGCCGTTAGAACTCCATTAAATAAGAGAAGAGAGGGGGGTCGTTCTCTTAGCCTTTTAGTTAGTATTTTGGGGAGGGGGTTTGTCTTTTGCTTTTTGAATACCAAGCTAATTTGGATCTCTGATGATACATTGATAATGTAGAAACATTGGTCGATCCGCGCAGACTCATCATAATAATTATATATATATATATGTGTGTGTGTGTGCGCACGCGCGTGTGTGTGTGCGTGTGTGTGTGTGTGAGAGAGAGAGAGAACAAACGTGAGAGTGAAAGAAAAGCATACTTATGAAAGTACTCTGTGCAATATTGTTTAGAATATATACGCTTATTATCTGAAATGAAAATATTTTGACGTCTTAAACTGTACTCAGCCACCTCTATGATATCATATCTTGCAATAATTTCCAGTGTATGCATCACTTATCCTAAGTGAAATCATCTTAGCCGGACTAATTTAATAGCAACACGACGCACCTGCTCAAGGTGTAGCCGTTAATTAGTTTTCACCGACAATAATCATAATCATTATGCTTCCGTTCTTAATGATTAGTTTACAAGCAGCTAACCAATACTTGCAATTTTATACACCTGCGTATTCTCATTACCAACCGTCTACGAAGAGCAGTGTCGTGCAGAAGTCTGGGCCAAGTCTTTGGTTGCATGCTATAAAGGCTAAGTATAAGTCATAGCACTGAGAAATATTATGAAAAAGGGTGTTTTAATGTGACTGCATCCCAGTTTCTTCATTCTGACTAACATGACAGAATAGAATGTCAAGCAGAATCGCTCTTTTCTGACCGATAAAGTCATACTAAAATTGGCTCCCCATTACAATTATATTTTAATCTCAGTATCGATTAAGATCCTAACCTAAGGTCGCGTAAGCATGTTGTGGAAGTTTATAGTAAGTCGGAAAAGTTACCAGAAAAAGCCGACGCGAACACTTGCAGACAATAAATTCAAAGCAAATTTAATACAAGAAGATACGATTTACCCTAAGTTTAATTATATAGAAAATATTTCTATTAAAAATATGTATTATTGGTTTCAACAAATGTTTCTATTAAAAATACGTATTATTGGTTTCAACAAATGTTTCAAAGAAATAATTGTTTTGTATTACTTTTTTAAGACAAAAACATGGACACAGCTATGAGCGAAAATAATGATTTCATTTTTCATGGAAAGTATCTAAAGAAAGTTTTACGTATCAGAAAGGTGATGTTTTTTTTAATATTAATGATAACAATGTCATCTGCTGACGGGCAATTGCTGATTGACTAATCCCGTCGGCTGCTTTTCTGGCAGCTTACCGGAAACTGTCGGAAGATGCCGACGCAAACTTGGCCCGGGTTTTGGATCAGTACTTTAATCTCTATATATATGTCAAACAACACATTTATTTATTATGTTGTCAATTAGTGGTAAACGCTGGGCAACGCCGGGTAGAAAAAATTTATTCAGTTATCAGTTTATCTCCCTATCTAATTATCTATCTATCTAGCGGAGTAAACAATACATAGATGAAATCGTCGGAAACAATTAAGTTGGAGCAAGCATGCAGGTGCAGAAAGGGTCAAAGTGTAATGTTGTGATAGATATCAAACGGAGTGACTGATCCAGTTGCACCGGAAGGTATGCAAAATGGTAATACGTTTTTGCATGGTTTGTGCATTGAACATAATCATAAGTTTCCTGTTTTTCTGCTCGATATGCATCACTTCTTCTTTGGTCCAACCTGTGGACGATCCGGAGTAACGGTTTGGGTGTCTTACTTGTGATACTTCCTATATATTTTTACCTTTTATTAGGGTTCTATTGTATAGTAAAGTTTTAGGAGTTTTCTTGTTCTTCTTAGACATCACCTTCCTAATTAGCCTTTTAATTTCTGTTCTTTTGATAGTATTTTCTTCTAAAAACTCAAGTATTTGTAAGTGCCATGTTAACATAGTACCCTCATCTCAGCTTGGTTGTGTCGTTCCATACCTCCCGTTGCCTCTAGTTTTCCTTTTCTTATAACAAGCAGTGCATACTTTTCCCTGTCGAATTCCATTTTGATTTAGTTTATTAACGTCTCTAATTTGCTTTTTTCAAAAGTTTCAGATCGTTCAGATCATTAGGTGGTTAATTCTTTCGTCTGTATGAGTGAACTTGTATCTTACTTGCTACTTCCTAGAAACATCATAACTATAATAAATAGTAGTAATAGTAGTAGTAGTAGTAATAGTAGTAGTAGTAGTAGTAGTAGTAGTAGTGGATGTAGGACGGCTACAGGAAGAAACAGGCATACTATTTATGACTAACTCAGCATATTAAATATATTTTGTACTTAATGTTCAATTATTTCGAATAACTTCATATAGGTGCTCATTTTAGAGCTACCAGTAGTTGAAGTAGTAGAAATAATTGTAGTAATATTATTTTCCGTGACGTCTGATTCTTGTTTATATGTATCTTATTTTCATGAAATGAAGACGATTTGTCCATAATAATAATAATTAATGTGTAGTTAATGTGTTGTATAGTGGAATGTGCATATCTGGAGCATATAACGACATTTACACACAGTTCATATTTATAACACATGGGAGATGATGATTCAGTATTGAAGGAGGGTGTTTCAGATTAACTCCTTTTACAAATACGATAGACAAAATCACAATACCTTTCAAGTTTAAAGATGACAAACGAAGACTTATAAATGATAAATTATAGATGATTTTATTCTCCCTGCTGGTGATAATGATGGTCAGGAATCCAATTGCCTTTAGAATTACATTTTCTTGTTTCCCATTCTGGTCGCTCCGACAAGGGTTTCAGCTAACTCTCCTCCTCTAACTGTTTCAAACTCGACCCTCTAATCTGGCTCTACTGCTCTCTCAAATCTCTGACTGAACCCTCTTAACTGAATATATTGAAAATCTATCTTTCTTTGTAACGTCAGAAACGTGCTCAAACATGTGCTCTCCTCACGTGGATTTACATACACATATATCCAACACGTTTCTGGCTAAACAAAGATATTCCTTAATTTACATTGTCCGATATCTGACCTAACTAGTTTAGTTATTTCTAAACACAATGGCTAATTCACTAAATTCCTGAGATTAGGTTATGTATTCACTTTTAACTTTTGAATACCGGGTTCAGTTCTAGGCTTTTCTGTATAATAAATAGTATTTTCAATCCTATTTATGTCTCTCTTTCATTACTGGGGTCTGTCCTCTTCCATAATAAATGTAGTAGTGGACAGAAATGCAAGTAATGAATGAATGAAAATGTGAAAACGAAACATTCACAAATTTACAACTGATTGGATGACATTTTGTGTGAGAAAATTCCTGGTGCCGTGTTTAGAAGGTTAAAATTTAGAAAAACATGGATGTGTAACAGAGCGCTAACGCATGTATGGCAGCTGTAAGCAAATACCGATATGTGTGCAAAGTGACGTTACGGTAAGGAAACTATAATTTGAACGTATGTACAGACCTCCGAAATAAATCTTGTTACGACGGAAAAGTGAAGATAGTTATTTCTTGTATTATGTCACTTGCGAGGTATTTATCTACAACGTGTTGGGTCCAAAGTGTATACATGTTAACGCGTGTATAAATGTGTGAAGCGTTACAGAATATTATTTGAGCCCTTAAGACCAGGCTTTTTCACAAAAAGAGTTCAATATTAAAAAACAAAAGTGAAAATAGGTTACCATGAAAGAATTCAGTGGCAAAGGAAGGACTTAACACCGTCCAAGCCGAAACGAAAACTTTGAAAAAGCAAGAAAGAACTAACCAAACCGAGAAAGAAAACAAGGTATATTTAAAGTCATTTTTTTTTAACATTAATGGCAAGCAAAATTCCTTGGCGGTCAAGTAAAACACTTGACGTAAACGGATTGTTATTAGTTTATTCTACAACTAAACCTTTTGTGAGAATAAATACGCATTTATTGCATTGTCGCTGTGTTAAAAATATAATTTTCCACTAAGTATTTAAGGTACTTACAATCCTCAGAAATGAAGGATGTAGATTATAACTAATTGTCTGTAAACAGCCTGAAAACTGCTAACAGAATTCGGATAAAGAAGCAAATTTCCATGTATTGAGCGTAACTTAGCCATCAAAAGGTAATGATTGGATTTTTAATGGATTCGGTTTAGAAAGTAGTTCAGAAAATTAGAGAAGGATAAATAAAAAATAAATAGAGTGTTCGTGTAGGATAGAGCGGCTACCAAAGAAGCAAATGATAACGTTATATCGCAGTTTGATAAAAGAAGAAATTGCAATATTGTTGCATAATATATTGATTTCCGATTAAATCGGGGCACGGATAATGCTACTGACATTTTGGGTAAAGTTTCAACCGTAATTGTCTCGTATAATTTTGCCAAAAAGGTGTGTTGAGAGGTTAAGAGACAAAGCGGGTCGTAATTATCTCGAGTAATCTCGTCAAAGTGACTGAACAGTTAAGAGACAAAAACCAGAAAAATGGTAAAGTGAAAGGGTTGGATGGGCTATGCGCTGGGATATTTTATATATATTCATTTTATATATATTCATTTTATATATATTCATGTTTTTTGTGTAGACTTTTGAGTTTTTTTTTCTTTTCTTGTTTTTTTATTAGCCTCAAAGAAGGGTTTAAATTTTTGTGAATAATTGTTTCAGCATATGAAAGGTGTAATACAGCGTGGACGGGCGTATGGCGGCTGTATGCAAATGCCTGACCGTATGCCAAGTGATGTCACGGTAAGGAAAAAGAAAAAGACTATAAGAAGAACGTGTGCATTGATCCACGATCGCGTTCGAGATGCAGAGGTCAGAGAGAATGTGCACTATCACGTTTTATTCAGGAAATTACCCGGAAATAAATGTTGTTATAACGGAAAAAAGTAAGAATAGTTAGTATTTGTCTTCTATTCCCTGCGAAGTACTTTGCTAGAACGTGCTGGGTCCGATTGCATACATGCTAACGTGTATGTAGATGTGTACTACGTTACAGATTCCTTAAATATTTAGTTGAGAGTTACATCCTGTTGGGTGTCTATGTTTACTGTTTAAGCTGTAATTGTAGAGAGAGCAGCAGTAAGGATTATTATCCCTAGATGGCGATACTTTGTTGTTCGTGTGCTTGTCGTTGTTGTCGTTTTCAGTGTTGTCGTCGTCGCCGTTGTTGTTGTTGTTGTTGTTGTTGTTGTTGTTGCTGTTGCTGTTGTTGTTGTTGTTGTTGTTGTTGTTTTTTGTTTTTTTTTGTTATTTTTAATCATCTCTGGGGCCACAGTTTTTTTTTGTTTTTGTTTTTTCTGCCAGTGAATGTTTCGAACAAACATTTTTTAATCATTAATACGAGAAGCGGGCAATAATCAATGCCCCTGACCCACTTCCCATAGCAGTAGAGCAACGAGTTATTAGTCTTTCTCTACATAAGAACCACCCAGAGTTATGCATTTCTTCCATCGTTTGATGCAGCTCTGGAGACCGTTTTTGTAGAACACCCCAGGTTGGTCCTCACACCACGACGTGACTTCAGAAATCAAGGCTGCATCATCTGGGAAGCGCTTTCCTTTCAAAAACAACATCATGGCTGGGAAGAGGTGAAATTCAGAGGATGCAAGGTCAGGAGAGTAGGGAGGATGGGGAAGGATTTCATTACCACACGCCCTGGCGACATGCTAGTTGTGGACCGGAGCGTTGTCCTGCAGGAGGAGGGTACCTTTGCTGATCTTTCCCCGCCGCTTGATTTTGATAGCTTCCCTTTATTTTCATCAAAAGTGAAGCATAATAGGCTCCTGTAATCATGGTACTCTTTGCTAGTAAATCTGTCATCATTACTCCATCCTAGCCTCAGAAGACTGTGAGCATGACCTTGCCAGCGGAGGGCTTCACTCTTGCTTTCTTTGGATGTGGTGTGTCCAAGTGCTTCCACTGCATTGACTGGGCTTTGATCTCTGGATCATAGTGATGTACCCAGGTTTCATCCTGTGTAATCAGTCTTTTGAAAAACTTTGACTCATCTTCTTGGCACATCTCCAAATTCATTCTCGAGCACTCGACGCGTTCTCGCTTCTGGAATGGTGTGAGCAACCTGGGAATCCATCTGACAGACACCTTATGCATATACAAATGGTCATGAATGATAGTTTTCACGGGCCCTGTACTAATCTTGACATCTTGGGCTATTTGGCGAATAGTAATGAGCCGATCTTCCAAAATAGCAGCCTCAACTTGACGGACAGATGCCTCATCAATGGCAGAAGGGGGCGACCAGGTCTGGGAGCTGTTTCCACAGACTTCCGGCCATGTTTGAATTCACGATGCCAGCGTTTTACAAGGTCATATGATGGGGCACTATCACCATGAGTTTCTTTCATTCCATCAAAAGGTCTCCTGTGGTGTGCGTCCTTTCGAATACAAAAACCGGATCACTAATCGACATTCAACAAGCTCCATTTCAGACCTGACTCAGTTCAAACACCTGTAAAACAGTAACCACAATTAGTTCAGAGCTGTAATTTGCCAGATAACCCGTAGAGATATAAATCATTGCACATGCAAAATTTCAGTTAGATCAGACAACGAGAAGTGGGTCGGGGCATTACTTATTACATGTTCCTCGTACTCACAATTGAAAATTATGTTTAAAAAAATGAGGAGTGTCGTTTATAAAGTCAGAAAATCTTCCGATTATGGCATACAATTCAAAAGTTCTGATCTTTCTGAATTCTGATTCCGCACTAATTATTATATCCTCTCCAAACATAAACTTAATTTGTGTCTCATTTCATCCTGGTCGGGAGGTGAGTAAATAAACTTAAAGACAGAAATTAGTAACAATTCGATTGTTTGAAATTTTCAACATCATTTCTGAATTCCAAAGATTACAAGTTGGAGAATTCCAGGAATTTTACTAGGAGGAGTCACCGCCTATAAAATTCCAGAAGCCACTCGAGGATAAGGATTAAAAAGTATTAACATTGATTCAATTCTCAAAGGAAAACACCATTTTTTCATGCGCTTGGTTGAGATTTCTCAAGTTAAAACATACATGTGAGCTAATGTTTTTCTTTCGTATTATTTCGGAGCAACAGAATTCAGCGCTTCCCATTTCCAACTCGTACAGATAAAGAAGTGAAAAGGAAAGAGGTTTGAGCTAAATGAACGGGTAAAGAAAGAAAAAAAGTTCCTACAAATTGCTTCTTTCCCAGTATCCGCTCATCTCGCATGCCTATTTACTAATATACAACTTCATGATTCGCGGATATTTTAATATCACGTTCGAAAATAGATATGTATAGAGTAGTAAGACATGTTGCCTGAAATTTCATCTGAAATCTTGGTTCATTTCCGGTTAATATTGTGCGGGAAGGCGATTGCATTGTGGGATCCATCAATTGGCCAATTGCCGGTGGCTACATACATCTATGTAGCAATTTATTATATCTGTATTAACATGGCTGCGATAGCATTCGTTGTGTAACAAGTGGAAAGGACAATCGCAAGAAATGGAATAAACGTTACAATACCGTCCAGCAGAAGTTTGTTATTACTCTCATAATAAACCGGTTTGTGACAGAGATTATATATACACTAGCAAAAGTACTCGTCGTTGACTAGGTTCAGCCTACAGGAAATGGACTCTGATTTATGAACGTATAATAGGTTATGAAAAGTAAGGGTTGTAAAGAGATAGCTTCGAATTTGGGGGTATCAAAAGCAAAGAAAAATATGGTTAAAGTAAAAATAAAATAGATAAACCCCATAATTTATTATACCATACCTGTTCACACTGAAATACTTATCACAATATTCTGTGGATCTATATTAAAAAAACTTGTTAAACTTTGTGACATATTTCCATTCTATGGAGGTCAGGCGCGAACGAACATCCCATAATTTTATTATACCATATTTCTTTAAACTGAAACATAATTATCAAAGTATACTTATGCAGATAGATATGAAAGTCTTTATTAAAATTTGTGCCAATTTTCATTCCATGGAGGCCAGGCGCGAACGCAGAACCACAATTTTATTATACCATCCCTATTTAAGTTAAAATATACTTATCAAAGTATTATTATGTACATCTATATCAAAAACACTCGTAAACGTTTTTTTTTTTTTAATTTTTAATTTTTTTATTTCCATACTTTGTGGACCAGACGCGAACGCAGACCCCACAATTTTAATGAACCACCGTTCTGCCAGATCAAACATACCCATTCCTGTGTCTCGATACATCTTCTATCATTATATGCAATCAGTTTTTTTAAAATAGTCAACTATATAGGAGCCTATTCGTGACCAGACACACACACAGATATTCAGCTTTATATTATAGAAGTTATATATATATATATATATATATATATATATATATATATATATATATATATATATATATAATAGCGTCCAAAAGTTAAGGAACGGTCGACCATTTCTTATGACTTCTAACTTCATCTATGAAAAAGGGAAAAAATGTTTGGTGAATTTTCCAATCTATTCTATATATCTATAAAAACAGAGATGTGTGTGCCACAGACGATTTCTGATTGGTTAATCCAATAATCACATCTCCTAAAAAACAATGGTTTCTACGCTCTTACCTTTACCATAAAATATTATGGCTTTATTTATTGTCCATCTTGGAAGGGTTTAATTTTTTAATAACTTGTTATTCACAAATTAAAAAAATACGAAACTAAACTACACGAAATCAAACGCTCCGACAAACTTAATAGTAGTACTAGCAAGCACGCACACACGCACACACACACGTTCACTACCGTCACGTTGTTATGGCAACCAAACAATGTTTACAAAATGTCTACGCACGTTCGTAGACATTTTGTAAACATTGTTTTTAAAAAATAAAAAATAATACTTCTATTATGTTTTAAACGACTGTAATAGTTTATTTTGGAAGTATATTTCATAAAGAAAATTGACAACCCACTTTAAAAACAGAAATTACGAGTTTTATATATTTTATTCGCAGTTTTTTGTTGACTCTTCTGGCGGCCATGTTGTAAGCCCTAACGGTATTTTTGGAGATTACCCAAATAAATGTTATCAAAGGCAAGATAAGTTACTTTTCCACCAAACTGGATATATTTTTCGTGTTTTTATTCAATGTAGCATATTTATTCAGTTCGAAAAACGGGTTTGTATTACTGTACACATAAATTCGAAAAAGTTGTCAAAAACCAAATATATAACAAATACATGTTATCAAAGGCAAGATAAGTTACTTTTCTACCAAACTGGATATATTTTTCGTGTTTTTATTCAATGTAACATGTTTATTCAGCTCGAAAACCATACGGTGTTTACCGATGTATTGGAAAATTCAAGATGGCGCCTCACTCCCTCTTTAACACGGTAAGTTTGGGAAAAGGTGTTATAAATAAAAAACTAGAAAAAATACTATTAAAAACCCGCCGAATATATGTCAACCTATGTCACGGTAACATATTGAGCGAGTTTTTAACAGTATTTTATTCAGTTTTTTTATTTATAACACCTTTTCCCAAACTTACCGTGTTCAAGAGGGACTAAGACGCCATCTTGAATTTTCCAATACATCGGTAAACACTGTATGGTTTTCGAGCTGAATAAACATGTTACATTGAATAAAAATACGAAAAATATATCCAGTTTGGTAGAAAAGTAACTTATCTTGCCTTTGATAACATTTATTTGTTATATATTTGTTTTTGGCAACTTTTTCGAATCTATGTGTACAGTAATACAAACCCATTAAAAATATTGTTTTTGATTTTGAAAAAATATTGTGGTTCATTTGTATTTAAAAATATTGTGGTTCATTTTGATTAAAAAAAATCATTTTGATTAAAAAAATTGTTTAATTTTAATATTTGTTTATTGTCTTAACTCATATCAAATGTTTTGCTTGTGTTCTGCTTCAAATATTCATATTCTTACATGCATAATTTTCATTTAATTTTATTAAATAAACTTCAATTTTACTACAAATCAAATCGTGTTCCTTCACTTTTTAAAATGTAATTTATAAGTAATTAAAGAACGCATTCTAATCTTTAAAATCTATAATACAACGAAATATTTAATTGCTTATAATACTTAAACAAACAACTTGTGTTTTTTTAATTATTTTTTTATTATTAATATTAGATGAGTTTCAGTATAAATCATCGTGTTCTTTATTTCAATCCAATTTGGAAGTTTTGTAAATGTATATGATGTTTATAATGACCTATGATTGCGTATTTATATACATTATTTTCCCTATCCTTCTGTTCATCGTACATTTTTTACTCCCAAACTTAAACATGGTGGGTGCATAGAATTCATTTACCGATACAAAAGAAATGATAAGTAAATAAATCCATAAATAAATATTATAAATGGTTTATTTTAATACTTGCCAGGATGCGGAGGAAAATGAATGAAGGGGGAGGGGAATGAAATAAAAACATTTTGGAAACAGATTAAGTTTGAAAGAATTGCTTTGCACAGAAAGAAATTAATGAAAAAAGAATAAAATTAAATTTCTTTTCCTTCTTGATTTCTTTTAGTTTTTTATGAAAAAGGAAGTCAAAATTAAGACTATAAAAAACAATTTTTATTAAGAGCGAACCTCAGTCGTCAGGTCTGTAAAAAAAAAACGTGGAATAATCAAGAAATGTTTTCTAATACATTTTTTTTTTTTTACTTATGTGTTCATTTGTCTCTTTGAAGTTCGTTTGTTTAATATATCGGTTTGCAATATCACTTTGTCATTCTGTCAGACTCAAATTTTAAATCTACATATCTATAAAAGTGAAAGTGTGTGTGTGTGTGTGTGTGTGTGTGTGTGTGTGTGTGTGTGTGTGTGTGTGTGTGTGTGTGTGTCTGTGTACATTTCCCTACGAAATAACTCTGTCAATTTTTAGTCTACAGACTCGAAATTATACAGGGTACTGAGATTTGGAAAAATCTATGTGATCGGTTTTTAGCCAGAAATTTGGCGATTAAGGGGTCAAAGTTCAACGATTTGAGCTTTGAGAACTCTAGCAAACTTCTCCGACAATTTTGGGTCTACACCCTTGAAATTTTAGATATAGGTTCCGTGGACATGGATCTAACTTAATAACTTGATTTGAGGCCAAAAAAATAAATTTTCAGGGGTCATAATAGGGGTCAAAGTTTAAAAAATTACCCCTTTTTTTTGCTCAGCATACACCTCCAAACACCCGGGCAACGCCGGGCACCCATGCTAGTTCTTAATAAAAGCAGTTCATTTTTTTTTTATATATATATAATAGCGTCCAAAAGTTAAGGAACGGTCGACCATTTCTTATGACTTCTAACTTCATCTATGAAAAAGGGAAAAAATGTTTGGTGAATTTTCCAATTCTTAATAAAAGCAGTTCATTTTTTTTTTTTTAATACATATTAGTTTTTTACATCTAAATATAGTTAATTAAATTACAGACGTCCAAAAATTAAGGAACGGGGGAGAATGATTAATGAAAAAAAATGAAGAATCCTTTCAGTATTTAGTGAAAAGTCTCTTGTTTTCAATCACACTATGGCATCTTTTGCTGCTAGACAGAACCAATCGTTCCTATGTTATAAGTGAGATATTATTCCAGTTTTTTTTTCATTCCCATAAATCATCAAGATTTCTTCTTTTTTTAGGGTGGGGGTCTGTGCTCTTACAAATAATTTACCAAACATTTTCAATTAGATTCAGGTCGGGGTCTGATCTGGTCAATTCATAACGCAAATATTGGATCTATTTAGTTCTTCTAAAACTATTTTGGCTCGGTGCGTTGTATTGCATAAATATATTAGAATCAGAAAGATTAGGAACCACGTGTTCTCTAATCAATTCCCTGTACTTTCGGGCATTAACTTTTCCATAAATCCTCAGAAGGGGGCCAGTTTCTTTTGAAGATATCATTCCCCATACCACCATACTGGCCCCTCCAAATTTTGCTGTACTTTTAACGCACTTAGGGGACAGTATTTCTCCATTTTTTTTCTGACATGTCGTTTTTTTCTGATTTAAAAAGATTGAATTTAGATTCATCACTAAAATGAACCTTTTCCCATTTTTTTCTTCACAAAACACATGTTTTTCTGCAAATAAAAATCTGGCTTTTTTAATAGAAATTAAAGGCTTTGAGCATAGACTTCTTGAAAATAATGCAACTTCGTTTAATCTTCATGACATCTTTTGTCGGGAAATTTTTTGTCTAGTTTTCGATGTAAAATCCCGGAATATCGAATCCACAGTTTTAAAGCGATCAGAATGAGATGATCGAGTGATTTTTCTATTCTCCCTCTTAGTTGTTATTTGGGGCCGGCCTGATTTTTTCTATTTTCAATAACCCGGAAAAACAACGCTTTTAGACCTTTTCAATATTTTAGCAATCTCCCTTATGGAATTTTTTTCATCATAATGGTCACAAATAAGCTGTTTTTCTGGTATAGATAGTTTTTTTTTCGAATATTCGGAGTCGGCATTTTGTTAAGTTGTTATTAAAATTGCCTAAGTCTGTATTAATTTTCCGCGTTCCTTAACTTTGGACGCCTGTAATTTAATTAAATTTATTTATATGTTAATTTCCTTAATCCATATATATATATATATATATATGATAGATTCTCCCGCTGATTTCGACGTATGAGGTTTCCCCACAACAAATAAATTGCTCAGAAATTCACACGGATGAATTGTTTATAGTTTACGAAGACTTTGTGTAGAACCGACCACACTTTTTAGTATTACTGATAACCTTTCTCGGTGCAGATGACTGCCTCGGGACAGCGTATACAGTAGACCGTACTTTTTAACATCAGAGTTTCCTTCTCTTATATGCATGTCTTAATAATGACTGTGGGTGCATCTCTCCCAGGTAATTAATATGCCCCCAGATATCAACCTGAAATTTTCTACGTCTCGGCGCGTTACATACAGCGCCTAACCTTCCCAAGTGGTCACCCATCTGGTACTGACCAGGTTCAATTTCGGTGATCTGGCGAGAACCATTGTTTCAACGTGATTGTGTCGTATATATATATATATATATATATATATATATTATAAATTATATATATATATATATATATATATATATATATATAGTAATTTATAAAATATATATGGCGATTAAGCTACACTGAATATTCCGCGTTTCATCCATTCTAGGACTCTTCAGGCTTATGTGCGAATTCTGTGGTTGTTTATCGTTTTTATATTTTTATCGTTTTTATAGTAGTTATATATATATATATATATATATATATATATATATATATATATATATGGTAAATACCGCAGAGGTCAAATTATGTTTAACTTTGACCCAAATTTTGTCCCCTTTAACATTTATTGTTTTGAGCTCAAATTAAATTAAAAAGTTTGATCCATATCCAAGTTACCGATATCTAAAATTTCAAGTGTTTAAACCGAAAATTGGCGGAGGAATTTTGTAGAGTTTTCAAGGGTCAAATCGTTAAACTTTGACCTCTTAACAGCCAGATTTGTGATAGAAAACCGATTAAAAAGGTTTCTCCAAATCTCAATAGACCTCATGTCAAATCTCGTGTTTGTAAACTGAATGGTGTGATAGGGAAATGTACACACACAAACACACGCACCCACACAAAATTTCACTCATATATATATATATATATATATATTTATTTTTTTTTTTCAGCAAAATATATTTATTCCTTAAATAGACTTATCGACTGATGGTCTGAGTATATATTCTCATATATATGATGGTCTGAGTATATATTCTCGCATATCCTCGTGGAATCACACTATTTCCCCTCCAAAATTGAATATCTTAATTGCCCGGAACTAATTCCTACGCGAGATAAGATTTTATTAAGCTGGTATCCGTTTTTACCAGAAGTCTTGACACTACAATCTATTTTGTTAATACCACAAAGCCAAGTCGATCGCAGGTGTATTTATGAAAGAAATTGTTGGCAAGAGACTTATTGATGATGGAGATCGGATTAGTGAATTCGAAGATGATGATCAAGAATACGTTGGCCCATATAAATTCCTTAACATAAGATTGTAGATAAGAATATTTCGTCGCTTCTCTCAATAACAGTGTTCATGTCCATTCTTATTGCTTTTACATTTAAAAATGAAGAAAGAGAGTCACATTCATGGATTAATTAGATTATTGGAATCACCGTTCCCATCTTGAGTTTTATTCTCACAAAATTTTGGCCGATATAGCTTCTGAGCTCCTTCATATGAATCTTGTCG
Organism: Euprymna scolopes; assembly: GCF_053919585.1. NCBI lineage: Eukaryota > Metazoa > Mollusca > Cephalopoda > Sepiida > Sepiolidae > Euprymna > Euprymna scolopes. Next base: position 65,684,852 of record NC_136505.1, read on the forward strand.
AATTCAGGAATAGTTCTGTCGAACTGCAATTTCATAATCTCTGCATAAAATTTTCAGCGGAACCATTTATTTAATCCATAAGGGTAGCATGTTTTCCTTCTCTAAGCCGTGACCTAGTTAAGGTGTTACTTGGAACTGAATATAACTTAGTACTTTCTCCGTTACGTCACCGATCCTTGCGCAAAGTGCACTTGATGTAGGTTAGAAGTTACATCGGCAAAAATGTTGCGATCTGAGAACAGTAGTCTGAACAATGTAAATATTACAAATTATCAATCCTTATCTAAAAGTTCAGAAAAAGCTATGCTATAAGTTTTGATCGGGTTTATTGTGTTATACATTACTGCTGTTTGCTATCGACTGGGGATAAATTAACAAGTTTGGTTCATTTAATCAGATACAATAGATCCCTTGCAATACCTTTTATGTAAGCTAAAAATTGCTGATATATCGCGAAACAAATAAACTAAACCTATAAATTATGTTACTTGCATGTCTTTGTACAGATTTACTGAACTGCCTATGAATCAATCTTTTCTTTTCTTTTTTATTCTGTTATTTCTTATTATTTACTCGTTAGGTGTTCTCATTCAAGTCAATACCAATGACTGTTCACAGAAAATAATAAATGCTGTTCTTTGAAATCTGAGTGGCAATAAGCCTTCCTCTGGCCTTCGTCGTGTTACCACTTGACGAAGGCCAGAGGAATAGTTGGCCGAAACGTCGTGAAACAACAACTAAGAAAGATGAGGAAAATTGTCCGCAATAAATTAACCAATAATACTCATCTCAATAATGAATTCCAATTAATTAATATATAAGTTTCTCAATATTTTCAATGCTCTTCATTCCTTTCGAAAATCTGCAAATCACGTCGTGTTCTCACAACAGCCGTTTTCTATTAAATTCTCATTTGGTAATGTTCATCAGTTTTTATTTTCTAGAATTCGAGTAACTTTGCTAGGAATAAAGGATAGTGTCTGTTCTGATGCTACACTTTGTCTATTCTGTCCTACTTCAGTGAAAAATAAATCCTTACAGATTAAGACATTTTTTAAAATATTTTCTTTCAATCTTTCGGGAGATAGTTGGATTTTCTCCACATTAAAATCCGATTTTGCGTATAACTTGGCACTCGTGGGGAGGCAAGTAAACGATAATACTTCCTATAATTATAGCACTCTTCGTGCTCCTCCAGTTGAGGCGTAAATAGTTTTTTACCCCGCCTTGGTTTTTCTATCCTCCAAGACACTTAAAGACCATTAAATGTAGTAGCAAGTGATGTTACTTTTCTTATTTATCTATGTTTATGTCCCGTTTTTATTTTTCATTCTGTTGGAACAAGAAACATTGCTATATTATATTCATATCTAAATCATATTTTATTTACATATCTATATCAGATTTTACTTACATATCTGTATCAGATTTTACTTACATATCTATATCAGATTTTACTTACATATCTAAATCCGATTTTACTTACATATCTGAATCAGATTTTACTTACATATCTAAATCAGATTTTACTTACATATCTATATCAGATTTTAATTACATATCTATATCAGATTCTATTTACATATCTATATCAGATTCTATTTACATATCTATATCAGATTCTATTTACATATCTAAATCATATTTTAATTACATATCTATATCAGATTTTACTTACATATCTGTATCAGATTTTATTTACATATCTATATCAGATTTTAATTACATATCTATATCATATTTTACTGACATATCTATATCAGATTCTATTTACATATCTATATCAGATTTTACTTACATATCTAAATCAGATTTTACTTACATATCTGTATCAGATTTTATTTACATATCTAAATCAGATTTTACTTACATATCTATATCAGATTTTATTTACATATCCATATCAGAATTTATTTACATATCTATATCAGATTTTACTTACATATCTATATCAGATTTTATTTACATATCTATATCAGATTTTATTTACATATCTATATCAGATTTTACTTACATATCTAAATCAGATTTTATTTACATATCTATATCAGATTTTATTTACATATCTATATCAGATTTTATTTACATATCTATATAAGATTTTACTTACATATCTATATCAGATTTTATTTACATATCTATATCAGATTTTATTTACATATCTATATCAGATTTTACTTACATATCTAAATCAGATTTTATTTACATATCTATATCAGATTTTATTTACATATCTATATCAGATTTTATTTACATATCTATATCAGATTTTATTTACATATCTATATCAGATTTTATTTACATATCTATATCAGATTTTATTTACATATCTATATCAGATTTTACTTACATATCTATATCAGATTTTATTTACATATCTATATAAGATTTTATTTACATATCTATATCAGATTTTATTTACATATCTATATCAGATTTTACTTACATATCTCTATCAGATTTTATTTACATATCTATATCAGATTTTATTTACATATCTATATCAGATTTTATTTACATATCTATATCAGATCTTACTTACATATTTATATCAGATTTTATTTACATATCTATATCAGATTTTATTTACATATCTATATCAGATTCTATTTACATATCTATATCAGATTTTACTTACATATCTATATCAGATTTTATTTACATATCTATATCAGATTTTATTTACATATCTATATCAGATTTTATTTACATATCTATATCAGATTTTATTTACATATCTATATCAGATTTTATTTACATATCTATATCAGATTTTACTTATATATCTGTATCAGATTTTATTTACATATCTATATCAGATTTTAATTACATATCTATATCAGATTTTATTTACATATCTATATCAGATTTTATTTACATATCTATATCAGATTTTACTTACATATCTATATCAGATTTTACTTACATATCTGTATCAGATTTTATTTACATATCTAAATCAGATTTTACTTACATATCTAAATCAGATTTTATTTACATATCTATATCAGATTTTATTTACATATCTATATCAGATTTTATTTACATATCTATATCAGATTTTACTTACATATCTATATCAGATTTTATTTACATATCTATATCAGATTTTATTTACACATCATTAACAGATTTTACTTACATATATATATCAGATTTTATTTACATATCTATATCAGATTTTATTTACATATCTATATCAGATTTTATTTACATATATATATCAGATTTTATTTACATATCTATATCAGATTTTACTGGCATATCTATATCAGATTTTACTTACATATCTATATCAGATTTTATTTACATATCTATATCAGATTTTACTGACATATCTATATCAGATTCTATTTACATATCTATATCAGATTTTACTTACATATCTATATCAGATTTTACTTACATATCTGTATCAGATTTTATTTACATATCTAAATCAGATTTTACTTACATATCTAAATCAGATTTTATTTACATATCTATATCAGATTTTATTTACATATCTATATCAGATTTTATTTACATATCTATATCAGATTTTATTTACATATCTATATCAGATATTACTTACATATCTATATCAGATTTTATTTACATATCTATATCAGATTTTATTTACATATCTATATCAGATTTTACTTACATATCTATATCAGATTTTATTTACATATCTATATCAGATTTTATTTACATATCTATATCAGATTTTATTTACATATCTATATCAGATTTTATTTACATATCTATATCAGATTTTACTGACATATCAATATCAGATTTTACTTACATATCTATATCAGATTTTATTTACATATCTATATCAGATTTTACTTACATAACTATATCAGATTTTATTTACATATCTATATCAGATTTTACTTACATATCTATATCAGATTTTATTTACATATCATTATCAGATTTTACTTACATATCTATATCAGATTTTATTTACATATCTATATCAGATTTTATTTACATATCTATATCAGATTTTACTTACATATCTATATCAGATTTTACTTACATATCTATATCAGATTTTATTTACATATCTATATCAGATTTTACTTACATATCCATATCAGATTTTTTTTACATATCTATATCAGATTTTACTTACATATCTATATCAGATTTTATTTACATATCATTATCAGATTTTACTTACATATATATATCAGATTTTATTTCCATATCTATATCAGATTTTATTTACATATCTATATCAGATTTTATTTACATATCTATATCAGATTTTACTTACATATCTATATCAGATTTTATTTACATATCTATATCAGATTTTACTTACATATCTATATCAGATTTTATTTACATATCATTATCAGATTTTACTTACATATCTATATCAGACTTATTTACATATCTATATCAGATTTTATTTACATATCTATATCAGATTTTATTTACATATCTATATCAGATTTTACTTACATATCTATATCAGATTTTATTTACATATCTATAACAGATTTTATTTACATATCATTATCAGATTTTACTTACATATCTATATCAGATTTTATTTACATATCATTATCAGATTTTACTTACATATCTATATCGGATTTTATTTACATATCTATATCAGATTTTATTTACATATCTATATCAGATTTTATTTACATATCTATATCAGATTTTATTTACATATCTATATCAGATTTTATTTACATATCTATATCAGATTTTATTTACATATCTATATCAGATTTTATTTACATATCTATATAAGATTTTACTGACATATCTATATCAGATTTTACTTACATATCTATATCAGATTTTATTTACATATCTATATCAGATTTTATTTATATATCTATATCAGATTTTATTGACATATCTATATCAGATTTAGATTACATATCTAAATCAGATTTTACTTCATATATATATCAGATTTTATTTACATATCTATATCAGATTTTACTTACATATCTATATCAGATTTTACTTACATATCTATATCAGATTTAGATTACATATCTAAATCAGATTTTACTTCATATATATATCAGATTTTATTTACATATCTATATCAGATTTTATTTACATATCTATATCAGATTTTACTTACATATCTATATCAGATTTTATTTACATATCTATATCAGATGTTAATTACATATCTATATCAGATTTTATTTACATATCTATATCAGATTTTAATTACATATCTATATCAGATTTTATTTACATATCTATATCAGATTTTACTTATATATCTATATCAGATGTTATTTACATATCTATATCAGATTTTAATTACATATCTAAATAAAATTTTACTTACATATCTATATCAGATTTTACTTACATATCTAAATCAGATTTTAATTACGTATCTATATCAGATTTTATTTACATATCTATATAAGATTTTATTTACATATCTATATCAGATTTTATTTACATATCTATATCAGATTTTAATTACATATCTATATCAGATTTTAATTACATATCTATATAAGATTTTACTTACATATCTATATCAGATTTTATTTACATATCTATATCTGATTTTATTTACATATCTATATCAGATTTTACTTACATATCTATATAAGATTTTACTTACATATCTATATCAGATTTTATTTACATATCTATATCAGATTTTATTTACATATCTATATCAGATTTTATTTACATATCTATATCAGATTTTATTTACATATCCGTATCAGATTTTACTTACATATTTATATCAGATTTTATTTACATATGTATATCAGATTTTACTTACATATCTATATCAGATTTTATTTACATATCTATATCAGATTTTACTTACATATATATATCAGATTTTATTTACATATCTATATCAGATTTTACTCACATATCTATATCAGATTTTACTTATATATCTATATCAGATTTTATTTACATATCTATATCAGATTTTGTATACATATCTATATCAGATTTTATTTACATATCTATATCAGATTTTACTTACATATCTATATCAGATTTTACTTGCATATCTGTATCAGATTTTACTTACATATCTATATCAGATTTTATTTACATATCTATATCAGATTTTATTTACATATCTATATCAGATTTTATTTACATATCTATATCAGATTTTATTTATATATATATATCAGATTTTACTTACATATATATATAAGATTTTATTTACATATCTATATCAGATTTTATTTACATATCTATATCAGATTTTATTTTCATATCTATATCAGATTTTACTTACATATCTATATCAGATTTTACTTGCATATCTGTATCAGATTTTACTTTCACATCTATATCAGATTTTATTTACTTATCTATATCAGATTTTATTTACATATCTATATCAGATTTTATTTACATATCTATATCAGATTTTACTCACATATCCATATCAGATTTTATTTACATATCTATATAAGATTTTACTTACATATCTATATCACATTTTACTTACATATCTATATCAGATTTTATTTACATATCTATATCAGATGTTACTCACATATCTATATCAGATTTTACTTACATATCTATATCAGATTTTATTTACATATCTATATCAGATTTTACTTACATATCTATATCAGATTTTATTTACATATCTATATCAGATTTTATTTACATATCATTATCAGATTTTACTTACATATCTATATCAGATTTTACTTACATATCTATATCAGATTTTACTTACATATCTATATCAGATTTTATTTACATATCTATATCAGATTTTACTTGCATATCTGTATCAGATTTTACTTACATATCTATATCAGATTTTATTTACATATCTATATAAGATTTTATTTACATATCTATATCAGATTTTATTTACATATCTATATCAGATTTTATTTACATATCTATATCAGATTTTACGTTCATAACTGTATCAGATTTTATTTACATAACTATATCAGATTTTACTTACATATCTATATCAGATTTTACTTACATATCTATATCAGACTTTCTTTACATATCTATATCAGATTTTATTTACATACCTATATCAGATTTTACTTGCATATCTTTATCAGATTTTACTTACATATCTATATCAGATTTATTTACATATCTATATCAGATTTTACTTACATATCTATATCAGATTTTATTTACATATCTAAATAATATTTTACTTACATATCTATATAAGATTTTACGTACATATCTATATCAGATTTTACTTGCATATCTGTATCAGATTTTACTTACATATCTAAATCAGATTTTATTTACATATCTATATAAGATTTTACTCACATATCTATATCAGATTTTACTTACATATCTATATCAGATTTTATTTACATATCTATATCAGATTTTATTTACATATCTATATTAGATTTTATTTACATATCTATATCAGATTTTATTTACATATCTATATCAGATTTTACTTACATATCTATATCAGATTTTATTTACATATCTATATCAGATTTTAATTACATATCTATATAAGATTTTACTTACATATCTATATCAGATTTTATTTACATATTTATATCAGATTTTACTTACATATATATATCAGATTTTATTTACATATCTATATCAGATTTTATTTACATATCTATATCAGATTTTACTTACATATATATATCAGATTTTATTTACATATCTATATAAGATTTTACTTACATATCTATATCAGATTTTACTTACATATCTATATCAGATTTTATTTACATATCATTATCAGATTTTACTTACATATCTATATCAGATTTTACTTACATATCTATATCAGATTTTACTCACATATCTATATCAGATTTTACTTACATATCTATATCAGATTTTATTTACATATCTATATCAGATTTTACTTACATATCTATATCAGATTTTACTCACATATCTATATCAGATTTTACTTACATATCTATATCAGATTTTATTTACATATCTATATCAGATTTTACTCACATATCTATATCAGATTTTACTTACATATCTATATCAGATTTTACTTACATATCTATATCAGATTTTACTCACATATCTATATAAGATTTTACTTACATATCTATATCAGATTTTATTTACATATCTATATCAGATTTGACTTACATATCTATATCAGATTTTTTTTACATATCTATATCAGATTTTATTTACATATCTATATCAGATTTTACTTACATATCTTTATCAGATTTTACTCACATATCTATATCAGATTTTACTCACATATCTATATCAGATTTTACTTACATATCTATATCAGATTTTATTTACATATCTAAATCAGATTTTACTTACATATCTATATCAGATTTTATTTACATATCTATATCAGATTTTACTCACATATCTATATCAGATTTGATTTACATATCATTATCAGATTTTACTTACATATCTGTATCAGATTTTACTTACATATCTATATCAGATTTTACTTACATATCTATATCAGATTTTATTTACATATCTATATCAGATTTTATTTACATATCTATATCAGATTTTACTTACATATCTATATCAGATTTTACTCACATATCTATATCAGATTTTATTTACATATCATTATCAGATTTTACTTACATATCTGTATCAGATTTTACTTACATATCTATATCAGATTTTACTTACATATCTATATCAGATTTTACTTACATATCTATATCAGATTTTATTTACATATCATTATCAGATTTTACTTACATATCTATATCAGATTTTTGTTACATATCTATATCAGATTTTACTTACATATCTAAATCAGATTTTACTTACATATCTATATCAGATTTTATTTACATATCTATATCAGATTTTACTTACATATCTATATCAGATTTTACTTACATATCTATATCAGATTTTATTTACATATCTATATCAGATTTTACTCACATATCTATATCAGATTTTATTTACATATCTATATCAGATTTTACTTACATATCTATATCAGATTTTACTTACATATCTATATCAGATTTTATTTACATATCTATATCAGATTTTACTCACATATCTATATCAGATTTTATTTACATATCATTATCAGATTTTACTTACATATCTATATAAGATTTTACTTACATATCTATATCAGATTTTACTTACATATCTATATCAGATTTATTTACATATCTATATCAGATTTTACTCACATATCTATATCAGATTTTACTTACATATCTATATCAGATTTAGATTACATATCTAAATCAGATTTTACTTCATATATATATCAGATTTTATTTACATATCTATATCAGATTTTACTTACATATCTATATCAGATTTTACTTACATATCTATATCAGATTTAGATTACATATCTAAATCAGATTTTACTTCATATATAAATCAGATTTTATTTACATATCTATATCACATTTTATTTACATATCTATATCAGATTTTACTTACATATCTATATCAGATTTTATTTACATATCTATATCAGATGTTAATTACATATCTATATGAGATTTTATTTACATATCTATATCAGATTTTAATTACATATCTATATCAGATTTTATTTACATATCTATATCAGATTTTACTTATATATCTATATCAGATGTTATTTACATATCTATATCAGATTTTAATTACATATCTAAATAAAATTTTACTTACATATCTATATCAGATTTTAATTACATATCTAAATCAGATTTTAATTACGTATCTATATCAGATTTTATTTACATATCTATATAAGATTTTATTTACATATCTATATCAGATTTTATTTACATATCTATATCAGATTTTAATTACATATCTATATCAGATTTTAATTACATATCTATATAAGATTTTACTTACATATCTATATCAGATTTTATTTACATATCTATATCTGATTTTATTTACATATCTATATCAGATTTTACTTACATATCTATATAAGATTTTACTTACATATCTATATCAGATTTTATTTACATATCTATATCAGATTTTATTTACATATCTATATCAGATTTTATTTACATATCTATATCAGATTTTATTTACATATCTATATCAGATTTTACTTACATATTTATATCAGATTTTATTTACATATGTATATCAGATTTTACTTACATATCTATATCAGATTTTATTTACATATCTATATCAGATTTTACTTACATATATATATCAGATTTTATTTACATATCTATATCAGATGTTACTCACATATCTATATCAGATTTTACTTATATATCTATATCAGATTTTATTTACATATCTATATCAGATTTTGTTTACATATCTATATCAGATTTTATTTACATATCTATATCAGATTTTACTTACATATCTATATCAGATTTTACTTGCATATCTGTATCAGATTTTACTTACATATCTATATCAGATTTTATTTACATATCTATATCAGATTTTATTTACATATCTATATCAGATTTTATTTACATATCTATATCAGATTTTATTTATATATATATATATCAGATTTTACTTACATATATATATAAGATTTTATTTACATATCTATATCAGATTTTATTTACATATCTATATCAGATTTTATTTTCATATCTATATCAGATTTTACTTACATATCTATATCAGATTTTACTTGCATATCTGTATCAGATTTTACTTTCACATCTATATCAGATTTTATTAACTTATCTATATCAGATTTTATTTACATATCTATATCAGATTTTATTTACATATCTATATCAGATTTTACTCACATATCCATATCAGATTTTATTTACATATCTACATAAGATTTTACTTACATATCTATATCACATTTTACTTACATATCTATATCAGATTTTATTTACATATCTATATCAGATGTTACTCACATATCTATATCAGATTTTACTTACATATCTATATCAGATTTTATTTACATATCTATATCAGATTTTACTTACATATCTATATCAGATTTTATTTACATATCTATATCAGATTTTATTTACATATCATTATCAGATTTTACTTACATATCTATATCAGATTTTACTTACATATCTATATCAGATTTTACTTACATATCTATATCAGATTTTATTTACATATCTATATCAGATTTTACTTGCATATCTGTATCAGATTTTACTTACATATCTATATCAGATTTTATTTACATATCTATATAAGATTTTATTTACATATCTATATCAGATTTTATTTACATATCTATATCAGATTTTATTTACATATCTATATCAGATTTTACGTTCATATCTGTATCAGATTTTATTTACATAACTATATCAGATTTTACTTACATATCTATATCAGATTTTACTTACATATCTATATCAGATTTTCTTTACATATCTATATCAGATTTTATTTACATACCTATATCAGATTTTACTTGCATATCTTTATCAGATTTTACTTACATATCTATATCAGATTTATTTACATATCTATATCAGATTTTACTTACATATCTATATCAGATTTTATTTACATATCTAAATAATATTTTACTTACATATCTATATAAGATTTTACGTACATATCTATATAAGATTTTACTTGCATATCTGTATCAGATTTTACTTACATATCTAAATCAGATTTTATTTACATATCTATATCAGATTTTACTCACATATCTATATCAGATTTTACTTACATATCTATATCAGATTTTATTTACATATCTATATCAGATTTTATTTACATATCTATATTAGATTTTATTTACATATCTATATCAGATTTTATTTACATATCTATATCAGATTTTACTTACATATCTATATCAGATTTTATTTACATATCTATATCAGATTTTAATTACATATCTATATAAGATTTTACTTACATATCTATATCAGATTTTATTTACATATCTATATCAGATTTTACTTACATATATATATCAGATTTTATTTACATATCTATATCAGATTTTATTTACATATCTATATCAGATTTTACTTACATATATATATCAGATTTTATTTACATATCTATATAAGATTTTACTTACATATCTATATCAGATTTTACTTACATATCTATATCAGATTTTATTTACATATCATTATCAGATTTTACTTACATATCTATATCAGATTTTATTTACATATCTATATCAGATTTTACTTACATATCTAAATCAGATTTTACTTACATATCTATATCAGATTTTATTTACATATCTATATCAGATTTTATTTACATATCTATATCAGATTTTACTTACATATCTATATCAGATTTTATTTACATATCTATATCAGATTTTACTCACATATCTATATCAGATTTTATTTACATATCTATATCAGATTTTACTTACATATCTATATCAGATTTTATTTACATATCTATATCAGATTTTACTCACATATCTATATCAGATTTTATTTACATATCATTATCAGATTTTACTTACATATCTATATCAGATTTTACTTACATATCTATATCAGATTTTACTCACATATCTATATCAGATTTTACTTACATATCTATATCAGATTTTATTTACATATCTGTATCAGATTTTACTCACATATCTATATCAGATTTTACTTACATATCTATATCAGATTTTACTTACATATCTATATCAGATTTTACTTACATATCTATATAAGATTTTACTTACATATCTATATCAGATTTTATTTACATATCTATATCAGATTTGACTTACATATCTATATCAGATTTTTTTTACATATCTATATCAGATTTTATTTACATATCTATATCAGATTTTACTTACATATCTTTATCAGATTTTACTCACATATCTATATCAGATTTTACTCACATATCTATATCAGATTTTACTTACATATCTATATCAGATTTTATTTACATATCTAAATCAGATTTTACTTACATATCTATATCAGATTTTATTTACATATCTATATCAGATTTTACTCACATATCTATATCAGATTTGATTTACATATCATTATCAGATTTTACTTACATATCTGTATCAGATTTTACTTACATATCTATATCAGATTTTACTTACATATCTATATCAGATTTTATTTACATATCTATATCAGATTTTATTTACATATCTATATCAGATTTTACTTACATATCTATATCAGATTTTACTCACATATCTATATCAGATTTTATTTACATATCATTATCAGATTTTACTTACATATCTATATCAGATTTTACTTACATATCTATATCAGATTTTATTTACATATCTAAATCAGATTTTACTTACATATCTATATCAGATTTTATTTACATATCTATATCAGATTTTACTCACATATCTATATCAGATTTTATTTACATATCATTATCAGATTTTACTTACATATCTGTATCAGATTTTACTTACATATCTATATCAGATTTTACTTACATATCTATATCAGATTTTACTTACATATCTATATCAGATTTTATTTACATATCATTATCAGATTTTACTTACATATCTATATCAGATTTTAGTTACATATCTATATCAGATTTTACTTACATATCTAAATCAGATTTTACTTACATATCTATATCAGATTTTATTTACATATCTATATCAGATTTTACTTACATATCTATATCAGATTTTACTTACATATCTATATCAGATTTTATTTACATATCTATATCAGATTTTACTCACATATCTATATCAGATTTTATTTACATATCATTATCAGATTTTACTTACATATCTATATCAGATTTTACTTACATATCTATATCAGATTTTATTTACATATCTATATCAGATTTTACTCACATATCTATATCAGATTTTATTTACATATCATTATCAGATTTTACTTACATATCTATATCAGATTTTACTTACATATCTATATCAGATTTTACTTACATATCTATATCAGATTTATTTACATATCTATATCATATTTTACTTACATATCTATATCAGATTTTATTTATATATCTAAATCATATTTTACTTACATATCTATATCAGATTTTACGTACATATCTATATCAGATTTTACTTGCATATCTGTATCAGATTTTACTTACATATCTAAATCAGATTTTATTTACATATCTATATCAGATTTTACTCACATATCTATATCAGATTTTACTTACATATCTATATCAGATTTTATTTACATATCTATATCAGATTTTATTTACATATCTATATCAGATTTTATTTACATATCTATATCAGATTTTATTTACATATCTATATCAGATTTTACTTACATATCTATATCAGATTTTATTTACATATCTATATCAGATTTTAATTACATATCTATATAAGATTTTACTTACATATCTATATCAGATTTTATTTACATATCTATATCAGATTTTACTTACATATATATATCAGATTTTATTTACATATCTATATCAGATTTTATTTACATATCTATATCACATTTTACTTACATATATATATCAGATTTTATTTACATATCTATATCAGATTTTACTTACATATCTATATCAGATTTTACTTACATATCTATATCAGATTTTATTTACATATCTATATCAGATTTTACTCACATATCTATATCAGATTTTACTTACATATCTATATCAGATTTTATTTACATATCTATATCAGATTTGACTTACATATCTATATCAGATTTTACTTACATATCTATATCAGATTTTATTTACATATCATTATCAGATTTTACTTACATATCTATATCAGATTTTATTTACATATCTATATCAGATTTTACTTACATATCTAAATCAGATTTTACTTACATATCTATATCAGATTTTATTTACATATCTGTATCAGATTTTACTTACATATCTATATCAGATTTTACTTACATATCTATATCAGATTTTATTTACATATCTATATCAGATTTTACTCACATATCTATATCAGATTTTATTTACATATCATTATCAGATTTTACTTGCATATCTATATCAGATTTTATTTACATATCTATATTAGATTTTACTCACATATCTATATCAGATTTTATTTACATATCTATATCAGATTTTACTTACATATCTATATCAGATTTTACTTACATATCTATATCAGATTTTACTCACATATCTATATCAGATTTTACTTACATATCTATATCAGATTTTATTTACATATCTATATCAGATTTTACTCACATATCTATATCAGATTTTATTTACATATCTATATCAGATTTTACTTACATATCTATATCAGATTTTATTTACATATCTATATCAGATTTTACTTACATATCTATATCAGATTTTACTTACATATCTATATCAGATTTTACTCACATATCTATATCAGATTTTATTTACATATCTATATCAGATTTTATTTACATATCTATATCAGATTTGACTTACATATCTATATCAGATTTTATTTACATATCTATATCAGATTTTATTTACATATCTATATCAGATTTTACTTACATATCTTTATCAGATTTTACTCACATATCTATATCAGATTTTACTCACATATCTATATCAGATTTTACTTACATATCTATATCAGATTTTACTCACATATCTATATCAGATTTTACTCACATATCTATATCAGATTTTACTCACATATCTATATCAGATTTTACTTACATATCTATATCAGATTTTACTCACATATCTATATCAGATTTTACTTACATATCTATATCAGATTTTATTAACATATCTATATCAGATTTTACTGACATATCTATATCAGATTTTACTCACATATCTATATCAGATTTTACTTACATATCTATATCAGATTTTACTCACATATCTATATCAGATTTTACTTACATATCTATATCAGATTTTACTTACATATCTATATCAGATTTTATTTACATATCTATATCAGATTTTACTGACATATCTATATCAGATTTTACTCACATATCTATATCAGATTTTACTTACATATCTATATCAGATTTTACTCACATATCTATATCAGATTTTACTTACATATCTATATCAGATTTTATTTACATATCTATATCAGATTTTACTTACATATCTATATCAGATTTTACTCACATATCTATATCAGATTTTACTCACATATCTATATCAGATTTTACTCACATATCTATATCAGATTTTACTTACATATCTATATCAGATTTTACTCACATATCTATATCAGATTTTACTCACATATCTATATCAGATTTTACTCACATATCTATATCAGATTTTACTTACATATCTATATCAGATTTTACTCACATATCTATATCAGATTTTACTCACATATCTATATCAGATTTTACTCACATATCTATATCAGATTTTACTTACATATCTATATCAGATTTTACTCACATATCTATATCAGATTTTACTCACATATCTATATCAGATTTTACTCACATATCTATATCAGATTTTACTTACATATCTATATCAGGTTTTAGCTACATATCTATATCAGATTTTACTTACATATCTATATCAGATTTTACTCACATATCTATATCAGATTTTACTCACATATCTATATCAGATTTTACTTACATATCTATATCAGATTTTACTCACATATCTATATCAGATTTTACTCACATATCTATATCAGATTTTACTCACATATCTATATCAGATTTTACTATCATATCTATATCAGATTTTATTTACATATCATTATCAGATTTTACTTACATATCTATATCAGATTTTACTTACATATCTATATCAGATTTTACTCACATATCTATATCAGATTTTACTCACATATCTATATCAGATTTTACTCACATATCTATATCAGATTTTACTTACATATCTATATCAGATTTTACTCACATATCTATATCAGATTTTACTCACATATCTATATCAGATTTTACTTACATATCTATATAAGATTTTACTTACATATCTATATCAGATTTTACTCACATATCTATATCAGATTTTACTTACATATCTATATCAGATTTTACTCACATATCTATATCAGATTTTACTCACATATCTATATCAGATTTTACTTACATATCTATATCAGATTTTACTCACATATCTATATCAGATTTTACTCACATATCTATATCAGATTTTATTTACATATCTATATCAGATTTTATGTACATATCTAAATCAGATTTTACTTACATATCTATATCAGATTTTACTATCATATCTATATCAGATTTTATTTACATATCATTATCAGATTTTACTTACATATCTATATCAGATTTTACTTACATATCTATATCAGATTTTACTTACATATCTATATCAGATTTTACTTATATATCTATATCAGATTTTATTTACATATCATTATCAGATTTTACTTACATATCTATATCAGATTTTAGTTACATATCTATATCAGATTTTACTTACATATCTAAATCAGATTTTACTTACATATCTATATCAGACTTTATTTACATATCTATATCAGATTTTACTTACATATCTATATCAGATTTTACTTACATATCTATATCAGATTTTATTTACATATCTATATCAGATTTTACTCACATATCTATATCAGATTTTATGTACATATCATTATCAGATTTTACTTACATATCTATATCAGATTTTACTTACATATCTATATCAGATTTTACTTACATATCTATATCAGATTTTACTTACATATCTATATCAGATTTTATTTACATATCTATATCAGATTTTATTTACATATCTATATCAGATTTTACTCACATATCTATATCGGATTTTATTTACATATCTATATCAGATTTTACTTACATATCTATATCAGATTTTATTTACATATCTATATCAGATTTTATTTACATATCTATATCAGATTTTACTCACATATCTATATCAGATTTTACTTACATATCTATATCAGATTTTACTTACATATCTATATCAGATTTTACTTACATATCTATATCAGATTTTATTTACATATCTATATCAGATTTTACTTACATATCTATATCAGATTTTATTTACATATCTATATCAGATTTTACTTACATATCTATATCAGATTTTATTTACATATCTATATCAGATTTTATTTACATACTTATATCAGATTCTATTTACATATCTATATCAGATTTTATTTACATATCTATATCAGATTTTATTTACATATCTATATCAGATTTTACTTACATATCTATATCAGATTTTACTTACATATCTATATCAGATTTTACTTACATATCTATATCAGATTTTACTTACATATCCATATCAGATTTTACTTACATATCTATATCAGATTTTACTTACATATCTATATAAGATTTTATTTACATATCCATATCAGATTTTACTTACATATCTATATCAGATTTTATTTACATATCTATATCAGATTTGACTTACATATCTATATCAGATTTTACTTACATATCTATATTTGATTTTATTTACATATCTATATAAGATTTTACTGATATATCTATATCAGATTCTATTTACATATCTATATCAGATTCTATTTACATATCTATATCAGATTTTATTTACATATCTATATCAGATTTTATGTACATATCTATATCAGATTTTATTTACATATCTATATCAGATTTTTTTTACATATCTATATCAGATTCTATTTACATATCTATATCAGATATTATTTACATATCTATATCAGATTTTACTTCATATCTATATCAAATTTTATTTAAATATCTATATCAGATTTTACTGACATATCTATATCATATTTTATTTACATATCTATATCAGATGTTGTTTACATATCTATATCAGATTTTAATTACATATCTATATCAGATTTTACTTACATATCTATATCAGATTTTATTTACATATCTATATCAGATTTTATTTACATATCTATATAAGATTTTATTTACATATCTATATCAGATTTTACTTACATATCTATATAAGATTTTACTTACATATCTATATTTGATTTTATTTACATATCTATATCAGATTTTTCTTATATATCTATATCAGATTCTATTTACATATCTATATCAGATTCTATTTACATATCTATATCAGATTTTATTTACATATCTATATCAGATTTTATTTACATATCTATATCAGATTTTATTTACATATCTATATCAGATTCTATTTACATATCTATATCAGATATTATTTACATATCTATATCAGATTTTACTGCCATATCTATATCATATTTTATTTACATATCTATATCAGATTTTGTTTACATATGTATATCAGATTTTAATTACATATCTGTATCAGATTTTAATTACATATCTATATCAGATTTTATTTACATATCTATATCAGATTTTATTTACATATCTATATCAGATTTTAATTACATATCTAAATCAGATTTTACTTACATATCTATATCAGATTTTAATTGCATATCTATATCAGATTTTACTTACATATCTATATCAGATTTTACTTACATATCTATATCAGATTTTACTTACTTATCTATATCAGATTTTACTTACATATCTATATCAGATTTTATTTGCATATCTATATCAGATTTTACTTACATATCTATATCAGATTTTACTTACATATCTATATCAGATTTTACTTACATATCTATATCAGATTTTATTTGCATATCTATATCAGATTTTATTTGCATATCTATATCAGATTTTATTTGCATATCTATATCAGATTTTACTTACATATCTATATCAGATTTTATTTGCATATCTATATCAGATTTTATTTACATATCTATATCAGATTTTACTTACATATCTATATCAGATTTTACTTACATATCTATATCAGATTTTATTTACATATCTATATCAGATTTTATTTACATATCTATATCAGATTTTATTTGCATATCTATATCAGATGTTATTTACATATCTATATCAGATTTTACTTCCATATCCGTATCAGATTTTACTTACATATCTATATCAGATTTTATTTGCATATCTATATCAGATGTTATTTACATATCTATATCAGATTTTACTTCCATATCCGTATCAGATTTTACTTACATATCTATATCAGATTTTATTTACATATCTATATCAGATTTTATTTACATATCTATATCAGATTTTACTTACATATCTATATCAAATTTTACTTACATATCTATATCAGATTTTACTTACATATCTATATCAGAGTTTTCTTACATATGTATATCAGATTTTACTTACATATCTATATCAGATTTTACTTACATATCTATATCAGATTTTACTTACATATCTATATCAGATTTTACTTACATATCTATATCAGATTTTACTTACATATCTATATCAGATTTTACTTACATATCTATATCAGATTTTACTTACATATCTATATCAGATTTTATTTACATATCTATATCAGATTTTACTCACATATCTATATCAGATTTTACTTACATATCTATATCAGATTTTATTTACATATCTATATCAGATTTTACTTACATATCTATATCAGATTTTACTTACATATCTATATCAGATTTTACTTACATATCTATATCAGATTTTACTTACATATCTATATCAGATTTTACTTACATATCTATATCAGATTTTACTTACATATCTGTATCAGATTTTACTTACATATCTATATCAGATTTTATTTACATATCTTAATCAGATGTTGCAATATTTTGGCCCTTTTAATGGGGTATGATCCCACACAGTCGGACGATTCTATTTGTAAACGATGCTGCTAAGAACTGACGAATCAAATTTATTCACGTTCTGCTACCAACCAATCAGAAACCAGAATAGCTTCATAAATATTAAACCTGTCTGGAGCAATTTTACATATTCTTTACCGGGTTTCGACACGGTAAGAATATTTTGTTTTGTGGAACTGTCTACTACAAACAAGTCACGTACCAGGACTTTTGTGTAACAGCGAACCATCTGAAATTAAAAATGGCTTACACTTCTAGAGGTTATGCGCCCAGCGTGCGTCTTTATTTCGATGGATCCGAATCAAAATTCGAATTGTGGCAAGTTAAATTTCTGGGATATCTACGAATCCAAAAGCTACACAAAGTACTAGAAACACAACCTGAAAACAGAAACGACCCCGACTTCATTGAAAAGAACGCAACTTTCTTTGCGGAATTAATACAGTGTTTAGATGACCGAAGTCTATCACTGGTAATGAGAGAAGCCCTTGACGACGGCTGCAAAGCATTAAACATATTGAGAGAGCATTATTTATCGAAAGGAAAACCCAAAATTATTTCTTCATACACTGAACTGACCTCTCTAAAACGAATGGTTTACTTTTTAAAGAACAAATCTGATACCCTGATAGCAACTAAGAAATATCTAGCCGATATGGCCCCCTACGGTGAAATCAAGTGTGTTCGCTCTGACAACGGTACGGAATTCACCAATAAAGACTTTGAACTTTTACTAATTAACCATCATATCAGGCATGAGACATCAGCTCCTAGATCGCCACACCAAAACGGGACTGCTGAACGTGCGTGGCGGACACTTTTTGAAATGGCAAGATGCCTACTCATTGAATCAAAACTCCCTAAAAACCTCTGGACGTATTCACTTATGGCGGCAGCCTATATACGCAACAGGTGCTTTAACAAAACACTATCTAAGACTCCATATGAATCTTTCTGCGGTAAAAAACCAAATTTAAGCAGAATGCATATATTTGGTTCAACTTGCTTCGCATATATATAGAAAAAGAGTAAATTGAATATTAAAGCCGACAGAGGTATATTTCTTGGATACGATAAAAACAGTCCAGCCAATTTAATATTTTTTCCCGAAAAAAATAAAATAAAAAGCATCCGGTGTGTAAAATTCACGGACACGTTTAATTTTACAGACGAAAACCCGTCATATGAAGAGGATGAAATTATATTACCTCAAATAATTAGAACAAACGAAAACAATAAAAATGACGGAGACGAGAGTGTCCATGATGATGATGATGATGATGATGATGATGATGATGATGATGATGATGATAAAGTCGAGAGATATCCCAAAAGAAATAGAAGACGACCCGATTTTTTTGTGATCGACAATATAAAAGATTATCAAATCGACTATTGCTATTCAATGGAAAATGCGCCAAAAAAGCTTCAACGAAGCAATTAATTCAGAACATTGTGAAGAATGGAAAATTGCCATGAAAAAAGAAATAGATGCCTTAACCAAAAATGATACCTATACTGTAGTGCCTCTCCCAAGAGACAAACATGTTATTTCTACCAGATGGGTCTTTACAAAAAAGAGTACAGCGTCAGGCATATAGCAGTACAAAGCAAGATTTGTTGCTAAGGGGTGCTCTCAGATTTACGGTAAAGAATACTTTTCTACGTTTTCGCCGACCACAAACCTAACGACAATCAGAATTTTAATGCAAGTCGCATCACAATATGACCTAAACATCCATCAAATGGACGTAAAAAATGCTTATTTGAATGCCCCAATAGACTGTGAAATTTATATTACCCCTCCAGAGGGATTTATAATGAAAAATAAAAATAGCGTGTGGCGACTTAAGAAGTCATTATATGGTCTAAAGCAGAGTGTTCAGTGTTGGAACACAGTATTCCATGATTATATTATTAAACAACAATTTGGACAATGTGCTGTAAACCCCTGTTTATATACCCAACACAAAGACGATAAACTACTGATTTTGGTTTTATGGGTCGATGATATTTTAATCGCATCAAATTGTGACATAATGTTAACTGATGTTAAGAACAAATTAAGTAAAAGATTCAAAATGACCGATCTAGGCAAAATATCCTGGTTTCTGGGGATAGAATTTACTCAAAGCAAAGGACTTGTTACGATGACTCAATCGAGATACATCGACAAAATACTATTAAAATTTGGAATGGAAGAGTGCAAGAAATGCTCTACACCGGTCGAAAATGATATTAATAAAAATATACACACAGAATCTGAAATAATAGATGACACACAATATCGCGAGATTATAGGTAGTCTTATATATTTAATGACTGCAACCAGGCCCGACATATGCTATACAGTAACAAAACTGTCACAAAAATTATCACGGCCGACAATGAAAGATTTAAACAGAGCTAAACAAGTCCTACGTTATTTAAAAGGAACCAAAGAACAGAAGTTAGTATTTAGAAAATCAATAAATCCCCTAAAATTAGAAGGTTTTTCGGATTCAGACTGGGAAAACGACGAGGATCGCAAGAGTGTATCTGGATATTGTTTCAGACTCTCAGAAAATGGGCCTATCATTTCATGGAAATCTAAAAAGCAACAGATTGTATCTCTCTCTACGTGTGAAACAGAATTTATCGCGCTCACACACACGACCCAGGAAGCACTCTGCCTTAAAAATATCCTGAAGACTATTTTAGAGCCAGAATTGATTACAATCCCCGTAGTAATTAATTGTGATAATCAAGCCAGTATAGTCTTAGCACAGAACACGATAATCAACCAAAGATCTAAGCATATAGATATGAAATACCATTTCATAAAAAACGAGATAAAAAGGAATCCATTATTTTGAATAACATAGCATCAGAACAAAATATCGCTGATGTATTTACGAAACGGGCGACACGGATAAAGCTACAACGTTTTCTCTCAAAACTTGTTGGTGAATTCGACTGAATAATTTTTTTTCCTTTCACTGACCCTGTATGTATATAGATTTCTATATATTAAAAATACAGACCAGCGAAGTTCCAGTTATGAGAAGGCTCTTACTTTTTTTGCATGAATATCAATGGATACCCCTAGGGGTAATGCTCAGAGTATATAGATTTCTATACATCAACAAAATAAAATAGTCCTGGACAAGACGTTAAACTGTATCCATTTTATTTTGTATTAAAACTTTAACCTACTAATACTTTTGCATAGAAAAAAAAAATCTTTGTAATTTTCCTTTTTGACGTTTGAACACAATTAAAAATGGCGTCTTTTTAAATGCTAAAATTCTAAGATTACTTACATATTTATATCAGATTTTAATTACATATCTATATCAGATTTTATTTACATATCTATATCAGATTTTATTTACATATCTATATCAGATTTTATTTACATATCTATATCAGATTTTAATTACATATCTATATCAGATTTTACTTACATATCTATATCAGATTTTATTTACATATCTATATCAGATTTTACTTACATATCGATATCAGATTTTATTTACATATCTATATCAGATTTTACTTACATATCTATATCAGATTTTAATTACATATCTATATCAGATTTTATTTAAATATCTAAATCAGATTTTATTTACATATCGATATCAGATTTTATTTACATATCTATATCAGATTTTATTTACATATCTAAATCAGATTTTATTTACATATCTATATCAGATTTTACTTACATATCTATATCAGATTTTATTTACATATCTAAATCAGATTTTATTTACATATCGATATCAGATTTTATTTACATATCTATATCAGATTTTATTTAAATATCTAAATCAGATTTTACTTACATATCTATATCAGATTTTATTTAAATATCTAAATCAGATTGTACTTACATATCTATATCAGATTTTATTTACATATCTATATCAGATTGTACTTACATATCTATATCAGATTTTATTTACATATCTATATCAGATTTTACTTACATATCTATATCAGATTTTATTTACATATCGATATCAGATTTTATTTACATATCTATATCAGATTTTACTTACATATCTATATCAGATTTTAATTACATATCTATATCAGATTTTACTTACATATCTATATCAGATTTTACTTACATATCTATATCAGATTTTACTTATATATCTATATCAGATTTTATTTACATATCATTATCTGATTTTACTTACATATCTATATCAGATTTTATTTACATATCTATATCAGATTTTATTTACATATCTATATCATATTCATGCCATTATCTTTCCATATGATGAGCTCTGTTTACGCTGCATTGTTCTATTTCAACTCACCTGTTGTGCATCAGTGTTATTTAGCAATATGAATTGGTTCCCAGATTCGATTACCGTTCTTAATATTCCAGCTGTTTTCATCAGTGCCGTTTTTTTTTTCATGATGTAAATCCTCTTTTCGATTCTAATTTATTCCATTTTCCCATTGTTTTCGGAATTGTGCCTCGTGCCCATACATTCATTGACATTAATCTAGCTTTCTTCATCTTTTATATTCATATTTACTGCATATCTTATTACTCTCTCTCCTTGATCTTAACCAAACGTAAACTGCTGGGACGGCGAAATCAAATGTGGCGGGGTTGTTTTCTTTGTGTTGACTATTATCACATGTGGTCTTCTTACTTGACTTAGGTGTGGTAATAATAATGGTTGTGCAGTAGTAGTGCTAAATATATTCAATTACATATTTTTGCGAGTAAAGGTGTTGCCTTGAATCTAATAATGAATGCACTGCATGAAATATTACAAATAAAAACATCGCAATGACAGAATATTTTGTTTTTAATTCTTGCAGATGGGAATTAGTGTTACTGTCAATCGTGATAGTTGTCAACACTAGCGAGTGTTAACTACTTGGCGCACCGTGTTCGAATCCAATCGGATTTTTAAAGTACTTGTAGTTGACAACTTCGACTTGACCTACTATGTGAGTGCCTTATTCTAAAAGATAATCGAGGTAAAAATAATGTCAAGAAAAGAACCAAGTAGATTAAGAAGAACGTAAAATGCTGTTTGACATGAAAAGAAGCATTGTAAAGCGGCGATTGTTTATGTGACCCAATTGGTTGAACTGATTGTTGAACTTTTAGTTTAAGTTAGTTTACAACCTAAGTATAATATAAATTCTTCGCTTTAGTTTAGGCTAATTAACAAGGATTTATTTATCGCTCTCTTAATTACTAATTAGCCTGTTCAGAAGACGTGCATCGTACACTTGTGCCAAATATATCTTTTGAAACCGTAAATTAAATGGCTAAACAAAAAATAATGCAAAAGGTAAAAGCATTAAATGAACATTTAAAGATCGTTTGGAAAAAAATACTACAATATAAATGACGAGCAATTCAACAAAGTCAAAAGAAATCGAAAGAAAGTACATCGTGAAATTGCATACGTTCGTCTGAACAAGGAATAGATGGGCAAAAAATCTAATGCCAGTACTTCTCTGACTGTTAAACGTTTACAACGATAGAGTTGATCTCATCACAGTTAAATGGTGCGTTTGTTGATTTCAAAGTCTCAAAAGAGCTGTGATTTACAAAGCATTTGTTCCCATCTGTTGTGTTACGTTTATTTTTTGTTTTGTGTGTGTGTGTGTGTGTGTGTGTGTGTGTGTGTGTGTGTGTGTGTGTGTGTGTGTGTGTGTGTGTGTGTGTGTGTGTAAAATCTGCATTCCTTCTGATCACGAATTAACCAGCATATACCAGCAGAAATTAGACTGGACAAGCCACGTTGCTCTCACCCCTCTTCTACCTTGGAATCTGTCATTGGCCAACACCTAATCAAAACTCCAGCTTGTGCTTATACATATAAAATGGGCAGGTTAATAATCTTACAATAGGGTGAATCTCAACATCATTTAAATGTTTGGGAGTCAGTCTTGATTATTTCACGCAGGCTCTTTGTCTGCCAGCAGAAGGAATTTATTAAATCATTGGAATTGCTCGGAGATATATTTTAAACGTTCCCATACCCCCTCATTCTTATTTATACATACATTTTAATTGTATCTATTTTATTTTCCGCGAATTCCAATTCGTTTTTTTTCCTCATATATCCCCGCGTATTTGCTCTTTCGTGCCAATTTAATTCATTTTTTTATATTTCTGTGTTATACAAACAATTAACTCCTGGTGAGTTTGCTGGCAAAAATAGCCCCTAGGGTTTTCCGTTTATTATTTTTCAAACGCTATATACGTTTTGTACCGTTAAAAAGTTATGAATATTACTTGACCAGTTTCTGCTTAGTGTTCCTTTATCTCCGTTTGTATTGCTCTCTCTCCCTCCCTCTCTCTCTCTCTCTCTCTCTCTCTCTCTGTCTCTGTCTCTGTCTCTGTCCGTCTCTTTCTTTCTCTCCCTCTATGTATATATATATATATATATATATATATAAATAGTTTAGTGTAAAACTATACAAAAACAAGTCATTAACGATATATATATATATATATATATCCTTACGCTCTTTCTCTTTATATATATATATATATATATATATATATATATATATATATACATATATATGTATGTATATCATAAAAATATTACAAATGACTTGTTTCTCTCTAGTTTTCAATTAACTATTCTTAATACCTGAGAACTTTTCGAGTTTTACAGTAGTAGAAATTAACTATACTCCAATATTTTCTGTTTCTTCGGAGCCATATTTCACAAACAATATGTATTTCGAAATATTTCGTGAGGAGAAAATACTAAAATACAAGAGTAAAGCAGATCCATTAGCCAGTTTCGTCCTGAAACCGTAAACCTTACCAGGCATCTATAAAGGATATATTAAAAGTATATACAGAGACGTCGTCTAAAATATTTAACGAGATAATCCTTCAAGAAAAAATATGCCCAAATATCAATATATGAGGTCATTTGTTTAAAAGAAATGTCTAGCTATATAGCTATCCTGAGAGATGTTTAGGAATAAAGAATGGCACTTCCAGCTGGATGGAGCACTTCGCCACTATCATCATGACATATCTTGATAGTCATCTGCGAAACAGATAGTTAGGACGAAGAGGAAGTATCAAGTACTGCCCACTCTCACCGGATTTGAGCCCCCTGGATTTTCTCTTTTGTGGGGAGGGGCATGTTAAACACGGAGTTCATACCACAAAACGAGCTACAATGAATGAGTTGAAAGCAACCATTGAAATAAGATGTGTCAACATACAAATGATTAGGAAAGTTTTCGATACAATCAGTGAACCCTTTGAACGCTTTCGATAATAAGCTGGTTTCTATATTTGTTCATAGAATTTTGATGTACGAAACTTTTCTTTCTTATAATAAATGTTGGTTTTATGGTCATTTAAAAAGTGTATACATTTTATTGGGACGCCTTGTATATATATATATATATATATATATATATATATATATATATATATATATATATATATATATATATATGTATGTATGTATATTCTAGAAAGAATGTCCAGATGCAGGTACAAAAGAAAATTCAAATATGGAAACACCTTAAATCTGTCGATAAACCTCCTTCTAACTAAGAATAATATCTGTAACCACTTAGATCAACCGTTTCTCATAAACTTCACCTGCTTCTATAATTACGATTCCTCTCCATTGCAATAAGCGATTGACTAATCTATCACCCAGTATCTGACACTGGATAACCTCCTCTATTTTTATTTTTTTTTGTAATTCAACCAGTGTACTCCTATCCATTTATACAATCTCTACTTTGCCTTTCATTCTTTTTTTTATTATTACATTTTCACCCCTAACAAGGCACATTGCCACTTTGGTGTAGGGGGCTACTATCAGGGGCAGCAACTACTGGGGCACTACGTAAGGATTTGGACAACAAGATGTCGGTTAACGTTGCACTTGAACTTCTGCATATCAGTACAGTTAGGGAAGCAGGATCCTGGAATGGAATTCCAGAGTCTAGCGGTTCTGAGGAAGAAACTACTGGAGTAGAAAGATCTTTTACATCTAGGGATCTCTACTGTGTGGGGGTGGAATTTAGCTGCCTGTCGGGTTTGCCGAGGGTGCTCACGTCGTGGGGGCACAAGTGTCTGCAGTTCGTCAGAGCATTCACCATTAAAATACTTGTAGAACAAGCAGAGAGATGTAACGTTTCGTCGATGGGACAGAGGCTGAAGCTTAGATGCCAGTTCAGGGCCTATCAGATTGGCGACTCTTTTTTTAACCTTGTCTAGGAGCGAGAGACTATAGCAGATGCACCAGCCCAAATATGACAACAATACTCCATACATGGGCGAATGGTGGCCTTATAGAGGTACAGGATACTTTCAGGTGTCAGTAGTTTTCTAGCACGGTAGAGAGAGCCTACCTTTTTCGCTGCGGCCCTGGCAATGTTTTCAATATAATTGTTCCAGCTCATGTTTCCTGTGAACGTTAGGCCAAGCAGTTTGAAAGATGTACTCTCAGACAGGGAGTCACTGGCCATTGCTATTGGTGGCAGAGAAGGTTTCTTGTAATTATTGAAGGAAACCAGTTTAGTCTTGGCAGCATTGAATGTGACCATCCATTTATGTCCCCATTCCACTACAGATTGGAGGTCATCCTCTAGTGTTTTTGCTATTTCTTTAGATATGTGTTCATTTGTTTTCCTGTCATGCCTGTTATAGAGTGTAGTGTCATCAGCATATATACCCATCTCAGAGGCAGTTTTGTCGGGGAGGTCATTAATAAATATCAGGAACAATATAGGTCCAAGAATAGCCCCCTGAGGCACTCCCGCATTTATATCACACTGTTTAGATGTACGACCGTCGAGGACAACCTGGATTTTTCTCTTATCTAAGAAGGATTTAATTATGTTAAGTATTCTACCAGTGATACCGTATGATTAAATTTTCTTGAGGAGACCCTTGTGCTATACCCTGTCAAAAGCCTTAGATATATCTAGATCTACCGCTCTGCCCTCCCCCGCTTTGTCCAGTGAATGGTATATACGTTCAGAGATTACAGTGAGGATGTCAGCTGTGGAACGGGCTTGTCTTAATCCATATTGTTTGTCAGTCAGAAGTTTAGCATCTGTAAGGTGCCGGACTAGAACATGGTTAATTATGGTCTCAAATATTTTGGCAAAAAGTGGGAGGAGGCTAATGGGGCGATAATATGATGGGTCAGTTCTTTCGCCAGAATTCTTGAATATTGATACCACGGAAGCAGTTTTCCAACAGCCTGGAAAGCATGATTCATTAAGGCATTTATTATAGAGTTTGGAGAGAACTGGAGCTACTTCGGCTGAGCACTTTTTTAATAGCACAGCTGGGATGAGATCAGGTCCACATGCTTTTGAAGTGTCAAGATTTTTTATGATAGCGTGTACCTGAGCAGGGGTGATTTTTAGATCGTCTAGCGTGGCGTCTGTCTGCAAAGGAAAGTCAGGCAGGGGGTGGTTGGAAGGGTCCAGTGTGGAGTTCGAGGCAAACCGGCTGGCAAGCATATTAGCTTTGTCGGTTGCTGAGCAAACAACCTGGTGATTGTTGGTTAGTGGGGGAATTGTTGATTGCCCATTATTTACTACACTGTTGTAGATTTTCCAGAAGTCACGATTTCCTAATTTTTGTGCTACGATGCGTTTTTTAGTGGTTTCAGTAAATTCTCTCTTAGCTGTCGCTATTTCTTTCTTAACGTTACTTCTAGCTTCTATATACTTCTGTTTGTTTGAACTAGACTTATGTCGGTTAAATCTGCGGTATGCATGCTGCCTTTGAGCAATGGCAGTTGCGCAAGTCGAAGTAAACCATTGGGGAGAGTGGGGCTTGCTATAAAATTTCCGCATGGGAACATGTGCTTCCATTGCTGTTTTGAACCATTCAGTGGTTTCATTTGCACACTGTTAAGCAGTAAGAGAAAAAATATTTCCCCATGGGGCATCTCTGATAAGATCTCTGATGGCTTCCCAGTCAGCCTTTTTATAATATCTCGTTGTTTTGAGCACTGGCTCTTCAGTTTTGGATCTAGAATTTAGGGCGATATACTACCATTATCACTGCATGGTCAGCGTTCCCGAGTGGGCTGTCAGCATTAGTTGTACAATCTTCGGGAATTGTAGTCAGAAACAGATCTAGAAGTGATGCTTGTTGTTCTTGCTGGTCAGGGAAACGGGTTGGAAACGTAACCATTTGTGATAGGGAGTGAGATATAGCAAAACTATGTGTTGTGCTGCCCGCTGCATCTGTGTGAGTAGAGAATCCAAGCCAGTTTTTGTGGTGAACATTAAAGTCACCAAATACATGTACTTGTGTGCTAGTGTCGAGGGAGAGTGCTGTCTATATTGTCAGAGACTTTGTTTATTATGGTGCAGTCCTGGGTCGAGGGAGAGCGGTAGAGAAAATAAAATTAGCTAATTTTGTGTTGTATGTTTAGTCTAAAGCACATAAAGACTTGATCCCCCGTTTCTAGGTTTGTTTCTCTAGTCAGGGGGAGGGTGTTACGAATGTAGACTCCAAGTCCGTGCATATGTCTGTCAGAGTCCTTACGGCAGAGTGGGAGATATCCAGGCATGTTAAAGTAGTTAGAGGGGATAGAGGAGTGTAGGTTAGTCTCGCTTAGTGCTAAGATATCCGGGGTATTTGTTAGGAGAAATGCTTCAACATCAGCTAAATTAGTTCTAAGTCCACGGATGTTAGTGAATGCAAGCCTCAAATGAGGAGGTAAGTTGGATTTGTGTGTCCCTAGGCCTGGTTTAAGCTTATTTTTTGATTGTAGTGTCATCATGTTTTTAAAGAGTTTCAGTTAGGTGAGGGGGAGCTGAACAAGAGGTTATGCAGGATATCAGACATGCAACACAAGCAGACCATCAGCTGACCTTTCTTCAACTAGGACTGTGGCCTCGGGAAAGCCCATCGGGGATGAGTGCAGGGTCCCTTTCCATGCGCGACATGGCACTACAAACATCCCGATATTATACAACTGTTGATGGAGCAGCCGCTCTAAGCGCTACCAAAGAGTTAGGACACCTGTACTACCAGTCGGAAACAGCAGCCAGGAACTGTCAATCCGGTACCCTCAGCCCATCAGAAGAGGATCACCCAATCTAATTGCACAGGCATGCGTGGTACTCAAGCACTCCCAAGTGCCCAGTTATGAGGGGTGGAATGTGTCGGTAGTGGGGGAACGGCATTCAATGCCCTAGACAAGAAACAAGATCTACCAATAAGTGTTTTGTCGATTCACTTGTGATAGTGTCTCTGCGGCTGACTAATAGGCAAAGAAGGAGTATGGAAGCCGGCGATAGACAGACCCTATCTACTCCTTAAGCAATTTAGGTTTGCAGACCGGTAATTTGTTTGAATCACCAGCTCTAGGAAGGTTGTCGTCCAAGACTGGAGATGCCTCTCTCCCCTTTGTTTTAGTTTCAGAGTTTTCCTTCTCCTAGACGGGTGATCTGGGAAGATCTACTGGGTCCATCAGCCCTGAGAGCGTTTGCTCCGCGCCTGGGTCCTACTCCAGGTATTTCTGCGACCCTGCGTGGTTAGTTAATGTTACA
Source organism: Euprymna scolopes (assembly GCF_053919585.1). Classification (NCBI taxonomy): domain Eukaryota; kingdom Metazoa; phylum Mollusca; class Cephalopoda; order Sepiida; family Sepiolidae; genus Euprymna; species Euprymna scolopes. Next base: position 65,716,989 of record NC_136505.1, read on the forward strand.
GGGTTAGTTTGTAGAGGTTATATATCTCATGAATAGTTACACTCCTCAAAATGATTTAGGGGCATGCAGTGGAAGCAGTTTAGTGGGAGGCTTGTTAGAAAAGCGTTAGTGCGGATTAGGACTTTTACCTTAGGTTTTTCCATTTTTTTTTTAACTTTATGTTAGTGTGGGTTCAGGATAACGTTATAGTTTGAGTAGGTATTAGGAATTGAGCTAAGAAATTTAGCTAGTCACTGTATATTTAGGTTTACGAAGGTTTAGGTGTAGGTACAGTTATAGTTTGAGTAGGTATTAGGAATTGAGCTAAGAAATTTTGCCCAGTCACTGTATATTTAGGTTTACGAAAGATAAGGTGTAGGTGCAGTACGCTCAGGGTGTAACTGGAGTTATATTTTAAGTTATGGTGTATTTCGTATGTATAATTAAGTAAATAGATATTTGGGCAAGTTTTCAGTAGATGCAAATAGAAGTTGTCAGTGTTTCTACTATTCAGGGAGAGATAGTTTCAGTTTTCATTTAAGAGTCATAGAGAGTTTTGCATGACAGGGAGTATCGGATTTGGTTTAGTATTGTTTGTTGCAAAACCATCTAGGAAGATGCAATTGTTATGTAATGAAGATCGCTTTGCATCCGAGTGCATACTTTAGCTGATAAGTACCTAACTGGATAGGAATGAACTCTAATGCATGTCAGGGGTAGAAATGTATAGATGTTAGGTGGTTAGTATGTGAAAGTTAGGAACTTGAGGTTAATGATTTCACTATTAAGGCGTACGTATAATGTAGGGTTTTAGTGGCAGCTAGAGGGGGGGGCAGATTGTTAGCTTTCAAGAGTCGGGGTTATTTACTTACAGAATACAGTAAAGTTACATTTGGATTTAGAGTTTACAGTATTGTTTTAGTTTGGGAAAAAAGAATAAAATCTTCCTTTCTTTTCCCCTATTTTGCATGCAGGTTAGACATAGGCAGTCGTCTTGGAGGTAAAGAGAAACAATTATTTCGTCGTGATTCGGAATTCATATTTTTAGGCAGTCATTAAAATTGGGGATAAAACATCGTATCTATTCAGAAAAAAGTCCTAGTGCCGCAGCTAATATCACTGTAGATTTAAGTTACAATTATAGTAACAGTTAATTACAAGCTATATCCAGTGGTTTGGTAGAGATATCAACGAGGCCTCTTTATTAATACAAGCGAGAAAAGGGTAATTGTAGATATAAAGTATATTACTTAATAAATACTTCTCACTTCTACGGTAGAAAATAAATCCATGTTTGTGCTAATTTTGGAACATTTATTCGGCCTAATGCTATTTTATCTCTAGCCTTAGTACAGAGCGTGGAAATTATTTTATCTGGAGGAGAACGTGATTGAGTTTAGCTTGGGGGGGGGGGGAATTTTAAAAGCTAACCAGAGAAAAGGCAAATGCATATATGAATTAAAATAAAATTTAAAAAGCTAACCAGAGAAAAGACAAATGCATATTAAATTAAAATACACATAATTACAAAAACAAATGAGAAATTTAAAAGAGAAGAAATGACACAGTTAGTATTTTTTAGGGCAAGGGTCATTTGGAATAATACTTATCTTTGCGCCACGCTCGACAGCACTTACAGTACCCTGGCTAACCAAATTTGGAGGAGGGGGAGTGATTTCTTGGACCGGATATTGTGTTAGTTCTATTTTTATCTTACGAGTTTTACGCACATGCGTGTATATGTTAATTTTACTTTTTTTTTTACTCTAGTTCTTCTCACTTCTACGGTAGAAAATAAATCCATGTTTGTGATAATTTCGGAAAATTTATTCGGCCTAATGCTATTTTATCTCTAGCCTTAGTACAGAGCGTGGAAATTATTTTAGCTGGGGATTTAAAAAGCTAACCAGATAAAGACAAATGCATATATGAATTAAAATAAAATTTAAAAAGCTAACCAGAGAAAAGACAAATGCATACATGAATTAAAATAAAATTTAAAAAGCTAACCAGAGAAAAGACAAATGCATACATGAATTAAAATAAAATTTAAAAAGCTAACCAGATAAAGACAAATGCATATATGAATTAAAATAAAATTTAAAAAGCTAACCAGATAAAGACAAATGCATATATGAATTAAAATAAAATTTAAAAAGCTAACCAGAAAACAGACAAATGCATACATGAATTAAAATAAAATTTAAAAAGCTAACCAGAGAACAGACAAATGCATATATAAATTAAAATAAAATTTAAAAAGCTTACCAGAGAAAAGACAAATGCATACATGAATTAAAATAAAATTTAAAAAGCTAACCAGATAAAGACAAATGCATACATGAATTAAAATAAAATTTAAAAAGCTAACCAGATAAAGACAAATGCATATATGAATTAAAATAAAATTTAAAAAGCTAACCAGATAAAGACAAATGCATATATGAATTAAAATAAAATTTAAAAAGCTAACCAGAGAACAGACAAATGCATATATGAATTAAAATAAAATTTAAAAAGCTAACCAGAGAACAGACAAATGCATACATGAATTAAAATAAAATTTAAAAAGCTAACCAGATAAAGACAAATGCATACATGAATTAAAATAAAATTTAAAAAGCTAACCAGATAAAGACAAATGCATATATGAATTAAAATAAAATTTAAAAAGCTAACCAGATAAAGACAAATGCATATATGAATTAAAATAAAATTTAAAAAGCTAACCAGATAAAGACAAATGCATATATAAATTAAAATAAAATTTAAAAAGCTAACCAGAGAAAAGACAAATGCATATATGAATTAAAATAAAATTTAAAAAGCTAACCAGAGAAAAGACAAATGCATACATGAATTAAAATAAAATTTAAAAAGCTAACCAGATAAAGACAAATGCATACATGAATTAAAATAAAATTTAAAAAGCTAACCAGATAAAGACAAATGCATATATGAATTAAAATAAAATTTAAAAAGCTAACCAGATAAAGACAAATGCATATATGAATTAAAATAAAATTTAAAAAGCTAACCAGATAAAGACAAATGCATATATGAATTAAAATAAAATTTAAAAAGCTAACCAGATAAAGACAAATGCATATATAAATTAAAATAAAATTTAAAAAGCTAACCAGAGAAAAGACAAATGCATATATGAATTAAAATAAAATTTAAAAAGCTAACCAGAGAAAAGACAAATGCATACATGAATTAAAATAAAATTTAAAAAGCTAACCAGATAAAGACAAATGCATACATGAATTAAAATAAAATTTAAAAAGCTAACCAGATAAAGACAAATGCATATATGAATTAAAATAAAATTTAAAAAGCTAACCAGATAAAGACAAATGCATATATGAATTAAAATAAAATTTAAAAAGCTAACCAGATAAAGACAAATGCATATATGAATTAAAATAAAATTTAAAAAGCTAACCAGAGAACAGACAAATGCATACATGAATTAAAATAAAATTTTAAAAGCTAACCAGAGAAAAGACAAATGCATACATGAATTAAAATAAAATTTAAAAAGCTAACCAGAGAAAAGACAAATGCATACATGAATTAAAATAAAATTTAAAAAGCTAACCAGATAAAGACAAATGCATATATGAATTAAAATAAAATTTAAAAAGCTAACCAGATAAAGACAAATGCATATATGAATTAAAATAAAATTTAAAAAGCTAACCAGATAAAGACAAATGCATATATGAATTAAAATAAAATTTAAAAAGCTAACCAGATAAAGACAAATGCATACATGAATTAAAATAAAATTTAAAAAGCTAACCAGAGAAAAGACAAATGCATACATGAATTAAAATAAAATTTAAAAAGCTAACCAGAGAAAAGACAAATGCATACATGAATTAAAATAAAATTTAAAAAGCTAACCAGAGAAAAGACAAATGCATACATGAATTAAAATAAAATTTAAAAAGCTAACCAGAGAAAAGACAAATGCATATATAAATTAAAATAAATTTAAAAAGCTAACCAGAGAAAAGACAAATGCATATATGAATTAAAATAAAATTTAAAAAGCTAACCAGAGAAAAGACAAATGCATACATGAATTAAAATAAAATTTAAAAAGCTAACCAGAGAAAAGGCAAAATGCATATATAAATTAAAATACAAATAATTACTAAAACAAATGAGAAATGTAAAAGAGAAGAAATCACAAAGTTAGTATTTTTTAGGGCAAGGGTCATTTGGAATAATGCTTAAAACTTCTATTTCGTTCTTCCTTGTTCATTTTTGGAGAAGGTGCTACTATTAGCGCTACTCACATGTTAAAGTAAATATTGAAAATTAATACATAAAATATTATATCGCTTTATAACATTTTATGTAGATACATAAAATAATGCATATAGCTAGGTAGTAAATTATGAAAATATATGGCAATTAAACTAAATAGAATCTTTCACTTTTCATTCCTGTAGCTTGATTGCCATGCAGCTTCCATAAGTTACTATATATGGAAATTATATCTTTGAAAATTATATGGCAATTAAATCACACTCGACAAATCTCAACAGATATAAAACGAAAGCCTGTATTTGGCTTTATAAATGTTAAATTTCACTTAATTCTCGTTGCGGTTGATGGTGGCCCAAGAGTTATGTTCCTTGCTAATGGAGTGAGAGATGGCTTTGCAGTCGAGTTCAACTTCCTGCATTGATGATTCTGAAATGATGAAACACTAATGCCTGTAGATATAAAAATAATTATTTACGTCTAGCATTCTACTAGACATCAGCTATAAAGATTCTCTCCTAATCACTCTCTCCATCACTACATTTATTTTTAAAGACAGAATAGAAATATCACCAGAGCACTTTCAGACCACCCCTAAATACACCGTCCCCCCTTGTCCTATTGAACCTATCAAGCAACCAACCTATTCATACCATTGTTTATATGCAATAGTAGCAAAATATCCTCATATACTCATCATCACGTATCAAATTCTCCCCAATACTCCTCCCAGACAACGTTTACTCATAAACCGTTTATTTTCTTCCTTAAATTTCAATTTATCAGTAACCGCCGTCCTTCATCCACAATGCAATCCTAATATCTGAAAACATCTTCTCAGTCTTCACCCTCTAGGATCTAACTGTTCCCTACAAATAGACTCCTATAATTGCCATTTCTGTATACAAATTCAACATTAAATCTTAATAGATTTGGCCCATTCTAAACTGATATATTTTTAATTTTAGTAGAGAATTCTCACAATTGCTACCCATGACATATAACCTCAATATAAGCGGCAACACCAAAAAAAAGCAATCTTGATAACTAACCTTCTCCCCTAAATAAACTGACCTAAACTTTAAGATCTATCACCTCCCCTTACCAATGACTTTTAGCGCATACCCTTCCCCCAACTATTCCTTGTCTTTTTATTCTTCATCTTCACTCAGCTACAGATATTTTATAGTCCCGTGTCTTTTAACATCGCTCTCCTATCTAACTATCTATTTAACTATCTATTCCTCGTTTGCTTCAGTTCCAAACTGTGTTACATTTTAGTCCCAAAATTTTGGTTTCCGCTTATCTATGACCGAGAATTACTCCTAGAAATAATTATTACATTATTTTAATTTGGGATACGCAAATTGATATAAGGAATATCTACATCATCAACGAAGGGCCAACGTATTTTCACTCCGAACCTGAAAAACTTAAACTCAAGACTACATCCTAAAATTAATTGCCGTTTCAAACCTTTTTCTCGAAAAAGTGAGGTAATGTCAATTCATTATATTACATCTTTACTCCTTTGCCTTTAAGAACTTTCTCCTACTGTATATTTCATTTATTGTCGTATTTTCATTTTATTTCTTTTCTTTTTTCGCTGGGTTCTTTAAATCTTATGTTTTTGTACTCATTTTTTTATATCCATTTTAATTCATTTAATAACTTTGTATTTTTGTACCTTTATTATTCATTATTTACTAGCAGGGCTACACGGCGTTGCTCGGGACCGTATAAACTATGAAAAATTGAAGTTGATTTTGAACACATCTGTTATCTTTAGGGCAGAGGAATTTTTCATGTCCACGTATCATTTGCTATTTCGACCAAAAGAATATTTTACCTACCTAGAACGGGCATTACACACGTAGGAAATAATTGTACCCTCTGTAGGATAGGTAATTTACAGCATGTATATGAAATAATTTTACCTTCGTGAGGACGGGTAATGTACAACACATATTTAAAATAATTTAACCTACCCTCGGACAGGAAATTTAAATACATATATGAAACAATTTAACATACTCTCGGCAGGTATTTTACAACATACATGAAATAATTTCTCTTCCCACCAAGGCAACCATAATTTTAAAAAATGAAGTCATTTTTAGAAAATGGATCACTATTATTTCCAAATTAATACAAATTGATTATTGATTAAGCAACTCTTACTTCGCCATAAATTTCAACATTATTCGGGATCTTTCCTTCCTCACTAACGGCACCATAATTTTAAGAAAAATTATGTTATTTTTGGAAGATGCCTCAGCAGGATTATCAAATTGATACACAAATACATTGACACGGTTAGTGATTAGACAACTCTTGCTTCATTATAAAATTCAACATTACTGTGTTTCATATTCTTTCCCCACTACCGACAACAAATTTTTTTGGAAAAAGGGCGTCATTGAAAATTCAGAAGAATATTGATGACCTCCAACAGAAACATGCCTAGTTAACATTCACAAGATATTTCTAGTGGTTTGATGCCTTATGTGAGCAATTTCAATAAAAAAAGGTATTTCTAGTAGGTACATGCCTTGTTTAAACCTATTTATATAAAAAATTTCTAGTGGCTTCAAGCCCTGTCTGAAGCGATTATTATGAAACATTTTCAGTGGCATGATGTCTTGTCCGGAGCGATTTCCATAAGACATTTAAGTGGTTTCGTGCTTTGTTTAGAGTAATTTAAAGAAAACCTTCCAAGTGGCTTCATGCATTGTCTGGAGCGATTAAAAAAAAACATTTCAAGTGGTTTCATGCCCTGTCCAGCGCGATTTCAAAAAAAAAATTCAAGTGGCTTCTTGCCTTGTCTTGAGTGATTTACATATAAACTTTCAAGTGGCTTTATGCCTTGTCTAGAGCGTTTTTCATGAATCATTTCAAGTGATTTCATGCATTATCTGAAGTGATTGTAAGAAAAACTTTCAGGGGGCTTTATACTTTGTCTAGAGCGATTTCTATAAAAAATATTCTAGTGGTTTTATGCCTTGTCTGGAGCGATTCCTCTAAAACATTTCGAGTTGCTTCATGTCTTGTCTGAAGCGAATTTAAAAAAAAAATTAAGTGGCTTTATGCTTGTCTGGAGTGAATTTCATATAGCATTTCAAGTGGCTTAATGCTGTGTCCGGAGCGATTCTCATATAAAATTTCTATTAGCTTTATGCCTTGTCTGGAGCGATTTCCATAAAAAATTTTCAATGGCTTGTTGCCTTGTTTGAAGCAATTTCTATAAAACATCTCAAGTGGCTCCATACCTTGTCTAAAGCGATAACAAAAAAAAAAAATCAAAGTGGTTTCATGCCTTGTCTAGAACGGTTGCCATAAATCATTTCAAGTGGCTTCATGCCCTTTTGAGCAATTTCAAAAAAAAAACTATCAAGTGGCTTTATGCCTTGTCTGGAACGATTTCCTTAAGACATTTCAAGTGGCTTTATACTTTGTCTTGAGCGATTTCCATAAAACATTTCAAGCGGCTTCATACTTTGTCAGGTGCTATGTCCATAAAACATTCCATGTGGCTACATGCTTTGCCTGAAGCGATTTGCATATAAAAATTTTAGTGGCTCTATGTTATGTCTGGATCAATTTCCATGAAAAAAATTTCTAGTGGCTTCGTGCCTTTTCTGAAACAATTTTTAGAAACAATTTCTAGTGGCTTCAAGCCATATCTGGAGCAATTTCTATAAAAAATTTCCAGTGGCTTTATGCTTTGTCTGGAGCGATTCATATAAAAAATATTCTAGTGGCTTAATACCGTGTCTGGGGTGATTCCCATAAAACATTTCAAGTGGCTTCATGCCGTGGCTAGAGCGAGTCCTATAAAACATTTTAAGAGACGTAATGCGTTGTCTGGGTCGGTTTTCTTTAAAACTAAGTGGAGACGCTGTGCCTTCTGCTAGTATATATTTCCACCAATCTTATTTAATATATTTGATGACGTTATAAGTACAGAATAGTTTACAAAAATACCTTCCTTTCTCCATATTAAGAGTGGCTTTCAAAAGAATGGTGTTATTACTTCCACACGGTCTGTATCCCGTATGCCATTTTTTTTTCATTTATTAAATTCTTAGGTTTAAGTACAGAATAGTAAAAGACATATGCTCCCCATATTAAGAATGTTTTCTAAATAATAACGTTATTGTTTCAGCACGGTCCGTATCCCATATGGCATTTTTTTTTTTCATTTATTAAATTTTTAGGAGAAAGTACAGATTAGTTAGAAACATGTTCTCTCAATAATAAGAATGGCTTTCTTAATAATAATTTTATTATTTCAGCACAATCCTTATTAGGTATGCCCATTTTGTTATTAAATGTGAAAGTACAGAATAGTAAAAAAAAACATATGCTCCCCATAATAAGAATGGCTATCTAAATAATAACCTAATTATTTCAGCACGGTCCGTCATCCGTATGTCAGTTTTTTATCTATTAAATTGTAAGATGAAAGTACAGAATAGTTAAAAACACACGCTCCCCATATTAAGAATGGTTTTCTAAATAATAACGTTATTATTTCAGCACTGTCCGTCATCCGTATGTCAGTTTTTTTTTATTTATTAAATTGCTAGGTAAAAGTACAGAATAGTTAAAAACACACGCTTCCCATATTAAGAATAGTTTTCTAAATAATAACGTTATTATTTCAGGACTGTCCGTAGTCCGTAGTCCGTATGTCAGTTTTTTTATTTATTAAATTGCTAGGTAAAGTACAGAATTGTTTAAAACATACGCTCCCCATATTAAGAATGGCTATCTAAAGAATAACCGTATTATTTCAGCACGGTCCGTAATCCATAGGTCGGTTTTTTTGATTGATTAAATTATAAGAATAGTTTAAAATACACACTTCCCATATTAAGAATGGCTTTCTAAATAATGTTATTATTTCAACACGGTCCGTAATCTGTATGCCAGTTTTTTATTTATTAAATTGTTAGATGAAAGTACAGAATTGTTAAAAAAAACATACGCTCCTCATATAAAGAATGGCTTTTTAAATAATAACGTTATTATTTCGGCACGCTCCGTATTTCGATTGTCAGTTTTTTTTTATTGATTAAATTGTTAGGTGAAAGCATAGAATAGTTACAAACATAATTTCCCTCCCCATATTAAAATGGCTTTCTAAAAAAATGTTATTATTTCAGTATGGTTCATATTCCGTGTGTCAGTTTTTATTTATTAAATTGTTAGGTGCAAGTACAGAATAGTTTAAACATATGCTCCCCATATTAAGAATGGCTTTCTAAATAATAGAGTTATTACTTCAGCACGGTCCGTATTACACATGTCAGTTTTATTTTTATTTATTAAATTCTTAGGTGAACGTACAGAATAGTTAAAAAAAACTATGCCTCCCATATTAAGAATGGCTTTCTTAATAATAGCATTATGATTTCAGCACGGTCCGTATTCTGTATGAAATTAGATTGAGAAACAGATACTTAATGTTGACTAATACTAAACAAAAATAGAGATAATACATGGGAGGAATCTGCCTGGCTTTTCCTCAGCAGTCCAGAGACCTCGCCTCCCCCATTTGTTTTTTAAGGAGGAGATAATGCCTGGTAGAAAACTACTGGGTTACCTGGCTAAAATCAAAGTATAGTATCTGTTCTGATGCTGCGCTTCACTTTTTTTTCAGTTGGTGGAGAAGTTCTTCATGATTGAGGAAATTATTTTAAATTGTTAGAAGAAAATAAAGAATAGTAAAAATCATACCCTAGCGTTCCCATATTAAGAATGGCTTTCTAAATGACATTATTATTTCAGCACGGTTCGTATTCCGTATGGCTGTCTCTTATTTAATAAACTGTTAGGTGAAAGTAAAGAATAGTTTAAAAAATTATTTCCCCTCCCCATATTAAGAATCGTTTCCTAAATAATGTTATATTTCAGCACAGTCCGTATTCCGTATGTTATTTTCCACTCCCTCCGCCTTAAAATATATTTGAAATAAAGTAAATATGAGATCTTAAAAAGAAGATATATAGGTTTGTCTTCGTATTTACAAATTCGACACCGCGAGTAAAATTTGCGTATTATTTCATTTTTTTAATACATAGACATAAAAAATAAGTTGTCATTAGCTAGTATTTAAGTCAAACTATCTAGCGTTCCAGTTTAATATTGTTTTCTGTATTAAGTGTGCGCATGCGCATAAACGCAAATATGTCGCCTATCGGCTAATGTACATTTTACGTGTAAATTTTGCCGATGTCTGTGCGCGTTATTCATGTATGCAAACAAAGATATAACTTGCTATATACCATCTTTGGTGCATGAATATTATTTCCTGAGAATTTCAGTGTCATGTGACCAGTAGTTTAAGAATGTACCTGTTAGATATTTACACATACATATATGTACTGTTTTATTTATATGGATTATTATTCTATAATTCTTATATTTTATATCTATTTATTCAATACTCTATTGTATTTTCTATCTCCTTATTCTATCATCTGTTTATCCTCTATCTTTTTTCACTTAAAAATCTTTCTATTGTGTATCCCTTATAATCAGTCTCCTGACATTTATTATCTTACTATTATTCCTAATAATTTATATTTAATTTAAGTACTGTTAGAATTTCAAATAGCCCTTCTAAAATATACCGATATAGGATAAACCCCTTATTTCAATTAACCTCTTCCATAGCTATAACGCATTAATACATATGATTCAATAAGCATCACACCCTATATTCTCCCCGATAATTTAATCAAACATATTGCATTCATATATTAAACCCACCATGGCATATATGCTATGCACCTACCTTCATTATGTAATTAAAGACATATTCCTCCTAAATTAAGGGATCAATAAAGTTCTCCCACCCTAAATAATCTCAATATTTTATCTCTCACTGCACAATTATTTCGCTTCTAATGTAACTATCACTAGACGTCGCATCCTTATTATGTTGCCTAGCATCTTCACTCCTCTTCTGATGAGAAGCATTAGACTTCGAAATACTATGGTATTAACGAGTTTTCACTTACCCTACACCCCTGATGCATAACCCTTATTAAATAAATGAATATATATATGTATATATATATATATATATATATATATATATATATTAGTATATATTTTTACATCGTCATTTTTTTTCTTTATTGATTTCTATATAAGCTCCAAAACAATTCGTTTACTTTGCATTATCCAGATAAGTTTCTTTAAGAATTGATCTTATTTTTTTTCTTTTAACTTCCCCATATATAATAATATAAATATATGTGTGTGTATTTGTGTGTGTGTGTGTGTGATATACAAATATTTGATAATATTATATTAACTTGCTTTATTACTACTTTGCGTGTATGCATTATATTTGTGTGTGTCGATATGTAACAAGATGGCCGTCTGTCTTATTAAGTGTAAGTAAATGGCAACGAACGAGAGTAAGGCGCGAATTATGCGTTCGAGCGAATGTCCAAATGATGTATGCGAAACCTTCAATAGGTGGATCTATCTTGGTAATTAGACCCCGATTCGCTAGCACATCTGTTCTTATTGAGTTTTACATGTGCAGCCATTATTCTTGGTGGAATTGGCGCTTCCAGCAAATACGGATGTCAGAAAAATTACGTCTTTTTTTTTTTTTTTTTTTTTTTTTAAGGGGGTTGTTTTGCTTAGTCTTTTTTTTTTTCTCTCGTTTAACGTTTTCTTGCTTTGGTGTTTTAATTCTCTTTTTCCTTTCAATCTTCCTCATATTTTAAATTCTTCTTTATGGAAGGGGGATTCTTTTCCTTCTTAAAGTAACGGACATTCAACACGCTGATTCGTTATAATGGCCGCCCGCAGACATCTTGACAAATAGAGGAGTTTACAGCGTTCGGTGATGGTCGAATTTTCATTGTGACATACTGCCAACGGGCTTTGAAAGATGAAGGAAAGATTCACTCATACATAAGCAAATAATAAATTACAAGGAAATGTCGATCAATCCGGAGAGGCTTGTTATTTTAGTTTCGCGTTTCAACTTTACAAACTATTGGTATTTTTTTAGCTTATTAAAGGTTTAAATAAAATACGTATTGTATTTGTTACACGTATCTTTCATATATATACTGGCTCACACCGTTAGTGGTGTTGTATATCGAGTTTTTATTATAATTTACGGTTCTTTCTATATCCATTTTTTTTACCGCGGAACCCAGTAAGTTTTGTTCAACTGTCTGCTTGTTATCCTGTAGCAAGTTACAAAAATGTACATGATCATCATGCGAAAGCTTGTAAATGGCTGAGTCGTTATGTAATAGACATAGATTCCAGTTCATCTGATAAGATTCAGCAATGCTATACTTCCTCTCATGAAAGTAACTACTAGTTATCAATCTTTTTCATCTGAGTAAAAAATGAGATACGAAACACGGCAGAATAAGTTTGGTTAATGTAAAAAGTATATCGTTAGGGAGGGGGGTCTGCATATAATGGCGTAAGCGGTTCAGGATATATGTGATTATGGGAGCTATGTATATTGTCTATGGGGTTTAGAATATTGTATATATAGATTATGAAAATTTTGAATATACACGGGTACGTGGTTATATATATATATATATATATATATATATATATATATATATATATATACTAGCAAAAGTACCCGTCGTTGACTGGCTTCAAAAACAGCCTACAGAAAATGGACTCTGATTTATGAAAGTATGATAGGTTATGAAATGGAAAGGGTTGTAAAGAAATAACTTCGAATTTGGGGATATCAAAACCCAAGCAAAATATGGTGAAAGTAAAAATAAAATAGATAAACCCCATAATTTCTATACCATACCTGTTCACACTGAAACACTTATCACAATATTTTGTGGATCTATATTCAAAAAAACTTGTTAAACTTTGTTACATATTTCCATTCTATCCATTCTATGGAGGTCAGGCGCAAACGAACACCCAATAATTTTATTATACCATATTTCTTCAAACTGAAACATAATTATCAAAGTATACTTACGCAGATAGATATGAAAAGTCTTTATTAATGTTTGTGCCTATTTCCATTCTATGGGGGTCAGGCGCGAACGCAGTCCCAACAATTGTATTATACCATCCCTATTTAAGTTAAAACATACTTATCAAAGTATTATTATGTACATCTATATCAAAAACACTTGTAAACGTTTCTTTTTTTAATTTTTTATTTCCATACTTTGTCGACCAGGCGCGAACGCAGACCCTACAATTTTAATGAATCATCATTATGACGGATCAAACATACCTATTCCTGTGTCTCGATACATCTTTTATCATTATATGTAATCAGTTTTCTATAATAGTCAACCATATAGGAGCTTATTCGTGACCAGACACACATACAGACGCTCAGAAAAAGATTTAAATGTAAAGAAGGTCAGAAAAACATTGGTACCGTCGGTTTCAAGCCTAACATAAGGGCGACCACTTAATGGTATATCGTAAATAATGTTAACATGGCTGATGAGAGCCTAACATTATTTACGATTTACCATTAACTGGCCGGCCTTATGTTAGGCTTGAAACCGACGGTACCAATGTTTTTTTGACCTTCTGTACATTTAAATATATATATATATATATATATATATATATATATATATATATATATATATATATATATATATAAAACCTATAAGATTTAGAACATATAAGGTATGGGATCTATATAAATGGTCTACGGAGTTCGAGATTATATGATTATTGGAATATACTCTCGATGATAACTTTACAATAAATGTTTTTACTTAATTTTTTTCTTCTGAATGTATTAAATTCATTAAAACTTTTTTGAATGAAAAATGTTCTGCCATGAAATAATAAACCTGTATTGTAAAATAATATTTTTAAAGTAATGTCCATCCTTGTTTAAAAGTATAAATAAAAAAAACACAAGTATATTGCCATAAAAAACTGTAAACTGAAAACATTATACATATTTATTTATTCCCAAATCGTTTTGAATTTTTTCATCAACAAGTTTTATAATACTTACAAAATTCATAAATTAATCTCTTTTTGGTAATTATGCACAATACGAACCGTGTTAAAATAATAACGTTACAAATATAGAAACACACTTTTAAATTTATCCAATTGATTTGTTTATAAGTTGGATTAAAAAGATATACTTATGTACTAGTAACTTTGTATTTTAATTAGTTTGGGGGGGTCCCTTTATTTTTTTTCCTGAAACCTATTTCCCACAGAAGAGACGTTGCGAGCTTGTCTTTGTTTTATCGTCATTTCCACGGCAAGTGCTCGTCTGAGCTCCAATCTCTGCCCCCCTCGCCAATCCTTTTCGAAAAACACCCGTCTAGCTGAAATCACTGTCAATAACATTCCCCACTCTTTGACTGTGCCTAAATCAAAACGTAACTTCTACGAACAATGTTTCTTTCTTAGAACAATGTTTCTTTCTTAGAACAATGTTTCTTTCTTAGAACAATGTTTCTTTCTTAGAACAATGTTTCTTTCTTAGAACAATGTTTCTTTCTTAGAACAATACTTCTTTCTTAGAACAATGTTTCTTTCTTAGAACAATGTTTCTTTCTTAGAACAATGTTTCTTTCTTAGAACAATACTTCTTTCTTAGAACAATGTTTCTTTCTTAGAACAATGTTTCTTTCTTAGAACAATACTTCTTTCTTAGAACAATGTTTCTTTCTTAGAACAATGTTTCTTTCTTAGAACAATGTTTCTTTCTTAGAACAATGTTTCTTTCTTAGAACAATGTTTCTTTCTTAGAACAATACTTCTTTCTTAGAACAATGTTTCTTTCTTAGAACAATGTTTCTTTCTTAGAACAATGTTTCTTTCTTAGAACAATACTTCTTTCTTAGAACAATGTTTCTTTCTTAGAACAATGTTTCTTTCTTAGAACAATGTTTCTTTCTTAGAACAATGTTTCTTTCTTAGAACAATGTTTCTTTCTTAGAACAATGTTTCTTTCTTAGAACAATGTTTCTTTCTTAGAACAATGTTTCTTTCTTAGAACAATGTTTCTTTCTTAGAACAATGTTTCTTTCTTAGAACAATGTTTCTTTCTTAGAACTGCACGCATGTGAAACTCATTTACGTTTGCCTGTTTCCTTGCTGACTACAACTTGGTTGTCTTCAAGTCCAACGTAAATAAGTTCTTGATGAACCGCCCCCTTAATTAATCTTATCTGCCAAATTTCCATGAAAAATGACTACTGCGATAATGTACCATTGATTACTGTACAACGCTTATCCACGAGTAGCCTCAGGGCCTTGATAAGTTGTGCCTCCTATATAAAAGTTATTTCTTTGAATTAAAATATGTTTAATTTTTAAAATCACTCATCGCTCGTTTTCATTAAAAAATTATTTATTATATTTTTGACAACTATTTATCGTTTATTTTTAATTTGTTTGTTCAATTATTGTATGTTTATTACCTAAATTCATAATTCGACTTTTGCAGAATTTGATTGTGTCCTGCTTCAAACATACGTAATTTTACATTCATAATTCTCGTTTTTTTATTTTTATTTATTTATATATATAAAAGTGAAAGTGTCTGTCTCTGTGTCTCTGTGTCTGTGTACATTTCCCTAGACAATAACTCTGTCAGTTTTAAGCCTACAGATTCGAAATTTGATTTACAGGGTACTGAGATTTCGGAAAATCGATGTGATCGGTTTTCAGACAAAAATTTGGCGATTAAGAGGTCAAAGTTTTAAGTTAAATATTTGACCTTTAAGAACTCTAGCAAACTCCTCCTACAATTTTGGGGCTAAATACGTGAAATTTTAGATATAGGTTCCTTGGACATGGATCTAACTTAATAACTTGATTTGAGCCCAAAAGAATAAATCTTAAGGGGTCAAAAAAGGGTAAAAAAATTTTTAAAAAATTACCTCATCGGTCTCTTCCAAATTACTCACAATTTCTGGTCTCAATATTTGAAATTTTACATAAAGGGAATTACAAAGATAGGACAAGCTTTTTCATCGGTTTGGGTCGGAAATTTTTAGTTACCAATATATAAATGTATTGATGTATATTTGCATGTTTGCCTAAAACTTTCAATAGAAGCGACGGATTTTACCAAGATCAGTATCGTTTTGAAGTTCGACCTTTTATACGACAAATATCGAAAAATTGGCTAGCCACTTTTCTACAGGGGAGTGTCACTTTTTTCGCCGATATTTTTTAAAGTTGTCCTCTCCTTTAGATTGTCTAGCATTAATTTTTAAAAATGTCACTTCCGGTTTGGCGGTGGTCGTAACAGCATAGACGTTCTTTTCCTCCTTCGCTGTACGGGTTCGAGCCTGCCTTCCTACTTCCACATTTTTTTCTCCGAGCCAAGGAGAAATCAGCGGCCTGTGATTCGTTTGAAGTTTGAACTGTCGTTCAGGTAGAAATCTGTAAAATCTTGTTACCGCGAAAATGATGCTTAAGGATTCTTTCTCTATCTAGGAATAAAACCTTTCCGCAGATAGTAAGGTTCTCGACGCGTGTGCTACCGGTTTCGTAGAACCGTCGGGCATTTTATGCAGGATACACGCGCCGATTCCATATGCGATCGTGTCACTTGCGACGATAATATTTAAATCTGAGTTGGAATGGTTCAGGAATGTGAGCATCCCTTTTAGCTTTTCGAACACCATCTTGCATTCCGTGATGCTGTTTAAAACCTTATCCTTTCTAGGTAGTTCATTTGCATATTTTTTATAGCTATAGATCTTTCTGGATCGGGATGTCTACCATTCCTATATATCATCTGCCATAGGTATTTTATTTGGTCGAAAAAAAAATTCACATTTGGTGTTTTAAAGTGTGAAGCCGTAGTCGTTTATCTTTTCGAATACCTGAAAAACATGTTTCCATGTTGTTCTATAGATTTGCTTTTCATTAGAATATCGTCCAGGTATCCGATGGAAAAATTAAGGCCGCTCAACATCGTGTCGATTATCTGTTGAAAGATAGCTGGTACGACTTTGATCCCGAAAGCTTATCTAATGAACTTAAATAGTCTCCTGTGAGTGATGATTCACAAAAGTTTTGATCTTTCTCCCTCAGGGAAAATCTATAGGTATGATTCGCTCAGATCTAGTTGGAGAATATTTTTCTCAATTTAGTTTCATAAAAACTTCCTGGGGCTGGGTAGCGGATAATGATGATCCTAAAGTGCTGCATTGAACTCGGTCGAGAAGTCTGTGCAGACTCTGATATCCTTCGATATTTTCTTTACATGCACCATGGGGCAGTTCACTTGTTGTAGTCGACTGGGGTAAAAATCCTTGCTTTGACAAGTCTGTACAATTCTACACCAATCCTTTGTATAGAGGCAACCGGTACGCTGCGTTACTTTTTGAAGACTGGGATGGCATTGCCTTGTATCTTGAACTTCGCCTCCATTTTTGTATAGCGTCCCAGTTGAGAACGACTCGTCCAGGTTTTTCTTTAGTTTTTCAGCTTCGGTTGTAAGGTTGTCCACTTTTTTACAACGATTGCTAATGGACGACTCCCAGAGTTCAAACTTTTGAATCCAGTCTATCCCAAAAAGAGTATTAGTATTTTTAATACAAACATCTTCAGATTCAGTGTTTTTCCTTTTTTCAACTTTACATTAGTGGTAACTTAGCCTCCAAATCTTATTTTTTCTTCAGATTGAACGAGAAAATTTCTTGGTTCTACTCATCTTCGGTGGTTTATGATGGACAAATCCAAACCACTGTCAAGTTGAAGTCTAAAATTCTTGTCCCCAATTTTTATCATACATTTTCGTTTTCCGCTCGAGTCTTCGTTGTTTTATGTAATTCCTGCAGGGTCCTTTCGCTCTGCAATGTAAGGCGTTGTGTCCATTGAATCTGTACCAATCATATTTCCGGGACATATATGGACAGTCCTTCTGCTAGTGGAGTTCTCCATAACCTTGGCATAGATAACAGAGTAACTCAAGCTTCTTTCGGGATTTTTCCTGATGGTCATCTTTGACTTTCGCTTGACTGTCTGGAGAGCAAGATGTTTTGTTACTTCGTACCTTTCTAATGTGTTCTTCTCCGAGATGATTCTTTGGCATTCCTCAGCCAATTGTTGCCGGGTATATTTGATTCCTTTTAAATTTGTTTAGTTCCCGGCGTCTGAGTTCAGCGTTTTTGATCGCCTTGAATGAAAATCAGGACCTTAAAGTTGTCAGCCGTCAATGAGGATATTCCGTTCGTCACAGTATCTATTTACGACTGAAGCAAATGTGGTGTAATCTTGGTCTTCTTAGAGTGTCAAATTGATGTACCTCCATCTTTTATGGAATAAGCATATTTATGGACAGTATAATTCCATCAAAGAGTTCGCTGTCTCTTCAGGACGATAGTGAACTGTTTCTAATGCTGACCAGAGCGTAGTTTGGGAAAAAATACATTCTGGTCTGCCTTATTTTCTCTTCTCTATCTCTTTTTTTTTTTTTGCTTCTCTTTCTCTTCTTTCTTCCTTTCTCTCACTTTCGTCTTCTTTTCTGTCTCTTTCTCTTCTTTCATCTTCTCTTTGTTTCTGTAATTCGAAAGTCTGAGTCTGCTGTAAGTGTATCATTTCAATTAGTTTTCGTGAAAGCTCTTCCATTTTGAAAAATAAATAGACTCACAAGACAAATCTGGTCTAAGGGAATGCTAATAAGCAAAACGGCGACTTTACGGAGAAGATATGTCAAATTAATATCTCCCGAAGAAAAAAAACGTCACGTACATGTGGTTATGACAGAAAAAAATGTTCAATTTTCCACAGAGAACAACAGACAATTGAGAATTTACTTTAACTCTCTCGAAAAGAAAAAAATACGAAGAATTTTGTGTCCAGGAGAATTTGGAATAATAAAACTAATTGAAATCCCTTTTCGTAGCAAAAATCCAGTCGAGTATTCACGTTGTTGTCCTGAAGTTCTGTAATAGAGTGAATGCGGTTTCGATCCTTCGTAGAGGTGATTTACTTTTTTTTTATCAGAGCGAGAAAAAACTCAACTTTTTATAGTCTAAATAAGACTTTAAGAAGTCAAGAAGTCTTTGTATACAGAAATTAAAATGAAATAATACTGTTTAAATGTCTAATACATGCATATATATACTTAAAGCAAAGTATATATGGATAATTAAATTATATAATAGCAAACTTATAAATGATAATATAACGTACTTATCTATTTTGCCGTAATTCCATGACTTTATGAATCATCAGGAATAGTCTCTGACGTTTTTGGATCGAAGTCATCCAGTTCCGATTTGTTTTGTTATTACTAGGGCCAGGATGACAGCATATTATTTTCAGTATTTTTGCTCTCGAGTGTGTATCCGTTGATATCTTATATGCTTGTATATAGAGCGATGTGGTCCTCGGTTGATTAATTTTGTCTAACTGTGTCGGATGTATACTCGAGAGTCAAAACAATGATAAGAATATTCTGTTGTCATAGCCCTAGTTATTATATACATATATGTGTGTGCGCTCACGAGCACGCGCGCGCGCGTGTGTGTGTGTATGTGTGTGTGTGTGTGTGTGTGTGTGTGTGTGTGTGTGTGTGTGTGTGCCAAAGAACTAACTTTATCAATAAAAAGAAAACAATATAGTCGACCATTTATCCATGTTTAATCAGGACTAATTAAAAGCCGGCTTCGTGTAAAATTATAATTCATGTAAACAGAGATATTGAGAAATGATTATTAAATATTGCGAGGCGAACACCAAATGAATGATTTTGCTCGAGAGATTCTTCCACCTTTTTTTTTATTTTGAACAACACAATCCTTTCTATTCGCCAGTGTTTTTTATTTTGTTTTTCCCCCAAAGACATTAATTAAAGACGAACAAGACATTGCTTCATTTCTGTTTGTTCTCCCTTCTACAATTCTGAGTTTTCCGTTACTGCTTATATATATATATATATATATATATATATATATATATATATATATATATATATATATATATATATATATATATATTCGATTTATTACTACGTAAAATTTTGAACCCAAACTTCTCGATGTATGGTAAAAGGACACATATATCTATACTAGTATGAAAATATATTTACGGCAAGTTAGATACCGGAAAACCTTTATATTTCATTCCCGGAGCCTGGCGATTTGCTTCGGGAATGAAAGAAGGGCGTTTCTGTGTGGAGCAACTTCCATGAATATATCTTTATGCTACTGTTCATGTATTAGCACTGTTGAAATTAATACTGAAAAAAAGCATTATGTTGTATTACAATTTCTACTATTGTATAGAAGAAACGTCCCTATAGAATCCTAAATTCTGGGCCGAGTTTTTTTTAAATTTCGCAACATATACATTATATGCATGTCAGTGTTCTTAGATAGGTTTCGTATCAGAATGTCTTCGATAATATTGATAATCGATAATCGAAAAACTCTGATGAAAGAAGAAAAAAGCGATTTTGAGAAAAGCTGACGCCTCATACAGCCTAACATAACGAGTTCATTTTTTAAGTTTATTAACGCACAAGCAGTAAGGACCATCATATAAAATCTACAGTAGATTCTTTGATATGATAGGTCGAGTTCAAAATGAATGTTTCTGTTTAGAGCACAATTAGCCGTGGTACCTTACTTTTGCATTTTAAACTTTGCTCCATGATATTATATGCATTTTTTAATATAAAATCAACAGTAGTTTCTTTACGGTGTAATGTGGATTAAGTCACTGTGAGGAGGTATGTGAAACTTCCTTCCGGTGCACCACGGGGGTTCCCCACTAGAGCAGACGAGCAATCGATTTGATTGAAAATTAGGCGATTTCACCGATTTCGATGACATTAAAACATGGGAGGCTGAAACATTCGTTGATCCTTATTAAATCCCGGCCAATATCTTATTTCTCTGCTTGTATATTACATGCGTATGTGCATAAAATAGTAATAATATATGCTTATATATACTAAAAGAATAATATATAAACTACTTAACTCATATATCATTCAAACACGATACTGTTTGAATATATAGTTTAGTGTTAGTTTTACCCATTTAGAACTTTAAAGCTTCACCGCTCTCTCAATTTGTGACCAAATTTCAAACAATTTTTATAATTCATAAGTCACCTTTTCAGCTATATTTTGAAAAAAAAAATCCAATTTTCGTTCCATAGCACAAAAGTTATGATAAAATTACTGGTGTTAAAAAAGTTCTAAGAATCTGTAAAGAACGTAGCAACGGTTTCTTTTGATTGGCTGTTACTATACCAACTTCGCCAACATTCAGCCATAGGAGCTTCTTGTGCTTCAAGCCCTGACTGGTCTTCCTCTAGGCCTTACGTCTGAGGAACTTCTTGTGTTTCAAGCCCCGACTCGTCTTGCGATTAACTTTCACCCAGAGGAGCTACTTCTTTTAAAGCCTCGACTAATCTTCCAATGAACATTCAGCCAGGGGAGTTTCTTGTGTTTCAAGCAACAATCAAAAGAGCTTGTGTTTCAAGCTACGATTGGTTGTCCTATGAACATTAAGCCAGAGGAGCTTCTTGTATCCATAGCCCGGACTGGTCTTCCTATGAACATTCAGCCAAATAAGATTTCTTGTGTTTCAAGCCCCGACTGGTCTTTCTATTAGCCAGAGTAGCTTCTTGTGTTTCAAACCCCGACTGTTTTTCCAATGAACATTGAGCAAGAGGAGCTTCATTGTGTTTCAAGCCAGGCTGGTCCGCTGATGAACATATGAACTAGTGTTTTATGCTTTCGCAATCATTAGTGTAAAGTGCCAATTCCTGCCGTAAATATATATATATATATATATATATATATAAAATTTTATTTAATTATATGTACATACATGTTTGTATAATAATCATTTATTTAGACATACAAAGATTGGTGTTTTCTGCTTCCGCAATCATTAATCTAGTGTAACAATTCTTGCCAGTAATAAATATATGTATACATTTTTACTGAATTTTATATATATATATTTACATAATAATTATAAATGTAGACCATACATATACTAGTGTTTCTTGTCTACGAAATTATCAGTGTAGTGTAACAATTTTTTCCAAAAATATAATTTAATATTATGTAATCAATTCTTAATGCTGAGATATATTATGCTGTAAATTGTCATAATTTTACTTGAATGTCTTGTCTTGTATATATATATATATATATATATATATATATATATTTATATTATTTTTAAAAACAGTAATCTACGGACACGCGTGTTTCGGAGCCCTACTCCTCTTCAGCGTAGCTCCACTGTTGGTAGGATTCGAACCTTGGATCTTACGTATCTCAGTCCAGCGCCCTAATCCACTGCTCTATGTTTCCATAGACAATTTACCGTTTCGTTTTTATCGTTCATGTATTTAAGTGGTTTTAATATATATATATATATATATATATATATATATATATATATATATATATATATATATATATATATATATATATATATATATATATATATATATATGAGTTAGGTCCTTGCTAATGAACTGCTGACAGATGTTTAAAAGCATTTAAAAAGTAAATGCTTAAATTCAACAGCATTTCTCCTGGATACCGGTAGCCGAATTGATTAGGTCATTGCTAATGAAGCCAGGGATGGCTTCTGTCGCCAGGTTCGAATCTTCTATCCACTGGTTTTAATCGTACACCCTGCACTGATGATTTCCTGAACGATTAAATACTAGTGTCAGTAGGTATTTAATAATTATTCTAATAAATAATTATATATATATACAAATTAAAAGGATACATACATATTAAATTATGTAATACCAATAGTTTTATGCAGATATATCGGCACTTATTAATGATGCACCAAATTAGGTTTCGAAATATTGTTTTTTCACTAACTTGAAACTTTTTGTATGACATGAAGCTAAAAATTCTATAAACTGGTAAGCGCCAAAATTAGAAAACGATTAAAACGCTATTAAAGTTTTCCTACTTTGAACATGCCATAAAATCTGAACCGTTAAATACATTCAAGTCTGATTTTTATTGTGTACTTTAAAGCTTCTACCTGTTTGTTACCCTTTTTTTCTTGTCACTTTCCTATGACAACAATGAACCGAATTGATTAATCTTACAATCAAGTTAATCTTAGGAGGACAATACTCAGGAACCACTAACAAACGTGTAGCACAACGGTGGTTCAAGAAATTTCGCAATGGTGACGAGAGGCTCGAAAATGAAAACGGTCGCAGCCGGTCGACTGCGGTTGATAACGAACAAGCCTTAATTGAAGCCGATTCTCGCAAAACCACACACGAGAAGTTGCTGTTGAACTTGAGGTTGACCACTTAGCAATCGTTCGTCATTTAAAGCAAATAGGAAAAGCAAATAGGGAAGGCCAAAAAAATTGGATAAATAGGTGCCGCATTAATTGAATCATAATTTTAAAAAATCGTCGTTTT
Source organism: Euprymna scolopes (assembly GCF_053919585.1). Lineage (NCBI taxonomy): Eukaryota > Metazoa > Mollusca > Cephalopoda > Sepiida > Sepiolidae > Euprymna > Euprymna scolopes. Next base: position 65,740,665 of record NC_136505.1, read on the forward strand.
GAGGTGTCTTCTTCGTTCTTTTTGCGCAACAAAAACAATCCATTGCTCGAGCGGATTATGACGTGTGATGAAAAGTGGATCCTCTACGACAACCGACGACGTTAGGCACAGTGGATGGACGCCGGAGAAGCACCACAACGCTTTCCGAATCCGAAATTGCATCAAAATAAGGTTTGCTGGTCTGCGACCGATTTCATCAATCACAGCTTCTTGAATCCGGGCGAAACGAATTCGGCGGAGAAGTACTGCTGATGAATTGACGAAATACACCAGAAGCTCCAACGTATGCACCTGGGATTGGTCAATATGAAGGGACCAATGTTCCATGACGACGCTCGCCAACATGTTGCTCAACTGGCCCTGCAGAAGCTGAACGAATTAAGCTACGAGACTCTGCCTCATTCGCCATATTCGCTAAACATCTCGCCCACCGAATTTCAAGCATCTCGACAACTTCCTGCGCGAAAAATGCTTCAAAAGCAGAAATGATGTCTTATCGGCCTTCAATGACTTCATCGCTTTTAGAACTCCACATTTCTAGGCTAATTGGATAAATAAACTGGTTTCTCGTTGAAAAAAATGTGTCGATTCTAATGGCCCTTATTTCGATTAATAAAGTTTATTACGAAAGGAGTTATGATCTTTGGAAGTTGAACGTAAAAAAAAACGCCACTATTTTTGCACCAACCTAATATAAAAACTATATAGTAATATGTAGATGTTGTTTTGTTTTGGTTTTAGCGATATGTTTTGAATGAATTCAATTATTTACGAAAGTGCATTTTTATCTAAATGCGAGTTGGGTATAATTTTTCCCTTTTAACCAATTTGGTACCCCCACATGGGAAGCGGTATATATATTATTTTAAAAATGTAATTATCCACTGACAGTTGGCGAGGGGTAAGGGTTTAGGCTCATTACCGTTGGGTCCCGATTTCGAATCTCGCTAGATACAGTCCCTCTGACGAAACACGTGTTAGTGGATAATTACATTTTAGAAATAATATAGTAATATATATATATATATATATATATATATATATATATATATAGAGAGAGAGAGAGAGAGAGAGAGAGAGAGAGAGATTTATTCGTTTGTTTATTAGGCTATACATCAGTTGGAGTATTTGGGTGAATATATATTTGTTCGTCTGTATACGTGTGCTTATATATATATATATATAGAGAGAGAGAGGGGGGGTAGATAGAACATAATCTTTGATCATGTAGCCGAGCAAATCCCGCTCATTAAATCATCGAGTGAAAGAGTTGATTCCTGCCGAAACAACCTTTAAAAGAGCATCCGGTCTTTTAGATTCCAGTCGTTGATGCAAAGCATTGACAGTGGAGAAAATCAATAACAGCACTACATTTGCACATCGACTATCAATAGAGATTAGAGATCAAAGACGATCATAAAAAATAAGTTCAAAACAATCGATAAACAGACGAGTTCAATGTTGTCATTGTAGACCCTGTCTCGTGATTTTGAATGTTTTAGTGTTGATTGGGTGTTTCATTGGGCTAATGGATACCTTAACGGACTGTAGAACTATTTATGCTGGATGTAAGTTTCAGCAGATCGATTGCAGTCATTTAAGCATGCGCAACACATTTTGTGCAAATCTCTAAATAGACGCATTTACAGAACGTCGGGGGTGACAGCGGCCGAAATATCGTGAAAATAATATTTTAGCTATAAACAGTAGTTCCAATAATCTAAATTGTCAATCCTCATTTCTAACATTTATTGAATTATTGGAATCGTTTTTATCATTAAAAATACACTTTATTCAAGTTAATTAACCTGTGAATCTATTTCCTACCTAATAGTTACTTCTTACCGTAGCCATTATTATTATTATTATTATTATTATTGCTATTATTATCTATATATTAATACGATAGCGTGTGTTCTTTTGTGTATCATGCTTACATCCGGGTCGTTTAATTGTTATGAAATTCCAATAAAAAAAAATTGGTGTCGTTGTTGGGGCAAAGCTAGTAAAAATGATTTGCTCTTCTTTGCCTTTTGGCCAAGATCAAAGAGTAGTAGCTGTTCTTCAGACGCTACATTTCAATTTCTTCTCTCTCAGTGGAGGAGAAATCCTTTACGACTAAGGCATTTTTTTTGTTTTTTTCTCCACGTTAAAAAACGACCCTGGTGTCTAAATCTGTCCCGTGGGGAGGCATTCTAAATGGGTACTATATTTAATGTAACAAAGTTTTAATGTTACAAAAGTAAGTGGGAAAATTAATTTCTGATTTAATTACAAAATGCCCTGGAAATGTCCCTTCTGATTAATTATAAGATACCCTGAAAAATGTCCCTTCTGATTTTTTATTTTTTTGCTTGTTTACTTGCCTCGCCACAAGGGCAGAGTTGGAATGAGATCTATTAAAAATTTGGACGGGAACCAGCTCCCCAAAGGGGCACTCTGGTCAATAACAAAAATTAAAATTTTATCAGTAATGAAGGATTTCTTCTCCATTAACCAAGACCAAAAAAGGGGGGATTTTAGTTATTTGAATGCTGAGACTGATAATACATTCAGAAATTCATGTTGAAACAATGGTTGCCTAATCTCTAACCGTGTTAATGTTTTTATGCATTAATTTCGAAAAGCTGCTGTAGCAGTTTATGATTTAAGCATTACTTTATTTCAAGTATATTTTGAATAGTGGGGTGGGGGATATGAAGTCAGTTCCGGAAATGACTTAAACCGTTTACGATTTAAACATTACTTTATTTTATGTATATTTTTAACAGTAGTGTAGGGGATATGAAATCAGTCCCGGAAATGGCTGAAACCGTTTACGCATGAAACATTACTTTATTTAATGTATATTTATAACAGTGGGGTGGGGGATATGAAGTCTGTCCCGGAAAGGACCGAAACAGTTTACTATTTAGACATTGCATTATTTCATGTATATTTTTAGCAGTGGGGTGGGGATATAAATTCAATCCCAGAAATGGCTGAAAAGTTTACGATTTGAACATTACTTTATTTCATGTATATTTTTAATAGTAGCGTGGTGGACATGAAGTCATTCCAGGGTTTGAATGAGATAAGTGCAAATATATACTAGCAGAAAGCATCGCCCAGTATTGAATGAGATAAGTGGAAAACATATAGTAGCAGAATACCCAAGGTCGCCCGGAATCGAATGAGATAGGTGAAAGATATATACTAGCAGAATATGCGGCGTCACCCGGAATTGGATAAGATAGGGGGGAAGATATATACTATGAGAATACCTGGAATTGATTGATGTGTTTGTAATGAAATAATAAACCCAGTCAATATATCAAAGTTATTATTTAAATAACGGGGGAGAGACATATTGGGTTAAAGTTATGAAAATTATTCCCAACATTAGTAACATATCCAAGAAATATGAAAAATGATGAAATGTGAGTTACTTGATATGTGTGTTTGTAATGAAATAATCAGCCCAAGAAATATATCAAAGTTCTTATATTAGTATGAGGGGGCATAATGTTGGTTTTTAATTATAAAAATTATTGTCGAAATTAGTAACATATCTAAGAATTATGAAACATGATTGAATGTGAGTTAATTGATTGGTGTGTTTGTAATGAAATAATCAGCCGAGGAAATATATCAAAGTGATTATTTTAGTAGGAGAGGGCGATAAGGTGTGTATAAATTATGAAAAATTATTGTCGAAATGAGTAACCTATCCAAGAGTTACGAAAAATGATGAAATGTGAGTTAATTAATTGGTGTGTTTATGATAAAATAATCAGCCCAGACAATATGTCAACGTTATTATGTTAGTAAGAGAGGGTGATAAAGATGGTTTAAATTATGAAAAATGATTGTCTAAATTATTTACATATCCAAGAATTATTAAAAATGATAATATGTGATTTAATGCATTAGTGTATTTGCAATGAAATAATCAGCCCAGTCAAAGTTATTATTTTGATAAAAGGGACGATGATGTGGGTTAAAATGATGAAAAATGATTGTCCAAATTAGTAACATGTCCATGAATTATGAAAATGATGAAATGTGAGTTAATTTATTGGTGGGTTTGAAATGAAATAATCAGCCCAGATAATATAACAAAGTTTTTATTTTCGTAGTGGGTGGTTAATAATGTGGGTTAAACATATAAAAAGTGATTGTCGAAATTAGTAACATATCCGAGAATTATAAAAATTGATGAGATGTGAGTTAATAGATAGTTGTGTTTTTTTATTAAATAATCAGCCCAGACAATATATAAAAGTTATTATTTAAGTAAGAGTGGAAGCTATAAGGTGTGTTTAACTTATAAAAAATGATAGTCGAAATTAGTAACATATCCAAGAATTATGAAAAGTTATGAAATGTGAGTTAATTGATTGGTGTGTTTGTGATGAAATAATCTGCCTAGACAATATATCAAAGTTATTATTTTAATAAGATGTGCGATATGGTAAGTTAAATGATGAAAAATTAATATCGAAATTACTACCATATCCAAGAATTATGAAAAATGAGAAAATGTGAGTTAATTGATAGTTGTGTTTTTTTATGAAATAATCAGCCGATACAATATATCAAAGTAAGGGAAAGGGCGATAATGTGGGTTAAAATTATCATAAATTATTGTTGAACATAGTAACATATTCAATAATTATGAAAAATGATGAAATGTGAGTTAATTGACCGGTGTGTTTGTAATGAAATAATCAGCCTAGAAAATATATCAAAGTTATAATTTTAGTAAGGTGGCCATACAGTTTTAATAAAAGGGCTAGAATAATATGATTGTTCCTTTGTTCATGCTGAACAGAATGCCCAGCAACAATATATTACATATGAAAACTGCCGCTGTGGAATTTCCACAGGTCCCGCTAGTTATTATTATTATTATTAGTAGTAGTAGTAGTAGTAGTAGTAGTAGTAGTAGTAGTAGTAGTAGTAGTAGTTACTCACTAGGAGTAGCCACACAAACCATCAACAATTGCTCTTTCAGAACAGCTTGTGGTGTTCCCTGGGTCTGAGTGATAACAAATCTTCCCAGATTTCCAGTACTCTCCACCTCTTTTGATAACCTTTGCAAAAGAATTTGCGTTATCGCAACAGTTGCTTACAATTGATTCCGTGTTGGCTGCAACCATTGGTCTTCACTGAGGTCTAGGTGGCAATAAGCCTCCCCAAGGTCCCAGGCCTCTGTGCACTCATCCAGCGGAGGTCTGGCTAACGCTTTCTCTCCTCGGTCTTTCTATCCTCCTTGACCCTCATTATTTAGTGCAGTGGCCATTTATGATGAAACCACAAAAAATGAAGGGGCGGTATTTTTCAATTATACCGTTTCAGTTTTCATGATTTCATGTGATGTTCCTTCGTGTCGTTTATGTGTGGTGCTAGTCTCCACATTCAAGTGTGGGGACTAACACTACAGACAACTACTTTTACTTCAAATATCTCATCACAAAACACATTCACATCTTCTGACTAATTTCATCTAATCGGATGTGTACAATAATAGCTAGGGACGAACTCGTGGTTATCCATTGTCAATCATACCTAAATAACCTTTAACATCGAGCATTATCCTGCAATTAATTGCATTGAATAATTGAAACTACCCACGATTTTGCAGGTGTCGCTTTTTTTTTTGTTATTTTCTTTCGTCTGGTGATGATTTTTTTCGAGTTGGTTCTGTGCCACAGATGTGCCCTTTAAAGTTTAATTCTCATGTTATTGCAATTCTAAAAAACACTTCGTAAAATTGTACATTTTTTACGATTCTCAGCAAAATTTATTTGCTGAATTGAAAGGTGTGATTCGATAAGACCATTTGGAATAATGGTAAAAATGTCCCCTTGCGAGCTGGGAGATTCAGGTTCAATTTTCGGCCGAGTCATATAAGAGACTTAAAAATGGGAAGATCAGAAATACGTAGACTTATTCTAGTCTTTTTATTAGATAGGTCAAAGTTCATTTAGGGTGTTTGGGTCTTGAGACAGATCTCGCTTGAAGAAAACAATTAAAATTAAATGTTTAAAATCAAATATAAATAATTCAGCGTGGCAATATAACGTATTGGTTTACTCAGCACATGCGAAAGTCTGCAATATTCCTCGAATGATAAGACGTGACGTTAACTCTTATGGTTATGTGTCATCTATGTTGGGATGAATGGAAATAAACACTTTATCAGTTTTTTAAGTCTGCTTGTTTTTGCCGAGCCATATTCCTTCGCAGACTTGTTCACAAATGAAGACTCAAAGATAAAAAAGGAATTTTCATTGTTTACTTTTATTGGTGCTATGATGTCGATAGTATATTTTGCTCATATCCCTCTCCCATATACTGTAGTTGAAGCGAGCGAATTTAAAAAAAAACGTTTTCAGTTCGTGATAGTCCCTTTATATATTACTTTCATTTACATGCATTCCAAAATGACAAATGCTTTTGTTTCAACTCAACTCTTACTTTATGATCTATCAAATAACACCTGAAATCAAAAAAAAAACCGCAATCCTATCAAAATGCCACTATTAATCTATATTTTATCAGCCAGCGTTTGTAAACGAATTTCTTATTATTGTAATGCATTATGATCCATCCTTCTTCTTCTTCTTCTTCTTCTTCTTCTTCTTCTTATTATTATTATTATTATTATTATTATTATTATCATCATCATCATCATCATCATCATCATCATCATTATTATCATTATTATTATTATTATTATTATTGGCTCACAAGAAGCTTTCACACAAGTCATTAAGGATCTCTCCTTCTAAACAACCTGTGCTGTCCCCTGGAAGCTGGGTGACAACATGTCTACCCAGTTTTCCAGTACTCTCCACCTCTTGATATCATTTGCAGATGAGTTTGCATTATCGCAACAGCCGCTTACCATTGATTTCTGGCTGGTAGCGGCCATTGATATTCTACTGGAATTTGAGGGGCAATAAGCCTCCCGAAAGTCCCAGTTATCTTCACACTTGCCCATCGGAGGTCTGGTCAGTGCTCTCGCCTCGGTCTTTCCATCCTCCTTGACCCTTCTAGGTTATTTGCTTCATTCTTTTTGGGGCGGTGATTGGGTAATAAGAGCGGATAGGGGACGGGATAGGGCATTTATGGATATCCATCTTCAATATTGTGTTTCATGTAACGCTTCTTCATGTTTTGTCTCTGCAGTAGCTTGTGTAGTCCATGCATGTGGCTTATGTGCATTAGCCTCTGCATTCAAAGGTTTTCCTTAATATTTCAGCTGTTTTCATTATTGTTATTCGTTATATCTTTCCAGCCATTCCTTTGATTCCAATTTCTCCCACTCTTTTTTCAAAGTTTTTCGGAATTGTTCCTAGTGCTCCTACTATTATAGGTACTATCTCGATTTTTTTATCATCCATATCTCTTTCAGCTCTCTGGCTAGCTCGGTGTATTTGCTCCGTTTCTCCTTTTCTTTGATATATATATTCTGTGATCAGCTGGAGCAGCAAAGTCTATGCTTTGGCAGGACTTTTCTTTCTTGTTAATTATTTATTTACTTATTTATTTATTATTATTATTATTATTATTATTATTATTATTATTATTATTGTTTTTGTTGTTGTTGTTGTTGTTATTATTATTATTATTATTATATTTTACAGTAATAATCTTAATTATTAATTGTGTGAATTGAATGACGTGCGTGTTTCAGAAAGGGGAGCTGCACATGTACTGATGTATTATTGTTTATTTATTATTGTTAATGAATATGTTGATGATTTCGATTCCCTAATAATAATATATCACAATATTTTTTATTATGTAACTAGTACATAATAAAAAAATATTGTAATATATTATTATTATTATTATTATTATTATTATTATTATTATTATTATTATTATTATTATCACATGATATCATTAGCACAATATTTTTTATTATGTAACTAGTACGTAATAAAAAAATATTGTGATATATTATTATTAGGGAATCGAAATCATCAACATAGTCATTACGAATAATAAATAAGCAATAATAAATAGTCATTAACGATAATAAATTCAAACGACACTAGTTGTTAGTATTTGTCGATGGTTTTGTGTTGACATTCTATAAATAAATGTATTGATTTTCCTCGATTTATACAGAATAGGTTTTTAGACAATTCAAAACTAATGCAATGTAGATCGACTGAGAGAATAGAGAATTTATGAAGTCAGAATTGTTTTGATATTGGAGTAAAAGTTTCGATTATTTATTGAATAGTTTGAACTACCAACAAGACACCACGTTCAAGTGTCTTTGATTTCTCTGCACAAGGGCTTGTAAGGACAACTTGACATAAGGATACTTCGCTATACAAATAGACCCTGAACAAATCTTCAAAATAACATCGTATTCGAATCGCGAACAAGATCCGCTCAACCCCGCTGTTTCATTAAAAGAGTGATGCAAATTCTTTTGATGATGTTACCTCAAGTCACAGCACCTAGTTTGATACGCTACCAGAACAGATGAATTCTTGTTCATAAATCTGGTAAGATCAAGAGACCATAAGAAAAATATATTATAACATAGTTAACTAGCAAATTATTGAGCGTAAAATTCATGTTCATGACTTTTTACTAACTTATATATATATATATATATATATATATATATATATATATATATATATATATATATAAATGTTTAGAGGTACAGAATTTGTATATAGTTTTAAATAAAATACTAGGCGGAGGTTTCTCGAGAGCTGTTTCGGCTATCATCTCGTCAGGAGTAAATCGATAGCAATCTAAATAATATTGTAACGAAAATAAAGAGTTCTATTGGGAACTTATTTAATGTGCCAACGTACGGGGACATTAATTAAATTTTTTAACGTTTAAAAACGATTAAAAATATTGGCACGACGAGGGAGAAAAAAAAAGAGCGGGAGAAAAAATTCAAAGTTCCCCAAAGAGAAACAATGCGTTTGATGTTTCTTTTTGCCGGCACAAAGAAGGTTGACGCACCGCGATAGAGACGGCCTCCAAAATCTTTAAATGGTTTTTTGAGTCCGCTCTATGTAGCACCTCGAACCAATATATTTCATATCTATCGGCACAGCACGGGTTATCAACCAAATGCTGGCCAATAGCAGAGTCCAAGGCTGCAGAAAGATAGCCGAAAAAGCTCTCGAGAAACTTCCGCCTAGTATTTTATTTAAAACTATATATATATATATATATATATATATATATATATATATATATATATATATATATATATATACATGTAAAAAATAACACATTATTTTTGCAATAACCTTATATATCATATAGATACCAAGTGGTGGACATAGAAAAAGGTCCCTTGATTTCTGACAAGTTATTGAAGTAAAATGAAAATGAGAGTAAGAACTTTTATCAAATTAAAAATCAATATAAATTGATATGGAATAATTTATAGAGATTTTTTACCAAATTGAGAGTATCAAAACGTCTGGATAATAATTGTGAGAGGATTACGAATAGTGAAATAGGAGATATAATTGTTTCGTTATTAATGACATATTATGATGTTTGAGCCAACAGCCATCTTCGTGATATGCGTGCGACATCTGCGTTTATAAATAGTATAGTCATTCAAATTTTAAATAAACTGACGAACAGTCAGATATTACAATATCCATTATCGGAGAAAGGGTTTTTTGTTTTTGGGGTTTTTTTTTTTAGTCTGCCGACAAAAGGATGGTGGACCTGTAAATTCACCCTTGTCCGTTCGTCTGTCGTCTGTTCGCACTTTACTCAATAACTATGCCTTGGGAGTTTTAAAATTGTGCACAAACATTAAATATGATATGAGTAAAAAAGGAGCAGAACGGATTTTCTGGGAAAACTTCGGTTTCCCCCTCCCTAGGGGTGACTTTTGGGTTAACATGGCTAAAATTTACACTTTTGTGCTTATTAAAATAATTGATGCTTTGGAATTTTATAAAACTTTCTGAAAAGTTGTAACTAACTGATTTTTATATAATTGTGTTTGTCTATACTTCGCGATAAGTCTTGTGTGTGCCCCGGGAGCTCTTTTAGGGCTTATAAAAACACTCCATTTTTGGGACTATTTTACCATATTTGTCCAAAAGTTTCTGTGTATGTCTATTTAGCATTTTTGCATCGTGCTGAACTCAAATTTAAATATGTTAAGGCCGTAGGGACCTTTGGGGGGCTAAATGGGGGGGGGGTAATGGATTTAGTCATTTCTTTTTTTTTTTCTTTTTTTTGCATTGTGCAGAACTCAAATTTACATATGTGAAGGTCTAAAATTGTACCGTTTGTTCATCTTCACCGAGATTTGACTTCCTCTGAAGACTTTTGGGGCTAAATGGGTGAGGGTAAATGCTGAACTTAATCATATTTATGCCTCGTTCACTGTGCACTCACGAGAGGCCATGCATGCATCACTTGTTTCTAATTATAAATATTATTGTATCGTGGTATACTCGAGGCGGTGATTAGATGATGTTACACGACACTGTAAGGTGGAGAAAATATCTCTTCGATTTGACGTTTTTAGGCACATGGTGGCGAGAGTGTAATGATATTTAACAAAAGCTCTTAGAAGCATCTTTAAGAAATTGAATTTTTTTAAGAAACAGACAAAATGTTTTTGAAACCATATTTCAGAATAGTTATTTGTTGAATTATGTTATCGTATGAAGAAATAATATTTTGTTCTGAAGGGAGAAATTTAATGTCTACTCTGTTGTAATGAGATCATTCTCACAGGCATTGCTTCCTCTTTTGAGATGGAGATGTAGTATCTATTTTATGATTAATAAATCTTCCTCCCTGAAATTAACATCTCCTTTTATACACGCACAACATATTACATTTATGTACGAATAAAATAACTATTTAACTAAATTAAATATATATATACATATATATATATATTGTGTGTGAATAAAATTACTATTTAAATAAATTAAATATATATGTATTATGTATGAATAAAATTACTATTTAACTAAATTAAATATATATATATATATACATATTATGTATGAATAAAATAACTATGTAACTAAATTAAATATATATATATATTATGTATGAATAAAATAACAATTTAACTAAATTAAATATGTATATTATGTATGTAATAACAATTTAATATACATATTATGTATGTAATAATTATATATATATATATATATATTATGTATGTAATAACTATTTAACTAAATTAAATATATATATATATATTATTTATGAAAAAATAAGTATTTAACTAAATTAAATATATATATATATATTATGTATGAATAAAATAACTATTTAACTAAATTAAATATATATATATATATATTAGGTATGAAAAATCAGAATTTAACTAAATTTAATATATATATTATGTATGAATAAAATTACTATTTAACTAAATTAAATATATATATATATATTAGGTATGAATAAAATAACTATTTAACTAAATTAAATATATATATATATATTATGTATGAATAAAATAGCTATTTAACTAAATTTAATATATATTATGCATGAGTAATAACTATTAAACTAAATCAAATATATATATATATATATTATGTATGAATAAAATAACTATTTAACTAAATTAAATATATATATATATATATTATGTATGAATAAAATAGCTATTTAACTAAATTTAATATATATTATGCATGAGTAATAACTATTAAACTAAATCAAATATATATATATATTATGTATAAATAAAATAACTATTTAGCTAAATTAAATATATATATATATTATGTATGAATAAAATAACTATTTTACTAAATCAAATATATATATATATTATTTATGAAGAAAACAACTATTTAACTAAATTAAATATATAAATATTATGAATGAATAAAATAACTATTTAACTAAATAAAATATATATATATATTATGTATGAATAAAATTAACTAAATTAAATATATATATATATCATGTGGTAATAAAATAACTATTTAACTAAAGTAAATACATATATATATACATTATGTATGAATAAAATAGCTATTTAACTAAATTAAATATATATATATATATTATGTATGAATAAAATTACTATTTAAGTAAATTAAATATATACATATTATGAATTAATAAAATATATATTTAACTAAATAATATATATATATTATGTATGAATAAAATTAAATAAATTAAATATATAAATATATATCATGTATGAATAAAATAACTATTTAACTAAATTAAATACATATATATATACATTATGTATGAATAAATTAACTATTTAACTAAATTAAATATATATATATATATTATGTATGAATAAAATAACTATTTAGTTAAATTATATATATATATATTGTATGAATAAAATAACTACTAAAAAATTATATATATATTGTGTATGAATAAAATAGCTATTTAACTAAATTATATATATATAATATGTATAAATAAAATAACTATTTAACTAAATCAAACATATATATATTATGTATGAATGAAATAATTATTTGACAAATTTAAAAATATATATATATGTATATATATATATATAATGTATGAATAAAATAACTATTTAACTAAATTAAATATATATATATATATTGTGTATAAATAAAATAACAATTTAATTAAATTTAATATATATATATATATTGTGTAGGAATAAAATAACTATTTAAATAAATTAAATATATATTATAAAATAATAAAATAATTATTTTAAAATAAAATAGAATAAAATAACTATTTAACTAAATTAAATGTATATATATTTTGTACGAATAAAATAACTATTTAACTAACTCAAATATATATATATATATATTGTGTACGAATAAAATAACTATTTTACTAAATTATATATATTGTGTTGTAATAAATAACTATGTAACTAAATAATATATATATATTGTGTATGAATAAAATAACCATTTAACTAAATTACATATATATTGTGTTTTAATAGATAACTATTTAACTAAATTAAATATATATTATGTACGAATAAAATAACTATTTAACTAAATTACATATATATATATATATTGTGTATGAAAAACAACTATTTAACTAAAGTATATATATATATATATTGTCTATGAATAAATAACTATTTAACTAAATTAAATATATATTTATACATATTGTGTATGAATAAAATAGCTATTTAAATAAATTAAATATATATATTGTGTATTAATAAATAACTATTTAACTAAATAATATATATATTGTGTATGTATAAAATAACTATTTAACTAAATTAAATATATATATTGTATGAATAAATAACTATTTTACTAAATAATATCTATATATATATTGTTTATGAATAAAATAGCTATTTAAATAAATTGAATATATATATTGTGTATGACTAAAATTACTATTGAAGTAAATTATATATATATATGTATATATATATATATATATATATATAACAGCATAGCATATAATATGGGCTTTTACTGATAAGCTTTTAATTGTGTCGACTATATAAATCATGTGTTAATAAGATGTTAATAATGATAATAAAGATCATATACGTATATGGTAATCCAATTCACTGTCCTAAGAACATATTTCTGACTCTAGTCAATTTAATGAAATTATGTAGTAATATATGACGGTCGACCGTGTTTTTGCTTGATATCGTAATCATTGAGACGGAAAATACATTGTTAGTGCATGATATTTGATTGCTATGTAAGTTTAGTTTCGACAGATGTAACAGAAATGGACGCCAAAAGGGTAGAAATTTGTGTAAATTTCGTGGAGTTTTGTATTCTCAGACATTAAGGAGCACATTTTAGAAGTTTTAGAAGTTTTAGAAGTCATGGGAAATAGGTATAGAAAGGAATTATGCTGATTTGGTTCAATTCTAAAATTATGGAAAATAACTCCAGAACGAAGTATGTTAGTTTTGGAAATTGCGGCAGATTGTAACGTCTAACATTAATTAATGGATGCCATTTTTATAGTGGTTCTAATAAACTGTAGATGTACAAGTACTTGTTTTGCCCTCATGCATCGAGGTCTTTTGTAATCAGTTGAAGAGACTATGTTTGCAGAGTTTTCCGATAAATAGAATGCAAAGAGAAAATTTGATGTAATTGCATTTGTACTAATGGAGATTTCTATCTGTATGTCTAAAGCCAAAGATGTACTATAACGTTATTTCATAACGGGCGGTTGGTATCTATCTAATGCCATATTTAATTCACTATACAATTTCTGACTAATGTATGTTTAAATGCTCCATATGTAATATCTGATCTCTTATCAGGATACTACCCTTTCAAACATTACCGCAAATATTTTAGGGGGGGGATAATTTAGTGTTTATTCTGTTGTCATGATACTATTATCCCAGGCATTACCTCGTTTTTGATATGCGAATGTAGTATCTATTCTGTGATTAATATACCTGCCTTCTAGTGATTGTCGTCCTCTTTTATTTTTTATTATGTGTAGAGATTATATAGTATATGTTCTGTTATCCTAATATCATCCTCATATTTTATATCTATCTCTCTCTCTCTCTCTCTCTCTATATATATATATATATATATATATATATGTGTGTGTGTGTGTGCGCGCGCGTGCATTATTTCTGATATTAAGAATATTCTGTCCCATTTTTTAATTATTCTTGGTTATACTGCTTAAATTTATTTAAATTGTTGAGTATGTAACTTTGCACTTGTTTTATTATCATTTATTATAATATATATATATATATATATATACATATATATGTATATATATATATATATTATAATATATATATAGAGAAAGAGGGAGAAAGAAAAGGAGAGAGAAAGAGACAGAGAGAGGAGGGAGGGAGATAGTTTTACAAATGGCCATCTTTGCCTTTCAATAATTCCGCTAGTTCGTATCTGCTTGATTTTTTCAACACCCAAACTTTTTTAATGTTTTTAAATTGAAAGAAAAAATGCAACGAAATAAATAGGTACAACCTTATCAGTTTCGTTGTTTGCTTCGCACGCATAGCAACGGATTTTATCAATAATCTGTGGGCAATAAATATCTCGTTAAGCTATCGATCCACGAGTTGATCGAATAAACAAGGTATTGAGCATGGGAAAGGATTTAAAAAGAAATTAACAATAAGAGTCTAAAGAAAAAACGCTGACCTCTTGGTTTTTTATTGATTTTATTTTTCTGAAAAAGACGCTTCGTTTCCATTAGTCTGTCAGCATGTAATCTTACATATAAGGTTATTTTGTGGGATTTATATTGTATACTTGGTGTTATAGTCTGCTGTGTCGTAACGCAATAGTAAAAGAAGAAAGTCAAGTCGATATTGGTTTAACAAACGAAGTGTCTTAACATCACAGTTACAGACATTACTGGCACTATATGTATATAGTGAAAACCAGTGTAATTTCCCTTATGCATAGAAAGACCGGTATAACATGGTCCAGTAATGGTCCGGAAGAAAGATGCAACTCGGTAATTAGTGGAAACAAAATATATTGAATAGAAAAAGCAAATGCAACAAATGAAGATCGTGAGTATACGTCAGTCCGACTACCACGGGTGCAAAACTCGTGTATAACCACCAAAAGGCATATTCTTCCGATATTTATAGGAATTGAAAGAGTTCATTATTATGTATTGAGCACAACACTTTGTCACATTTGAGATTTTGCGAGATTTAAGTGATTAAACGATACGGAACCTATATTCGTATGGAGTGATATTGATGTCATAATCGCCTATGTTGGTAGGTAAGATGATAAGCTTTCGTGAGTTAAGTGAATGATTGTTGCGATTTTAAATATTAACCAAGGTCTAAATAATATCAAATTAATCAGATAGATACTGAGACTGCATATCATAAGAGCCTTTAAATACAGAAGCTCTCTCAGACTATGCAACCAAAAATTAAATAAAGAAGCGAAATGTCAGTCTGTTATTGTATCATTCTATTTTGTCTATGCATATATATATATATATATATATATATATATATATATAATATAATGTAATATAAAGCTGAATGTCTGTGTGTGTATGTGTGTGTGTGTGTCTGGTCACGAATAGGCTCCTATATGGTTGACTATTTTAAAAAACTGATTACATATAATGATAGAAGATGTATCGAAACACAGGAATGGGCATGTTTGATCTGGCAGAACAGTGGTTCATTGAAAGTGTGGGGTCTGCGTTCCCGCCTGGCCTCCATAGAATGGAAATAGGCGCAAACTTTAATAAAGACTTTTCATATCTATCTGTGTAAGTATGCTTTGATAATTATGTTTCAGTTTGAAAAAAATATGGTATAATAAAATTATGGAGTGTTCGTTCGCACCTGGCCCCCATAGAATGGAAATATGTCACAAAGTTTAACAAGTTTTTTTTTTATATAGATCCACAGAATATTCTGATAAGTGTTTCGGTGTGAACAGGTATGGTATAATAAATTATGGGATTTATCTATTTTATTTTTACTTTCATAATATTTTACTTTGGTTTTGATACCCCCAAATTCAATCCAAATTTACAACCATTCCTTTTCATAACCTATCATACTTTCATAAATCAGTGTCCATTTTCCGTAGGCTGTTTTTGAACCCAGTCAACGACGGGTACTTTTGCTAGTATATATATATATATATATATATATATATATATATATATATATATATATATATGGGGGGGTGCGTATGTGTGTGTGTGCGTGTGTGTGTGTAGGTTTTGTAGGAGAGGACAATAGCAAAGTGATTGGTTATAAAGAAAAATCAATATGAAAGCGTAGTATTTATTTATGTGCTATAGAAGATCAGAAAAATATCGGTACCATCGTTTTCAAATCCAACCCAGAGGGGACCAGTCTTTGTTTTGTTTTTTTTATGTTGGGCTAACTTCAACCTTTGCCTATATCGGTCTCATCGGTGGAAACAAATGTTGGAAAGAGTCCAACATAAATTACCAAAATCTGGTCCTTTCTGTGTTGAATTTGGAACCGACAGTACCGATGTGTTTCTGGACTTCTGCAACACATGCATAAATAAACTAGGTTACTTGTCGGCCCGTTAGCCCTTGAAGAATAAGAGCAAACATATTCAAAATAAAAAATGATTTTAAAAACTATGTTGTTTTTTATTGTCTTAAGAATAAGAATATAAAATAACTCCAAACATATTTATTTACAATATAAATTATTGATTCATATATTGATTTATATACAAACTTTTTGTACATCTATTACTGTTTACATAAATTTTGACAATTTCTTTTTGTTTGACTCTGCTTAAAGCAACATGTAATTAGTGGTATTATATCAAAAAAGGGCGCGATCGACGAACCGGCTGATGTCCATCGACAGGCATCGTAACACCAGCAATGTACAGGTAATATAATAGATGTTTTTTTTTCATCCATCCATCCATCCAGCGCGGCCTTAGCCGAGATTAAACTCACTGCACAATTTTGTAGGGCAATACAAATCTTGTCGGTAACTGAATACTTTATGCTTCGATAAGGCTATCAAGGGTATTTTTTAATCGCGACGCCATCACCAGACGGGGTGCCTACCACGGCTTAAGAGACTCCCATCTACCCTCGAGAGAAGGATAGACCATGCCATTTTCTCAATCTGGTATTTTACCTCGCAGTACATACAGCGCCTCGCATTCCCAAATGATCACCCATCTGCTCAACGTTGCTTAACTTCAGTGATCTGGCGAGAACCGGTGTGTCAACGTGATTGTGCCGTATATTGGTGTTTTTTTTAATAAATCAATATTTTATCAAATGTTTGTCTTCGAGATTTGTGAAGCGTAATTGCAAAAGATGACGCTTATTTTATTGTTATATAAGTAGTATTACCAATAATTAATTTTCAGTTCAGTATATATCCCTCAATAATTACCTATATATTCTATTTAGGGTCTTAAGCAATGTTTGATTCGGTATAAGAGTTAATAAGAGTAAAATTTTAACACATACCAGCTACGTTTAGAGTATTGGAACATTTCGATTCAGCGGTCTCCTACGTTATTGCACGCACCTGTTGTATCAAGGGAATTAAGCGGTAGCAGTAGCGGGGTCATAAATAACAAAGCATTATTTCAAAAAAAAAGTGTGATTAACATACTTCTTTGAAAACTTACTTCTTGATCTCACATTATCGTCGAACTTATTTGATTTGTTTTAAAGCAAATATATAATGACTAAAATATAAACAATTTCAGAAGTGAGTAGTGGAAAGAAAAAACTCAGAAGGCATCTAGAGCGCTACTGAAAGCATTAAATACCAGAAGGAGGACTTCCATAGCACTACCAAAACCAAGTTTCTAATCCCTAATATTTAGAGGAGAAAATATTTTCCGAGTGAGCACTTATGTCGAGAATTAGCAGATGCGGTAACGATTAAACAATTTTTTGCTAAACCATACATTCATCAAACATTAGGGTCCAGCAGTAAAGCTGTGATTCAGTATTCACTCGTCAAGCAAAAAAATCCAGGATTGGGAAGTGCAGTTAGAATTAAGCTACACTTGCTTCACTATTAAAGTATCAAAGTCGGTTATAAAATAGAGGTGCGGTTAAGAATAAGGCAATACTTGCTTCACTATAAACTTATAAATCAGTAAGGGGCATGGGGGAGGTGCGCTTAGGAATTAGGAAACACTTCAATATGGACTCATGAAGTAGTGAGTTTCAGAAGGGATGATGTGGTTAGAGATTAAGTAACACTTGCTTCACTATTGACGCATGAAGCAGTGAGGCACAGAACTGGGAAGTGTGGTTAAAGATTAAGCAACAATCCCTTCATTGTTGACTCATCAAACACTGTCGGTTATGAAGGCGATTTGCGGTAACATTTACTTCAATATGATCTCATGTAGGAATTATCGTCAGAAGAAAGAAGTGAGGTTAGAAATAAAGCAACACTTTAATATTGACTCATCAAACAGCGCCGGTTATGAAGGGGAGGCGCCATTAGTAATAAGGCAACACTTGTTTCACTATAGATTAATACATCAGTGAGTATCAGAAGGGAGAGGTGCGATTATACAATTATACAACAAGAGGAGAGAAATGCAGTTAGTCATTAAGCAGCACTTGCTTCACTATTGACCCAGAAAGTAATGCGATTAGGAATTAAACAACACTTGCTTTACTTATGACTCATTATGCGTTAGTTTTAGAAGGAAGTGGTGCGGTTAGAGATTAAGCAACACTTGCTTTACTATTGACTCATGAAGCAGTGAGATTTAGAAGGGGTGATGCGGGTAGGGATTAAGCAACACTTGTTTTACTATTAACTAATCAAGCAGTGAGTTTCAGAAGAGTTTAGTGCATTTAGGAATTAGACAATAAATATACACTCATCAAGTAGTTAGGTTTAGAAGAGGAAGTGCGGTTAAAGTTTATGCAAAACTTGTTTCGCTATTTATTTCAAACAGTGAGGTCGAAAAGAGAAAATAGCGGTTAGCGATTAAGCCACACTTGCCTCGGTTATTGACTCATTAAACAGTGCTAGTTGTTAAGAGGAGGTGCGGTAAGGAATAAGGCAACACTTACCAAGTTTCTAACCACCACCTCTATTTGTTTTAATAGATATTAAAATATGTCCTCAAATAACGTACGCACATCATCTATACCATTTTTGATAATATATTTTCAGGCTCATATAAATATGACGTCATGACTTTAAAATTTGAGCCGGTGACATAGTACAAGCTAATTCAAAGTTTTAGGATAATGTAAAGTAAAAATTGCGTTTATGTATATATGGAGTTTTAGCCTGGGTTGTAGCAATTATCTGATATATTAATATTGCCTATGTTTTTCATTTTTTTTTTTTTTTTTACTATTATCTTGTCATGAATATTCGTTATTTCGCTACAAGTTGTTCTCCTGAAAATACAATCTCGAGCCAAGAAAACATTTAGCGTGCAAACATTTTACCTTACACATCAGAACAATGGAATGAAGTCTATAATGTGCAATTTTACTGACTTCCCCTCTTGAATGCTTCACTTGCAGATAACAGGAACACATCTATTGGGAAAGAGAATTTAAGCAATGTACTAATTTCATTTGATCGATAAAAAGAACTCTTTCTTCAGCATTATCTCTGTAAAGACCACATTTCTATTTTTAATTCTGAATTAATAAGATCCACTTTCTGTGGATTGAATAATCTATATTGGGTTGGATCGAACTGATGTTTTTTCCCCCACAATCACTTACTTTTATTAAAAATCTAATCTGGGTCCATCCAACAGTGTTTATTTTTTTGTTTCCTTTGTTTTTATGTAAAGTTTTCGATGTAGGCTTTCTCTCAAATGTTATTTCATTAGAATTTGTTGTATAAATTTGGAGTTTTTGTTCACTTTTGATATAGAATATTGTACTCCCCCATTATCTTCGTACTTACAAGTTTATTATTGTCATTTATTATGTCTACGATCTTTATAAATAATTATTGCTATTTTTATAATTTACTTATTCCTTAATGTTGTATTTTAGAAATTAACTCATTATATATTTTCTCATTTTTATTACATTATTATTATCATTGATCGCATGGGACTCCGGATATATTGGGAGTTGTGTAAGAGGGTTGGGGTGAAGTGTGGTGGAAAATGGTTTGAGGAGGTGCCTGATAAAGTGAGAACAAGTGAGGATGGCAAGGTAGAGGTATGGTGGGACAAAAGTGTCATAACGACCAAGCAATTTGAACATAATCGTCCGGATTTGGTCGTCATTGACAAAGTCTCAAAAAACTGGCAGATTGTAGACTTTTAAATACCCTGGGACAGCAATGTGAGAGAGAAGGAGAATCAGAAGTGGAGATAAGGCGTATACACGGGGTTAAAACACAAATAATCCCGGTCGTAGTTGGTACACTAGGAGTAGTATCAAGTCGTCTGGAAGGAGAATTGAAAAACTACAAATCCCCGATGTTTTAGGCGGCCTTCAGATCTCTGCAATTGTAGGTACCAACAACATCCTTAGGAAAACTCTTAATCTTTGAAGCTCCTGGTTTGAAGCCCCGATTAAGGAAAATCCTCTTGAAATGAATTCCATCCCTTTCCAGGGAGACGTTGATAAACGAAATCAGAATTATTATTGTTATTATTATCGTTGTTGTTGTTGTTGTTATTATTATTATTATTATTATTATTATTATTATTATTATTATTATTATTATATTATTATTATTATTGTTATTATTATTATTGTTATTATTATTATTATTATTATTATTATTATTATTATTATTATTAATGTCGTGTTTATTAATATAAATATTATAAATCAATGAGCATACAATCTTTCTATTTACCTGTAATAAATTTATATATCGTCTAATACAGAGAACATATTGGTATTTTGCTGCACTTCCATTTGTAATCCTTTGTGAAAGGCACTAAGAAAGGAATAGCGATATATGAGCTAATAAGTAAGAAATAAGGGAATAAAAATCCGTTGTTGTCTCGAAACGGTCGTACGACTTATCTTTGTTAATCTCAAATTCTTGAACTTGAAATAAATAATGTTATACATTTAGTTGTTCTAAATTTATAAAAGTATTTAACAGCTTGAGTGTGATTGTATTTCTTGCCTACACATTAGTTGCACAGTTAGTTTTATTTACTAATAATCGATTAATTAGCTTCAAGTATATCTCGACTGTATTATCTATAATATAAATCTTAACTGTCTGCTTAAATGTATGTATTAATGTATGCATGTATGTATGTATGTATGTATGTATGTATGTATGTATGTATGTTAGTGTCATATCATGTCATATGCTACTGGTACCATGTAACTCAGTACTACGTGCCTCATGGTCGGGTCACCAGCGACTAAACTAGTTCCCCAACCAGACTTGTTTGGTGAGGAGGGCGGCTAGTCTCCTTGAAGGATTAAAAACAAGACCTTTCAAGAGGCGAAAGAAGCCTTTTTCGGGGTCAACGGCCAACTAGTCCCGTGTGTGTTTGTGTGTATGTATGTGTGTGCTGGGGTGGAGAGGGCTCCCGTAAGCTGTGATGAAGGCAACCTTTCTAGGAGAAGCAAATCTCTGGTTTAAAAAAACCATAAAGTGGGAGACCGGTACCCGCATTAAGCTGGTCTGTAGTTTAACTTGTTGCTGGCTATCTTGCTCTTGCTTGTTGCTGGATCTCAACATTTTGAACCGAGAGAGACTTAGCTGTCGTACAAAGCTAAGACTCTGTAACATCATCTGTGTATAGATACCCCCTCAGGCATTTGTCTATAAAAATGGTCCTGTTGCGATGGAAAAGTTGTGACGTGTGGAGGCTTGAAATGCTGGAAGCATGTAATAATTGATCTCAATGACAATCTCCAGTGTCATGCCTGCTTGAGTGTGAATTCACCGGTAGGACTAAAAAAAAAAAGTCATTTTTAGGCTCATGGACTTTAACTGTCTGAGGGAATGGCGCTCGTCTGACAAGACGTTGCAATCACCATGTATGTATGTATGTATTTATGTTTGTCTGCCTAAAACTTTCGACAGAGGCAACTGATTTTTACGAGATCGGTATCATTTTGAAGCTCGACGTCTTGGGCGACAAATATCGAAAAATTGGCCGAAAACATAAATTCCTTCACCTTCAACTGGACAATTTTCTACAAGGAGAGGTCGGTTTTTGCGACCCATTTTTGCAAATCATCGTATCAGTTAGATTTACATTGCCTAATTTTAACGTCCTGAAATTCCGGTCGCGTCATAGAGTAACAGTAAGACGTCAGATTTTTTTTCACTTATTTTTCCGCCTCCGTATCACGGGTTGTTACTGCTTTTTTTTTTTTTTTTTTGCACAACACACACCTTCAAACACCCGGGCAATGCCGGGCACCTAGACTAGTATATTATTATGGAGTATTTGTTGTTGTCTGTCGGTATGTTTGCCAGTGATAGACTTCTAATCTACTTTATATAATTGCATAAAATTTGGGACGAGTGACTCTTAGATTACGGGCTGTCTTGCAGAATACGAAAAGAGACCTGTGACGTAATGATTAAAATATTTCGTGAAATTCAGTTACAAGTTACAGTCTTCTAAAAGTATAATCTGCCGTGCGAGCGACACTCAAAATACAACTGCGAATTACTTAGGAGCTCTACTCAATCATGGCTGATGAGACGAGAGAATTCTACCGTCACAGTTCGACCAGATACACACGAAAAGCTGAAAAAAAAAGTTGTGAAAATAGAACTCAATATGAGAACAGTTATCCGAAGAATCTAAATAATAGCTATTAATAATAGTTCTATTGCTTCTATTAGTATAATAATAATAAAATAATACAAAAATATAAACACTGATAGGCTCCAAAACTATTGGAAAGAATTGCAACAGATCTGATATTTAACAAGCTTAGCCCGTCTAATATTGCTACTGTTATATTGCCTGTCGATGGACGTCAGTCGGTTCGTCGATCACGCTCTTTTCTGGTATAGGAGTTAACGTACCGTAGCGCAAACGATACGCTTGGATGAAAGCGACTACAAGACTTGACACTTAATCTATATATTGTATTTGTCTTAAATATTGCATCGACTTATCTAAGTTAGATATTGTACTACAATAAAGATCCTTCCGATTCTAGATTGCATTTTGTTAAAGAAAATCTATATTTATATCTAGTAACTTGACTTGATTAACAAATCCATTATCCCCACTCTTATGTATCACAAGCTACTTTGACCTTGAGGTCATATCCCGTCGATCAAATTTGCAAATGCTCTACACTTCATCTAGAACATATTTTGCAAATATGGAACTACTACTGCTACTACTATTACTTCAGCTACTACTGATACTCCTCGTTCTCTTACTACTACTACTACTACTACTACTACAAATAATAAATGAATGAATGAATACTAATTTGGGCAATAAACATAGAACGTGGTGTCTTCGATTGATACGAAATGTGATTGTTTGCTATGTAACAAAACGTAATCTGAAATGTCCGTCAATCGTAATTAATTCTGAGTGACGATTTGACGACCCCTTGTCCGTTCGTTTATTCGTCCGTTCGTCCGTCCTCACTTTTCTCAATAACTACGCCTGGTAATCTTTGAAACTTTGCTCACACATTAAACCTGATATGAGTAAAAATGTAACAGAATGGATTTTCCAGGAAAACTCCGGTTTTCCCCCACCCCACCCCTGGGGGTGCCTTTCGGGTTAAAATGATTAATATTGACACTTTTGTGCTTATTAAAAAAAATTGATGCCTTGGATTTTTATAAAACTTTCTGAAAACTGATTTCTATATAATTTTGTTTGTCTGTACTTCGTGATAACTCTTGGGTGTGTCCCAGGGGCTCTTTTAGGGCTAATAAAAACACTTAATTTTGTGGGACTATTTTACCGTATTTGTCCAACATTTTCTATGTATGTCTATTTAGCAGTTTTGCATGGTGCTGAACTCAAATTTAAATATGTTAAGGTCTTGGGGAGTTTAGGGGGCGCAAATGATGAACTTAGTCATTTCTTTTTTTTTTTTTTTTTTTTTTGCATGGTGCAAAACTCAAATTTACATATATTAAAGCCTAAAATTGCACGTTTGTTCATTTTCACCAGGGTTTGACGTCCCCTATGGACTTTGGGGGCTAAATGGGGAGAGGAATACTGAACTTAGTCATTTTTAATGCCTCGTTCACTGTGTATTAAAGGGTGCTATGCACGTTTCATTAGTTATTTTTAAAATTGCGAAAATATCAATTTTAGTTTAATTTTAATGTTATGTTGAGTAAAATATAAGTACAAAATTATTTCTTTAAGAAAGATTTTTTCATGTGATCACATAACCTACTTTTGAATTGCAAATTGTATTTAGTGCTCTTAGAATACAGATATAAGAGACATGTATATATTTTTTATAATTTGGTAATATGATAATAGATATGATTAAAAGAATTCGCATGTTTAAAATAGTTTTAATCTTTTTATTCCTGTAAAATTAAGTAAATAAAAGTAGAAAAATCAAAGAAAAAGAAAAAAAATCGCCTAATGAGTAAATTACTTTATTATTTTAATTTATAACTAGCCTGGGTACCCGGCGTTGCCTGGGTGTTCTGAGGTGTGTGTTGAGCAATAAAAAAAATGGTAGTAGGCAGGCAGGCTCGAACCCGTACCGCGAAGGAGAAAATGAACGTGGAAAAATGTGACGTCTTTGCCGTTGCGCCTATCACACAAACCGGAAGTGGCGAAGGTTTAAATTAAGGCTAGTCAATCGAAAAGAGGGGATGACTTTCGAAAAAAACGACCCCCTCCTGGTAGAAAAGTGCACGGTTGAAGGTGAAAGAATTAATGTTTGTTTTTTTTTTGTTTGTTTTTTGCCAATTTTTCGATATTTGTCGCCCAAAGGGTCGAGCTTCAAAACAATACCGATCTCGTGAAAGTCCGTCGCCTTTTTCGAAAGTTTTAGGCATACAAACAAACAAACATACATACATATATGCATACATTTAAACAAACAGGTAAGATTTGTATTATAGGTGATTTATGATCATGTGTCTATGAAAAAAATCACGATAATTTTGGTATTTTGCAGACTTTTAATCAAATTTCGTAATAATTTAATGGGTAAAAATCTTGTTTTATTATTTCCAATTTCTGATTTATGTTCCTATCACAAAAACATATTATATGTCAAAATATATTTTAAAAGACGGTAACCCTAGATATATTTATTACATAAACTTTAACATTGTTACACCAGGTTTTACAATTTTATTTTTAAGGTGCCTTATAGTTTTAATTGGCTCACACGGGAAATGCTGCACTTTCTCACGGTGATGTTACTTCAAGTAACAACATTTAGCTAGATAATCCACCATAGAAGATTAATGCTTCTTCTAGCATCCGGTAAGATCAAAAAGGGTCAAAATAAAGTTAAACTATAACATGATTATGTGGTCACTTGGGTAGAGGAAAATTGTGTTCTAATACTGTTTTTACTACCTTAACATGTGAGCAGTAGAGTAAAATCTTGATTGAATCTTCGAATATCTATTATTCCATCTCTTGGTTAGCATTAAGAAAATAACTTTTTTTTATTTCTGAGTAACTACGTTGAATTAAAATAAAAAGGTAGACATTGATAAAATGATTGGTTGGCTGGTTGGTTGTTTTTGTTTGACGGCATATCAACCCTTTTCAGGTTATTTAATGCCGAATCCAAACATTTTGAAGAACATTTTTTTAATTGAATACATTTGTTGTTTTCAAATCGGTTTCTATTTAACCCATAGTTGGAACCCTAACAGGTACTACCACTCCGGGTCAGAGTGAAGGATCTGGGAGCAATGGCAATCAAAGGGTGGCTCCACACTCCCCAAAGCCCGCAAGCTGGGGCCTCATCACTGGATATAGTTTAAGGTCATATCCAGGACCTTGATCAAATGGCATCATCGTGTAAATGCAAGACTAATTGAATTGATACGTTATGTAATCGAATACGTTAATATTCAAATAAGATTTATTGAATGCATTAACAGAATGCAAATTTATGAAATAAAATCATGTATACAGTTTTTGCAAATATCATGCTCATTATCGAAACAGCTTTATTAAAATAACATTTCAATTACTTATTGCAGTTTCCATCTTATATAACTTAAAACTACGTGACTTGCGTTATTAAATAAATTATTTTAAGTGAGTTTCTGTGTATATTCTTGTGACTTCATGAGTCTATATGTGAGGACAACAATATACAACTTCCTTAAGCTTTTAGAATATTCCTGAATGCACATTTTAAAGATAAAAAGGAAATAAGACTAAGTGGACTTTTTAGCGGAGCATTTAAAAGATTAAAATATGGCCAGAAGACAAAATTCTATAGTATATATAATATATGTATATTGGTAATTAATTATAAATATACAAACGTTTCTTTTACATAAATATAGATACACAAATGCATATACAGAGTAATGAGTAGATGACAACGAAGTGATTCAAGCAGTCAGTGTGTGTGTGTGTGTGTGTGTGTGTGTGTGTGTGTGTGTGTGTGTGTGTGTGTGTGTGTGTGTGTGTGTGTGTTCCTTTCGGTAAAGTATGCTTATACAAATATATTACACTGTTTGTGTATACCAATCTATTAAGTTTAGAATCTCAATGTTAATTCAATCTAACAACAGAGAATATAAAAAAATACCAGCATAGCTACAGTCTAAGTTCAAAATGTTTAATTGTCCTTCCAAACGATTCTTTCAGCATGTCAAACCTTCGCGAATGATTACAGATCCGTTTCGTTAGCAGAAACAATCAATTACTATTATGTCAATATCGAATCTTTTCGTGCGTATCCTCTTAAAAAATAGAAACTTTTGCTTGGAAAAGAAATATGCATAACAATACAATGCATATATATATATATATATATATATATAAAATATATCTGGCGATTAAGCTACACTGAATATTCCGCGTTTCATCCACTCTAGGACTCTTTAGGCTTATGCGCATAAGCCTAAAGAGCCCTAGAGTGGATGAAACGCGGAATATTCAGTGTAGCTTAATCGCCATATATATTTTATAAATTACTAACTAGCTCTACCTACGTATTGAGCACTTTTGAAGTAAATAGTTTACGCATAAATCTATACTCTCGTATATTAATTTTATGTGAGTAAATTAAGTAGTTATATATATATGTGTGTGTGTGTGTGTGTGTGTGTGTGTGTGTGTGTGTGTGTGTGTGTGTGTGTGTGTTTATGTGTGTGTGTGAAAAAGTTGCTACAACCTATCCTTAAACAAATGATGGGGGTTTTAAACAAAGGGCAATCAGCTTTTTGTAGAGGAGTTTGGACATTGGCAAATGAAAACAATTAGGCCTTGAGGGAATAATAACGAATCTAATTGACTACATAGATATAAAAGCAATCGCTAACATGTATTTTCGTATTTCGCCTGATAATTTTCTGTAGGAATGAAATATGGACGCCACTGTTAAGATTATTTGCCATAAATATATTTTTATGTTACATTCAAGAGGAATATATATGGGTAATAGAAAAATATATATTAATGTATTATGTTGGTGCAAAAATCAGTATCGTGTTTGCACATATGTTACTTTTATATATGATTTCTGAAGTAATTCATTGATTTATATCGCAACTAGCGGGGGGTAGCCGGCGATGCTCGGGTGTTTTGAGGTGAGTGTGCTCGGGCAGAGGTGGGGGGTGTTAATCTAAACATAAGAATAAGCGAAGTAAAAAAAGAAAACAGGAAAACGAACGTTAAAACTTATCTGAAAAATAAAGCGGGGGTACCTGGGCGGTGGGGGGGGGGATAATCAAAACAAAATACACAAATGAACTAACGTAAGGCAAACGACCAATGTTTAATGTAAAAATCTGAAAAGCAAAAACAAAAAAAGAAAACAGAAAAGCGAACGTTAAAACTTATGAAAAATAACATCCCCCCCAAAAAAAAACACGTGAAAAATGGCTTAAATAATCCTGTTTCAATATTAAAATTAAAAAAATCGATGGGTACCCGGGTGTTTTGGGGTGTGTGTGGTCGGTCGGAAGTGGGGGTGCTAATGAAAACCTAAGAATAAGCGAAGTAAAAAAAAAAAAGAAAAACGAACGTTACGTGAAAAATGGCTTAAATAACCCTGCTTCAATATTAAAATTTAAAAAATCGAAAAAAAAAAAAGACGTCTCACACCACGATTCGAACCCAAAACGTTTAGATAATGATCCAACAATCTAACCAACTGAGCATGAAATTGTCTCGGTTCTTCAAATATTTAAACTAAATCAGGTTATGACGTCGTCTGATGCATGCGTAGAACTGATCTCGTCATGAGAGGATGGTTTTTGCTCCCCCCCCCTGTAGAAAATTGTTGATTTCAGGGTAAAAAGAATTAACGTTTTTGGCCAATTTTTCGATATTTGCGGGCGAACGATGGAGCTTTTATATAAGACCAATTTTGTCAATTTTTGTTCAGTCTGTCGAAAGTTTTTAGCAGACACACAAACATACACACATACATACATACATACATTTTCGCTTTTATATATATAGATAGTATATATCATTTTGAAGCGTGTTTGTCGCTCTATCGAATCGTGATATTCGTTATTGTTATCAATATCTTCATTCATTTTTTGCAGGTTTTTCGACAGCATGGACAAAATTGAAATGTGCACGATTTTCTTGTTCCAGGTTAAACTAGACTGAAAAGTTTCCGAGAGAGCTCGTGATATCAATGATGCGTTTGGCCCAGGAACCATATACGAACGTGTGGCACAATGAGGGGTCAAGAAATTTCGCAATGGTGACGAGAGCCACGAAGATGAAGACGCTCACGGCCGGCCGGCTGCGGTTGATAACGAACATTTGAAAGCCTTAATTGAAGCCGATCTTCGCAAAACCACACACAGTTGCTTTTAAGGTCGACCACTCAACAGTCGTTCGCCATTTAAAGCAAATAGGGAAGTCAAAGAAGTTGATAAAATGAGTTGAACGATAATAAAAAGAAATCGTCGTTTTGAGGTGTCTTCTGCGTCCCTTCTGCGCAACAAAAACGACCCATTTCTCGATACTTACTTGATAACAAAAGATCTTTGACTTACTTGTTGTTTCATCAAATACTTTTGCATGCAAAATCCGATCACGCATTTTGCTAATTCCTACCCTCTGATGAGAAGGAAAGTATTTCTTCGAAACTCCGCAGATTAAGGACTATCCATATATCTAGTGTTTCCTTTTCAGATTAAATATGTTTTTAACCACTTTCAAATTGTTTTTTTAACATGTTTTATTAACTGTTTGCTCCTATATATATATATATATATATATATATATATATATATGTGTGTGTGTGTGTGTGTGTGTGTATATATATGTATATGTATATATATATGATAGTATGACAACAATGTTATTAATAGACAAGATTTCATAATGGCGTTCGGACGATCTACAGATATATTTATCAGCAATATATATATATATATATATATATATATATATATATATATATATATATACAAAGGTACCCGGTGTTGACTGGGTTCAAAAACAGCCTACAGAAAATGAACTCTGATTTATGAAAGTATGATAGGTTATGAAAAGGAAGGATTGTAAATTTGGGTTGAATTTGGGGGTATTAAAACCAAAGCAAAATATGACGAAAGTAAAAATAAAATAGATAATTTATTATACCATACCTGTTCACACTGAAACACTTATCACAATATTCTGTGGATCTATATTAAAAAACCTTGTTAAACTTTGTGACATATTTCCATTCTATGGAGGTCAGGCGCGAACGAACACCCCATAATTTTACTATACTATATTTCTTCAAACTGAAACATAATTATCAAAGTATACTTACGCAGATAGATATGAAAAGTCTTTATAAAGGTTTGTGCCCATTTCCATTCTATGGAGGCCAGGCGCGAACGCAAACCGAAAATTTTATTGTACCATCCCTATTTAAGTTAAAATATACTTATCAAAGTATTCTAATGTACATCTATATCAAAAATACTTGTAAACGTTTTTTTTTTTAAATTTTTAAATTTTTTATTTCCATACTTTGTGGACCAGGCACGAACGCAGACCCCACAATTTTAATGAACAGCCGTTCTGCCAGATCAAACATACCCATTCCTGTGTCTCGATACATCTTCTATCATTATATGTAATCAGTTTTTTAAAATAGTCAACCGTATAGGAGCCTATTCGTGACCAGACACACACACAGACATTCAGCTTTATATTATATATATATATATATAAGTGAAGGTGTATGTCTGTCTGTCTGTCTGTATCTGTGTATCTGTGTGTCTGTGTATGTACATTTTCCTACGCAAAACCTCTGTCAATTTTTAGTCTACAGACTCGAAATTTGATATACATGTTACTGAGATTTGGGAAAATCGATGTGATTGGGTTTCGGCCAGAAATTTGGCGATTAAGGGGTCAAAGTTTAACGATTTGGCCTTTGAGAAATCTACCAAACTCCTCCGACAATTGAAATTTTAGATATAGGTTCTTACCTTAATAACTTGATTGAAGCCCAAAACAATAAATTTTAAGGGGTCATAGTTTAAAAAATTGACCACTTTTTTTTTTTTTTTGCTCAACATACATCTCCAAATACCCGGGCAACGCCGGGCACCCATGCTAGTATATCTATAAAATTGAACGTGTTTGTGTGTCTGTGTACATTTCCCTAAGCAATAACTCGGTCAATTTTTAGTCTACAGACTCCAAATTTGATATACATGGTACTGAGATTTGGGAAAATCGATGTGATTGGGTTTCGGCCAGAAATTTGGCGATTAAGGGGTCAAAGTTTAACGATTTGGCCTTTGAGAAATCTACCAAACTCCTCCGACAATTGAAATTTTAGATATAGGTTCTTAACTTAATAACTTGATTGGAGCCCAAAACAATAAATTTTAAGGGGTCATAGTTTAAAAAATTGACCACTTTTTTTTTTTTTGCTCAACATACATCTCCAAATACCCGGGCAACGCCGGGCACCCATGCTAGTATATCTATAAAATTGAACGTGTTTGTGTGTCTGTGTACATTTCCCTAAGCAATAACTCGGTCAATTTTTAGTCTACAGACTCGAAATTTGATATACAGGGTACTGAAATTTGGAAAAATCGATGTGAACGGTTTTCGGCCAGAAATTTGGCTGTTATGTGGTCAAAGTTTAACGAGTTAACCTTTGAGAACTCTACCAAAATCCTCCGACAATTTGGGATCTCAACACTTGAAATTTTAGATATAGGTTTCATGGACATGGATCTAACGTAATAACTTGATTTGAGTCCAAAACAATAAATGTTAAAAGGTTATAATAGGGGTAAAATTTAAAAAAATTGACCGTTTTTTTTGTTGTTTATTTTTGTTCAGCATACACCTCCAAACACCCGGGCAACGGCGGGGGTTATATATATATATATATATATATTGTTTGCTGATATATATATCTGTAGATCGTCTGAACGCCATTGTTAGCATCTTGTCTATTGATAACATTGTTGTCATACTATCAGATTGCATTGAATAAAATTCACACTCTTTCCACAGTCGACCCATATCGAGCACAAATAATCTTCAGTCTTTGCTTAACTTGTACACATAGTTTCAATCACAAAACTATCTTTAGTTATTTTTTAGTTTCGGTTTCTGTTTTAGCTGATGACACTCAAATTATATTTTTATTTACTTTTGAAATCATGACTATATATTGGGAACAATATAATATGAAATAATTAACTCCATAATAATAAATACGAAATCTGCGTAAATTAAAATACGTTTTCTTCTATTTCTATCTCAATTATTTACTCATCTTTTTAACCCCCCTCGACCCTTGTCACTTCTCAATAACTTTACAATTGACTGCTGCTACTGTTTTTTTTATTCGATTTTGTACATTTTATAATTTATCTTTATCACTGTAATAAATATTTATTTCTGTGAAGTTTGATGGAATTATCGGATCTTTAACACATGTGTAACTAAGCAGATTAAAATACATGTATATATGTATAAATATGAAAATAGTATGAGGTAATATGACTTATAGTTTCCAGTAATACAACAACACTCAATATGTGTACTATCATTTCTGAGACGATACAAAGTTTTACTGAAATAAAATCAATTATAAGCACAGGGCTTAGTCACTGAATAGAAAAGTTAAACTTATGGGCAAGTCTAAATTGAAGATAGCTGATTTATACAGCAAATCATGAAGGTTATAGACCAAAAAGAGGTAAGTAATAAAACAATTACATAATAGCCACATCAAAGCAATGTACGTCTTATATAAAGAAAGTGGTACAAATAAACGAAATATTTTAAGATGTTTACATTTCCTAATAAAATGAAAACCATAACGACATTTTGTGGATTA
Source organism: Euprymna scolopes (assembly GCF_053919585.1). Taxonomy (NCBI): domain Eukaryota; kingdom Metazoa; phylum Mollusca; class Cephalopoda; order Sepiida; family Sepiolidae; genus Euprymna; species Euprymna scolopes. Next base: position 65,773,581 of record NC_136505.1, read on the forward strand.
CAGATTATTTTTCGGTAATAATGCCATAGAGTTTAATAATAACCAACATAACAAGGTTTACAGTTTATAAAGTTTAAGAATTTTATCTCCCATAGATAAGATAACGTTAAATCTTCTCATAATTAATAATTTCTAATTAGTGCTAAGTAGAAGTAGAGGAAGAAGGGGAAAATTGCGAACTAATCAAATCAATCAATACATATAGAAATTAATAATATTGATTAAAGCAAAAATCTATATGAATGTATGTGTGGTTTTTATACATATTCTTATATAAAGATAGTTAGAAAGAATCCCAGCGGAGTGTTTAAGTATAAAGGAAAAAATATAAAACCGTAAAAAGTAAAAGTGCCATATTTATTTATGATCTATTTGTGTTAAAATTAAGAAACGGAATTTTCAGAACTTGATCTTACTAAGTGAATTGTTACGGATTAAATTAAATCCCGGATACTTTCGCATTTGCAATTACGCTTATTGACTTAGTAATCTGCTTGCTTTTCGAGAATTCAAATCATGGTTACAGTAGCTTCAGAATAGAGGCAGCATTCATTTTGAGTTGCTATATTTATCAAATACTTTTAATAAGTTTGTCTTTAATCATGCGTTATATTAATTAATCAATTAATTAATATTAAGTTAAGAAATCTATTAGTACTTAAGATTAGAATTAGGGTTACATATTTTGGATATATAAAACAGACTGAGGGTCCAAAATAAAACATTGTGAAGAAAATATTTTATAGAGGAACGAATAGTATTCAACGAATAGTATTCAACGAATAGTATCCAATGATATTTTGAAGACTCTGTATGCAGAATCCTTATTTAGCCGAGCAAGCGAGGAAAATCTTACGTAATGTGTCAAGTCAGTCATGTAAAGGAATAAAACAAGTTAAGTTGATTGGAGATTGCAGAAAACATGACTTACCCTCACCACCAAATATTTAATGACTACTTAGAGGCACAATCTCTGCTTTGTGACAGATCTACCTGATTGCAGGTGTTGTTGTTGTTGCTAGGCATCATCATAATCAGCAGCAGCAGCACCATCGATTTAATATCCGTTTTACATGTTGGCATGTGGTGAATGGCTTGAAAAAATTAACTTCCTAACTAAATTATCTCTGATCAATTCTTGCTGCTACTGATGTGGACCCAAGGTAGGGACCACAGATGGAAAACACAGAACACGGATTTGGTGTAAGAAAGATATATTAAGGTTACAAGGATAAGATAAAGGCTAAGTGGAGTTTACTTATTTTTAAAATTGTGTCAAGCGGGCCTAATGGTTGTCGTACTTGAATCGCTGTCTTTAGATTTTGGTTTCGATCTCAGCTCGAGTATTATTTTTACTTACATGAAGTGAATTTTAAGAAAAAAAAACATAATACTTGCATGCACATGTTTCGGATTCTGTATGACTTAAAATATAATACATGCGTGTTTCACGACAGGGCAACGCCGGGAGACTTGCTAGTTTTAAATATTTCCTTCTCATAGACTAGCTGATCTATCAAGGCCTTAAAATCTATATTATATATAGATTATATAATATATATATAGAGAGAAACATATTTTATTCTACTTCATCCATAGCTGAAGGGTGGACATATAGATTCATATTTTTTCAAAGGAGATTAATGAAAACCGATGCAATAAATACGGCAGAACAAAGAATAAAAGTGTGTATTAATGCGTTACAGTCATTTGCTAAAATAACAGTATATGTATATTAATTAGAACGACCATTTTCAGTCGATTTGAGGAATGTACAGATTGCATAATGTTCTGAAATATGGTGAGTGGAATGCAAGGTAAGAAAGGTTCATCTACTGTAGTGTGTTCATAAACACAGAAATAGAAAATGGTATACAGGTCGTAAAGAAATCAATAAAAGATACCTGAGAAGAATTTATAAGATAACAGATTTTGACAAATTTATTAAGAACAAAGTCTATTAAAGAGTAGCTACGAGTTATATATATATATATATATATATATATATATATATATACAAGCAGGCCGGCCGTCATTCTCGTCGTTAAATACGATAATAAATAAATATGATATTTTGATTAATACAAATTTCATATTTGTTATTATAGTATATTGATCCCAATGTATAATAATGATTTTAAAAATTAAAAAAAAAATGACACCACCACCGAAAATTGAAACCAAATCATTTAGCTTACGATTTACTTTTTCATTTGACCTTAATGCTTGAACTAACATTATATGTTACAGATCTGTTTCGTGAGCAATTTTCAACAAACAGTAAAAATATGTTACCACTGTATTTTTTAAATGTAGCTAACTCTTCAAACGATTCTATTGAGAAAAAAACATATGTAAACACAATCTTTGCATATCACAACCTCTGATGACGAGAGTGTATTCCTGTTGTTGGTCAGGTCTGCATCTTTTTATTTGTTGAATCATTTATTTTCCCCTTCAGCCGTAATTTCCTCTTTATAATTATTTATTTTATTTATTTATATAATTTTTCTGCTTAAATTTATTTCCTCCACTTCGTAATATTATATATTATTTTCAATTTAAATTATTTTTTGAAACTAGAATGTGTTTTCCACTTGTTTTTGTTTCAATACTGAAACAGCCATACTTTCGAATTTATAATAATACTTTTTATTCATTTTTATTGTATTCCTCATTGTATATTATAATCAATGTAAATTATTCTGTATATAAACTACAATAATTTTATAATGCATTTGTTTATCTGCCTGCGAGTAACCATTCTGTTTTATTTCATATACGCTAAACGAGGGTGCCCGATAGAATGCACCCACATAGATATGCAGATACGGCCGCTTGTGAGCTACGACAATCTTGGGAGTAACAGAACTTCCAACACAAGAGCGGACGTGTAGTGGTGACGTGGCCATGAAATAGTGAATCTGAAGTAGGAGAAAGAAGAAAAAAAAGATAGAATAGATGCTGATTATACATAAGAAGTTTAGAAGTAAAATGTTGCCCTATTATGAAATAAGGTACCAAAATTTTATCTCAGAGTATGTATGTGGGATGTTCCTAGTTTGGTATTCTGGAGTGGTCCGAGTGGGACATTTAGAGAAATCACACATCTCATCATCGGGATAGTTAAAGGTTTAGTGGAGTGCTTTGTACCGTGGGCGAAAATGAGGTTCAGGTCACCTCAATTGAGGGTTCGGTTAAGGGGGTTGTTACGTTTTTTCCACTGTCTGATTTGGAAGACTGACAGATTCAGAGAGTGGAAGTCCGAGTGAATCCATGAATAGAATTATGAAGTTTATCGGGTACCTTGGCAAATTGGATGCTGACCACGGAAATTAAATAGATAGGGTTTTATTCTGTGTTGGTCCCAATAACTAGAGTATGTATGATCATAAAAGCATTTTTATTTGTAGTTGTAAATATCACTATTTATTACTAATTATTACTATATGTTAACGTATACCTATATATATATATATATATATATATATATTAATGTTTTTAATTATTACTAGTATATATTAATTATTGTTTGTACTTAATGATTCCCATATCGTATTAAATTCTATACTAGGTCTACTTAGTAATTGGTTATTCCCTGGCATATGTCGTCGTCTTACTCTCCACTGCTCTTCCCTGTCTATATCTTTTACTTCGTCTCATATTGGTCGATGATTTCCCTTATCCTTCCAGATATGGTCATCTATACTTAACTTTTCAGTCTCTCCACATACTACGGCTTTTTGATGTTCTTCTAACTGTACTTTCAGTGGACAACACGTTTCACATTTGTATAGTTTTCCACATTTACATGGGATTTCATATGCACAGTTCTTATTCATGATTTTTTTTGTGGGTGTTTTTATACTCACAAGCTGTTTCTGGAGAGTTGAATCACTCCTGAATACTGCCTGGTGTCATATGTATTACATATTCGGTGAAGTTTTCTTAGAAAAGCCCTTCATATATGATATACAAACTGTGTTGAGTTTCTGAGTGGTGTCCTTTTGTGTCTGGCCCAGATTTTTTGGAGCTGATGTCATGCTCTCTGAATAGTCGTTTCGATGGAGTGTTTCTCTTAAATAGTCCATCTCCTCGATATGCACTGCTGTTGCTACATATTGCTTTTGCTCGGTGTTGTAGGCAACGGACGATTCCTTTGTCCTTGTTCCTTTATATGGATGGTGGGAGTTGACGTTTAGGTACTGTCCGGTGAAAGTTGGCTTTCGGTATACAGATGACATAACCCCCTGACATGTGCGGGTTATCAGCACATCTAGGAAAGATAATTTGTTATGTTCTTTTTCCATCGTGGACATGTTTAGGGTGCATTAGGATCAACACCATTAAAGCCAACAATGTGTTTGTGATATGTATATGACACATTCATAGTCTGGCCCCTATCAGGAAGATGTCCAAACGTTACTAGACCATGTGAACTCGATCCGTCCAACTATACATATTTGGGTTATGTTCTTTTTCCATCGTGAACTGTATAAATCGAGTTCACATGGTCTATAACGTTTGAACATCTTCCTTCGACAAGATACACCTGAAGAAGGTTCAAAATAACACTAAATATGAGAGTACGATGAACCCAAACAATACGAATCCTTTGTGTATCCCTTTACTTATTTCTCATATATTAACATTTTCTAGGTAAATTATAGATTGATTTTATGTTATTATATGTATTTTTTACCATTACATTTCTATAGTATCATATCAGCTAAAGTTTCCTTTCTTTATATAACTTATCCTTGTTATCTATTTTACTTCCTAGTTATTTAATTGTCATATTGATGTTGCGTTTCTCAGCTATATACATTTAAGAAATCTATTGTTATTATATTTATATTTATTATATTATTAAGTTATTAGATCTTTACTGTCTCTGTTTACGAGTTTATCATCACCCCTGTAACTGTTACTAAAATTGTTTAATCTAACCTTATATATTTGGTATGTCTCATTATTTTTTTCGGTTTTAGTTTGTTCATATTTCAAGAGTAGGTTTACTCATAATTTATATTTGATTTATACTTTCGATATTGAGAATAAGTTGTACTTTAATCTCTTCCTTATGTATATTTATTTACACTAGAGTCGAGAAGTGGGATTGAAAAGCAAGCACTCGCCAGGTGGGGCACGGTAGGAATGTCTCAGATGATTAACAATAAACTAACGCCTTTTAAAAGAGAGAAGGCAAATCCTGTGAGAGAGGACCTCCTAGAATTGTTCAGGACCAGCAATATATGGCAATCAACAGGATAAAAAGGACATTTCAGAAATGGCTTTTATATTATGTGGATTTTAGTGCCGAGGTAATACCCCAGCGGCGCCGAGGCACGAGGTAAGTATGGCACTATAATTGTAGTTCAATCATGATGTCTTTTAATACCGATTAGCGAACATATTTATCATCAAATCTATCAGCAGAAAAGTTTGCTTGTCTTTCTGTAAAATAAGCATTACACTCGCTTCCAAGATTTGCAGATAAATTATAAAACTATAGTTGTTTCCTTTCGTATTTATTCTTAAGCTTGAATTGTTTCGAATTTGTTTTCAGATTTTTAAATCCAAACGAGGGAGAAAAAAAGAATCACATAGATATTGAAAACTCATTAATTTTCCACAACTCGAAATCCATCGATCATCAGCTGTGATTAAAAACTGTATGAGTAAAGAGTTCGATGAATCATTTTTTTTCTATTTCTGTTATTTTATTTTTATTTTATTTATCTATTTATTTATTTATTGCTATTTTTTATTATCATTGAAAACTTGTATGAAATATGCCCAATATACTGATTCTACATATGTTTAAAACGACACGTTGAGTTTAACCCTTCGGCTACAGAATTTCAATTTCTCTCATTTACTTTGTTGTTAACGTGGGTACCAAATTGTGTAATGTTTCACTTTCAATCCTCATGACCCGATTTTATTACTTATGTACGACAAGTTGTGGCACGACATATATACAGCAACGTACAGCTTTTCTTATTGATTCCGTATTCGTGTGATATTTAGGCACGACGAAATAGGACACAAATTAAGGCACGAGAAATTGCTCTTGCTGGTTGTTTTGTGGCTTAATATCTTTGTAAAAATAAAGCTTTTATTGTAAATGTATGCCAAAAATAACAACAAAAAGTTTTTAAAAACATTTAATTCTCCCGAATATTATCTTGTCAGTCTGAAAAATACTCGTAATTTTTACAAAGATTTTTGGCGAAAAACGTTATGCCAGTTCGTATGAATTAAATTCGGTTGTTTCTTGTTCTTGGCATGAGAATCTCAGGTTGATAAATGGTGTGCCTAAATATCAGACAAATAGAGAATCAGCAGGAGCAGTTTTCGTTGTTTATCGTACATTTTTCGTGCCTTCATTTGTCGCCCATAATTAGTATAATCCGGCACTAACACAACATGTTTAATTCATAGACATGCTATACGAAAGCAAGATCAAGATCAAGATAACTATCTCCATACTTATTAGCTTCACTTTCTCAACGTCCTCGAACTAACATCCACGCCAAGATGAGTAAAGACAAATACACGGATTAACAAGACTGATTCAAAGAATACGAATTAGAAAACGTTTCATATTTGATGGTATTTTATGCTTCTATAAAGCTTTCATTCAACATTGCAAGGAGTATTGTGATCATAACTGAGTTGATGCATCAATTGGTGCAAAACTTATTGTCTATTATTGTCTGCTAAAGTCCATTCACTGTCGCATCGCTACGATGTTGAATCACTGCAACCCACCGAATAGCAGCAGCTTTTTTCATTTAAGAATAAGCTATGATGAATAGCGGATAACTTTATTTCTGTTGCCTAACGAAGAGCTTTTGTTTTTTGTTTTTTAATAAATCAATCGTTCCGAAACATTAACATGTATATATATAATATTTTTATATATTTACTAGCAGAAGTACCCGTCGTTGACTGGGTTCAAAAACAGCCTACAGGAAATGGACTGTGATTGATGAAAGTATGATAGGGTATGAAAAGAAGGGGGCTGTAAAGAGATAGGTTTTTATACTCAAAAATTTTACCCTAAGCAAAATATGATGAAAGTAAAGATAATTTTCGCGAAAATATATTTTTATATCAACTTTCTTTCCATTCGTAGCCAAGAGTGACCAACAAAATGATGTTTCCTTACAAAGAGAAAATGTTATATATATAATAATATAAATATACAAGAAATAAATGTTAACATAGTCAATAAAAGTTACTTTTATGGTAGAAAAGTTCATTGGTTTGTATTTTTAAGTAGTTTGAAAAAATTTTTTTTTTTAATTCACGAACCGGTTTAAAAAAAAATCAAAATGGCAGCGACTTTGAAATTGAGAGCCCCGTTTTCAATTTGAAGGAGAAGCACCTAAGCATTCTGTGTTAACAATTTAAGAGAGTTCCGTCAACGTAAGGAATATTTATAAACATATTTTAAAGATTTTCGTTATTTTGTGCTTGAGGAATATTCGATTATGGCATGTGTAGTTTATATAAAAATTCATTTAAGTAGTTATCGCCTCAAATTTCGTTTTAATTTCGGTTCGCTGAAATTATTTAAAATAAAGAACATTAAAAACTATTTCAAAACAAAAAAAAACATCTACTGAACTTTTATTGCCTATGGTAACATTTATTTCTTGTATATTTATTTTTTCGGGTAGTCGTTTGTTGGCTTTTCTGCCAAACACTCTTATTAAATAATATCGACGAAATATCGAAAACAAAGAAACAAAAACAGTTTTGGAAAGTAATGAAGCTTTACTTACTTTGCTAAAATAATCCGAAACAGCAAAATGGGATATTAAAAAAGTAAACACGTAATTACTTTAGCTTTTTAAAGCAAAGAATCGATATAAATATTAATAAAAAGAAAATGGCACCTTTTAAAGCAGAACAGCTTCGTTTCAGTTTTACAGTATTGAACGGTGTAGTATTGCGCCGTCGGATTCAGAGTTGTACTATTATAATGTAAAGAACACGCAGAAAGGGTTGTAATCAACTGAATTCCTTCTTGTACACTGACAAAAAAGCTTAAACAGATATATAAATAAAAATAAAAGGTTATGTAAATGTTTTTAAAAAGATACGTAATCACGTGAGCAGGATTTTTTTCTTCTTTTGACACGATAACAAGTAACGTTCTTATTTTTCATTATTTATCTATTTTCGAAAGAATGCCACGTGCAAGTGGAGAATGAAAAAAACAGAGTTATGCAAAATTTTTGTCGAGAATTGTCTAAAGTTCCGACTTTTTTTGGGAAGGGGGGCTTTCACTTTAATAAGAACGTGAATTTATGAGGTGAATTTATTCGACACAATATGATTCAAATAAAAAAAAAAAATAAAAGCTAACGTAAATTAAGATTAAAGTTAAGGTGTTATTGTGGACCCTCAATCCTTTTAAAAAACCTTGTTAAACTTTGTGGCATATTTACATTCTATGGAGGTCAGGCGCGAACGAACACCCAATAATTTTGTTATACCATATTTCTTCAAACTGAAAAATTATTATCAAAGTATACTTACGCAAATAGATATGAAAAGTCTCTGTTAAAGTTTGTGCTATATTTCCATGGAGTACAGGGGCGAACGCAAACCCCACAATTTTATTATACCATCCCTATTTAAGTTGAAACATACTTATCAAAGTATTTTATGTACATATATATCAAAATCCCATGTAAACGGGTTTTTTTTTCATTTTTATTTTATTTTATTTCCATACTTTTGGGGCCAGGCGCGAACGCAGACCCCACAATTTGTATGAACTAGCGTTCTGCCAAATCAAACATACCCATCCATGATCCTCGATAATCTTTTATCATTATATGTAATCAGTTTTTTTTTAAATAGTAAACCATATAGGAGCCTATTGGTGACCACACACACATACACACAGACGTTCAGCTTTATATTTGGATATATATATATATTTTTTTTTATTTATATAGACAAATATTACATAGTTGCTACACTATGTAATATTTGTCTATATGAATAAAAATATTATAATATATATATATATATATATATATATATATATATAAAATATTATAATATATAAAAATATTATAATATATATATATATATATATATATATATATATATAAGAACGGAATACTATCTGATTTTCCCCACATGACTGAATGCTTTGAGCGATATCCATATATCTCTCCGGGATGTTACGTATCTTATCAAGACACTTGATACCAGCAAGGGAACTTATCATGATAAGATCCGTATCATATTGCTTAAGAAGCTGTAACCGAAATTGACTTATATTCTTACAAAACTTAAAAAAATGCTTCTCGTTATATTGGTAAATTTTGCAAGTCTACACAATAGATCGGTCTTTTATCATATATATTAATCATTTTCCCGAGCATTTAAGTAACTCTAACATAATTCCCTAACGGATGTACTTAGTCGGAGCGCGAGGTTTTTGATATACTTTTCCCCGTCTTTTTTACAGGTGGCTTTATCAGCCAATTATATTTTTATAAGAAGGAAGAATCCGGGTGTACCAATATTCATTACATCAAAATGTAATGCGAACAAATATTTTGTCAACCAGCTTCATTACATTTCTACAGAACTGACCCCTAGAACAGTTAACTCTTTATATATACGTAACATACATACATATATATATATATATATATATATATATATATATATATATATATATATATATTGTTGTAATGGAGGAACCTTTCCACCCTTATGTTGCGCGATCACTTATTATAAATACGACTTACTCCACACAAATACGATTTTAAGCTTATTATGGAAGGATAACATGTAGACGTACGGACGTCCTTACGTTTAGCTACTATTATGTAGCGACTTGATATTTATATCTTCATCACAATAAACCTTATTAGTTTGTTCATCGTGTGTTTCTCTGAGTCTTTAATACTCGGGACAACCACCTTACTTGTTTGTATCGTATTTCTATGACAAAACATATATATATATATATATATATATATATATGCGTGTGTGTGAGAAAATGTTTATTTAATAATATTTCACCCTTTATTCATACCAATCCTTTTATTTATGAAGCTCTATGTATGTTAAATATAACTACAGAGCATATAAAATAAATGGCAAAAACTCTACATTCCACACTCCAAGATGTTGTTCGTCTCACCAGGTATTTTTACTATTTCTTTCTTTTGGCATGTTAAAATTTCAATTCTTGACAGTACCTGTTTGTTAGTACAGAAACGATCATATACTTATATCAATTTTGAATATTTTCTATCCTTACTAATCAGAAGAATAAAAATCATTAACTTTTAAAAGAAAAGAACAAAATTGGGAATGAAAACTTGTATTCTGAAAAAGTCTGAAGCATAGCTGCATTGTTTTTTATGATATTTACGCCTATTGTTGCCTAAGATTATGTTAACCATGGTTTCCTTTATAATACGAAACTAATTTTAATTCATAAAATTTTATTTTTTCTTATTGCAAGTTATTTTTATTAGCTAAATATGTTCGGCCTAAACCTAATTATTACAATGAATAACCTTTACTTTTAATTAATATGAGGATTTTTTTAATTTTCGTTTCGTTAGTTTTTGTTTGTAAGGGACGCAATTAAATATTAAAAGTATACTCTATTATTCTCTTTGCATGTTAAAATTGCTTTATTCGTTAATTATAGGTTTTGAATTTTAACTTTGTAAATTAAAAGTGATATTTCAGTAATTCGATTTTTTTTTTTATATTTTCAACGATCCTTACTATTTATTCTTCTTTTTTTTCTTTTCTCTTTACCGGTATATTTTAGACCAATTTTTGTGCAAAGTAATACGTGTTCTTATTAATTACAAGTATAAGCTTAAAATTATATTCGACTCAATAATTACCACGTATATATACTTAAATTATGAAATTACGATCAGCTCCTAACAAATATATGTTGCCTCAAATGTAATGAACTAAATTATACCACAATTTATATTTATTCGTACGTTTAAATGCACTACTTATGTCCAGTAATTTGCTTGTTTAAATTTGTTTTATGAATCATATACTGCTATAACTAAAGATTCATTACCAATCATGCTATTATTATATTTTGATTATTAAGTTGCGTCCTACTAAATGTTTTAACTCCTCCCACCACAATTTAATTCAATTTTAATAAAGGAGAGGTTTAATCTATTTCAATGTGAGCTATTATATATTCATATACGTGTTTTTTTGTTAACTATTTTCAGTATAAGCTTCCAAAGATATATATATATATATATATATATATATATATATATATATATATATATATATGTATATAGTTTTAACAAAATCAAGGCATCAAAGAATGGATTGATAGAAACAAATAGTGTATTTCATCGTTCGTTACAATTGTTTCGTGACCATTCGGACAAATTCAAACCTTACATCCTTCGCAAATTTTCACAAGAACGACCTCCCATCAGACGTTAAAAACACTTTTAGAATGAACAACATGGAATTTATTTCCTATTCAAGGAAAACAGATGAAAAATTTTTTACCTACATCTCTTCCTTCAAAGGTTTTTTTGTTTTCTGTTTGTTAAAGATTTTTATAGTTATATGTTTTTATTACAGTGAGAAAAGGATTTACCGGTTAAATAATTTTAATTTCGTCGTTTTTTCTTAACCAATAAGTTAACTATGAGATGTCACTTTTATTACTTTTGGTAACAGTTACTTATTGTACGATTTTTTTGCTATGTCCCATTTACAGTAGAACCCCGGGATACGGTGGCCCTATGATATTTTTTTTCATGTTACGATGCGGAATACGATGCCCTAGTTACGTTATTTGCCCCACTTTACGGTGTTATTTATAATCTTATTTTATTATATATTGTACTGTTACTAATTTTTAATATGTATTGTATAAAATTTTGTTTAGATTCATCCATACGACGATTTCACCTTACGATTCATACACCGGAATGAAATAATGCTGTATCCTATGGTTCTGCTGTATATAAAAAGTTAGATGTCATGTGTTGATAGTTTCGTACACGGTTTCAACGACTGGGCAAGCTGATCTGAATAATTTTAACGTCTGTAAAATGTCAGTTACTCAATACATAAAAGACTTTAAATAGACTAAATCGTAAACATATGTTTCGTTTGAAAATAATTCCAATTTACAATGAAAAATGCAAATAAATTTCGTAAAATACCGATAAAAAAGCAGAATGGATTTAGTTTTGTTTTTATTTGCATATTTTAAGCGCGAAAAAATTGTCGATTGAAATAAAAGCTTTCATGGCTTTGTTTTTATTTCATTATGCTTGCAAAAAAGTTTTTCCAACTGGGAGTTGTAAATCTGATGGATTGTTTCAACTCCCAAACAAAACGATTTGAGTTTTATAATATAATTGATTATCACTGTTTTTGAAAATTATTTTATTTATGTTAGTTTGTGTTTGCCTATTTGTGGTATGTTCAAGAATTGCGGTATCATTTACTAAAATCACGCACGCACATACACACACACACACACACACACACACACATATATATATATATATATATATATATATATATATATCGGGGGCAGTCCGTTGATTTCGACGATGACGCGGAGGTTGGTTAATGTCCGTGTCGAAGGTGCAATGTGAGTCCAATTGGAGCTGTGAAACCCCGGCCGCAGATGCAGCACCTGATGGTAGGAAATCCCGGTAGTGCGCCCGTAATCGCGTGTCATTGTCACCTTTGTAGATTTTAGCAAGGCCTTCGACACAGTTAATAGAGACATGCTTTGGAAGTTACTGAGACGCTATGGTTGCCCACCGATCTTCACAAGAGTACTGCGCAGTTTCCGTCATGGCATGACTGCTCGCGTTTGCAGGGGCGACGGTTGCTCAGACTCCTTTAGCGTTGGACACGGCGTCAAGCAAGGCTGTGTCCTCGCGCCAACTCTGTTTACAATCTTCCTTGTTGCTGTCCTGAAAAGTATGCATGAAGAATTTGGTGATCTCTACATCCGAACCAGAAGTGATGGTGACCTTTTCAACCTCAGATGCTTGTGAGCAAAAAACCAGGACACATGAGTTAGTGATCAAGGAACTACTCTTTGCTGATGATTCAGCACTTGTGACCCACAGCCTCCAAGCAATGCAAGATTTAGTGATAGCATTTGCCGAGGCATCCAAGAAATTTGGGCTAACAATCAACATCAAGAAGACTGAAGTTTGGATTCAAGACACCCGTGGCACAAAGATTAACCCCAGAGAAGTACTCCTGAATGGTACCTCATTGGCGGAAGTTGAACAGTTCACCTACCTGGGGAGTACCATTAAGAACACTGGAAAAATCGTTGAAAAACTGTCAAAACGGATCCAAGGTTTGCCAGACCAATAGAAGGTATGGGTTTTTTCCTTTAGTTGTCCCTGGTCGGGAAATCGAGTTTCTTGTAGTGCTGTAATGTCCATCATAGCGGTCCAGCTCTTGAGAGATGAGGGCTGTTCTTCGTTCCGGTCTGTCATCATTGTCAATCAGGGTTCTGACATTCCACGATGCCAGAGTAAGGATTTGGTTGATTTCTTTGTCTTCGTACCGCTGTTGTGGATTCCCGGCGACCGCGGCTAGCAGGCCAGAGGTGTGTGTGAACGAGCAATGTTAGTCCACCTTTTCTAGGACCCTACACAGATTGGGGCAGGCAGTGCACCTCTGAATAGAGCTGCCCGGTCATCGGAGCTGCTGCCTTGCAATGCTGTCGCTCTTCAGCAAGAGCACGACTATCATACTCCAATCGTCTGAGTGCAGAGATCACTCCGCGGCTTCCAGTCTATCAAACCTGCCGGTACGCGCCCTCACTCCATCGCCACAGGACTTTCACCTCATCTCCCAACCTAGGCAAAGTAAGAATAAGCAACTTGCCCAGTATTGCTAGCACCCTCTCCGCTTAAAGCAAAAGTACAGAGGCCAGGACAGGCCAGGACAGGCCAGGACAGTCTGCACACATGCAATCAGCCGCATCCGATGGCTGAGGCAGACCATCACCCTTGTTGACCGCGTCGGCACTGCGATGCTGGTTCATTCGCTGCGCAAGCCGTTGAGATTCCTTCCTCATTCGCCAAGAGCATCGTTGACAAGGCTTGGATTTTTGTGACCCTAAATAAGGGGGATAGTGGGTACTACACCTTGCCCAAGGGGGACTCAGCACTGCAACGACTAAGGGATGGTGACATTCTCCCCAAAACCCTAGAGCTCCTGCACCAGGGCCTCATTGCCGGATGTAGTTTTACGTCAAATCCAGGACGGTATATATATATACGATATTGAACTATATTAATACATATTGATTCCAAATGGTACACTTCAAATACAAAGAAGTTATTTAACTGCTATGTCAATTTATTTACGAAGACGAACAAGATTGATGTCTCCGTGTGTTCCAGGGGTATGTTGTCTCGGTGTGTTGATACATTGACTTTCAGGATGATGTGACTAATACGAATTCCTGCAGCTCTCTGACTTTACTCAAGGTCCATAAATTGCTAAATCATTATAAATGACCGTTCCCATGATCTGAATCAAAATAGGGATATAGATTCAAATTATTTTGCACATGGACATTCTTTTCTTTGATGATTACGATATTTGAGATGCACTGCCGTATTTAAGTAAGATCATATGTGGATAAAAGATATTAAATTCCGAATTGTGAAGTTTGAATCTTTTTATTACTTTATTATGCATTTTAGGGAAAGTGTTATTTGGATTAATTACTTTAACGTACAATGAAACAAATGAATTTTGCTAAGTAAAGAATGGAATTTATATTATTTGGATTATTCAGATGACTTTTATTATCTTGGATGCTATTCTAAAAAATCATTGCCGATATAATCTCCGACCTTCTCCAAATGCGTCTTATCGAACTCGGGAACTTTTAATTTGAAGTCTATACGAGTTTACGAGTGGATCTTTTCATGTAAGACATAATAAGCCATCATAAGTCATCATAAGTCTAGGTCATTAGTTACCCGATTAGGGTATTAAGCCTATGTGTTAAAATTTTGATCCTCTTCTATCGAAGAGTGTCAAATAGCATTCATAATTCACATGAAAAATATTAGGGCAGGGTCCCTGGCTCAGTAGGAAATTTATATTGATATACGTCTTTGTGGTTCTTCTGTTCTTCACAGCCAGGCGTCATTTGAAGTCATTTACTGAGGGAGCATTGATGGTATGTGAACTTATCCTGTTCCAAATAGAAGTCACTTTACTAGATAAGAACTGGTCACGGGTGCCAGGATAATGCTGGACCTGCATCTTCAGATTGTGCCCCATGATGGATGGGTTGAGGGTGTGAGCGAACAAGCAGTTGGCACAGTTGGTGCAAGGTCTGATATAGCGGGCATTGTCAAAACTCTTTATTATCTTGTAGGCTTGTAATATATCAGCACATTGTCTGTAATACTCAAGAGTAGGGAGATTGAGACGGGTAAAGCGTTCAGAGTAGGGCAAATCGGGGTTATTTTGTTATTGTTCCGTTATACATGGCCGTGTAGAAACCTTAAGTAATTCTTAATTGTATAGACAGTGCTGTCTTGCAATGTGGTCATTACATTTTAACTGTGTCGTTACATTTTAACCACTCGGACCCACACGTTGTCTGGTATCGTCGCAAGTACACACAAACAAGGAAGGACATAAAAATATGACCCTGCATTTTTCTAGGTGAATACAAAAATATTTATTCCAGCAATTTGCGACAGCGTACTTACTTCACTGCTACAAAATATCACTCACGCGTCAAACATGCCTGTTGAGACGATCTTTCATGCAGGTGACTTTGTCGTCACTTGCTCTGCTGCTTTTGGACCACGCGGCGCATTTTCTATCTCGCCTCCCGAGTGTCAAAATACGCTCGATTTCTTCGTTGGCTCGACCACATACTGTCCTTTTCTAGTTTCTTTTTTCTTTCTTTCCCCCTCCCGTGACGTCAACGTGTGCACATTTGATTAATTTGTATATGTGCTAATATTTTATGCTAGTCAGTTATCATAAGGCTGCTGCTGATTTCGTTTGTCGACACTCTCTTACAACAAGAGCGAGCCACTTCGTTACAGTCTGCATGAAGGCTGAGCCTTCAATCTCAAAACCTGATTATTACATGTTATTTAATTGGAATTCATTGGGATGAGTATTATTTATTAATCTTTATTTATTGCGGACTATTATCCTTGTCTTTTTCTTAGTTGTTTCACGACGTTTCAGCCAACTATTCCTCTGGCCTTCGTCAGTTGGTAACCGCGACGTATAGGAACTCTGAATCTCCTGACTGCATTCACTGCAATTACTGCCTTCAGTAGTTGTTGTCGTCTCACCACGTTTTGGCCAAGTAAGCCCCTGGCCGGCTTTGGATAGGATTGAAACCGCTATCTTCAGACAATTCTCACCACGTGGCGCAGTTGATAGAGACGTTGAATTTACTGTACATATAGCCACTAAATGCCTGTGTAAAGATGGAATGACAATCAGACCATAGTTTTATAAATATTAAGATTTAGCGGCTGCATATATATTAAGTTTAAAGCTACTTGGAATTTTGTATTCGCTCCAAAGCATGACGCTACTTGAATATTTTATGGAAAAAATTACATACATTGATCAAATGATGCTGATATGTCACAAATTATATGATATGTCATATTCCAAAAAGCAGATAAATTAATCAAGTAATGCTGACTGCTTACTTGTCACATTTCAAAAATCACGTAAACAGAGCAAGTAACGCTGAGCGTTTCTTTGTCACATCTTAAAAATCACGTACATTGTTGTACAATACCTGCCGAGAGTATGTTAACTTGTTTCATATATGTATGTACATTACCTGCCCGAGGGTTGCTAAAATTATCTTAAATATGTTTTGTACATTACATGTCCAAGGGAAGGTAAAATTATTTCATATATGTGCTGGAAATTACCTGTCCTAGGGTAGGCAAAATATTTTTCTCGAAATAGCAAATTTTACATAGAATCAAAAATTCCCCTATCCTAAAATATGTTAAAAGGCAACTTCATTTTCCTCATTGTTTTACACGGTCCCGAGAAACGCCAGGCAGCCCTGCTAGTAGTTTCATAAATGCTAAGATTTAGCGGCTTCGTATATATAAAGTTTATATATATATATGTGTGTGTGTGTGTGTGTGTGTATATATATATATATATATATATATCATTACGAATTGTGAAATTCTCTGAAACTTGGTGAGTAAGATTGGCACATTATCTGTTTATTATAAACTCGCAAATTAAATGCCAAGTATTTAGCAAGAATAGTTGGACATCAAATTTAAAGTCATATTTGGTAACACATTTAAAAAAAAAAAGAACGGTGCACGTGAATTATATTATGTGCTTGGTAAAAATATGAGCAATTGAGTTAGAAATATATATATTCTAGGCAACAGAATAAGTATGAACAATTGAGAAATATAAAATTCTATGCATCAGAATAAGTAACGTAGACACGTTCTAATGGTTGTTCTTTTGTAAATTTTACCTAAAAAAGCATTCGATACTCACAAAGAAATAAAGAACATTAAAATTTAAAACTAATACTATATTATTTTTATATCTGTCCTGTGACGGACATTTTGTAATATATATACATGTGTATATATATATGTGTGTGTGTGTGTGTGTGTTTACAGAAAAAAATTAACACAAACAGCCCAATCTCATTATAAATTTATATCAAGCATATGCAAGCCTCATCAGATGAGACTAACTAGTCAGATCTGTAGCTGACTTAAAAGTGTAAAAGTTGTAAGTATTTGTTGGGTGGAGTGGGGAGGGGATAAAATAAAGAGGAAAGTGGGATTAAATTTGATTGAGGAAAGTAGGTAATCGAGTAGAGAAAAAAGGAAACGGCGTGAGAGGGAAAGAGGAATAAGAGTTGACTAGAAAAGGGGGTGGAAAGTGGAGATAATTTTGGAAGATGCGATGAGAAATGAGTCAGAAAATCGAATGATCACCAAATTTGTATATAAAAAGTAATAAAATACAAAAAACTGAAATATAGAAAAACAAGTATGGAAGAGAAGCAGTAATGAAAACAAGTTAGAAGGTAAAGAAAAAACAGAAGAGAAAGCATAAAAGAGAAAAATATAAGATCGAAAGTATTTGAAAAATAAGGAAGAGAAAGAGAATAAGGAGAGTCTCCAGACTGATATGACCGCCGAGTGGTGACAGGTCGATTTCTTCCAAGTAAACCTTTTGGCGTTATAATAAAAATGCATAATTGCCTTCGATTTATAATTTCTCAAATGTTTTATTCTCTGTCTCTTTAGTAAGGCCAAAATTACTATCACTCGGCTTTCTTGTCATTCAAGACAAACTTTATGAAACTACTAGCAGGGCTGCCTGGCGTTTCTCGGGACCGTGTAAAACAATGAGGAAAATGAAGTTGCCTTTTAACATACCTATTATTTTAGGATATGTAAACTGCGTAAGAAACGATCAGTGCCAGAATAAAAGTAAAAAAACTTTGTGACAAAAATAAAGATGGACTCGCATGTATACTAGTATTGTACTAATACATAAATATGTTCCCAGACACGCTTCTCCTCCTCCTCCTCCTCCTCCTCCTTCTCCTACTCTGCGCATCTACAGACACAACCAAACGTTTACACATACGTCTCTACACCCCTACACCATCTTGTCGCATGTCTCATTTCTCCTTTGACGTCCTGTCTTCATTTGACCTTAATGCGCCCGGAAATGAAACAAGGTCAGATTCGGTTTGTGTGGGGCACTACTGCGTTGGACGCCCACCGTTGCCCGGTTGTACAATACGCTTAAACATTATATTTTAATTTATGCAGGTTGTGTGTATATTATTATAGAATCAATCCTCTATTGATTGATTAATATAGAAGTCACTTTTTCGAGATAAGTGACTTCTATATTAATCGTACTTTTAATCTTTAGATTCAAATATTAATAACTACATTTTATTTCAGTATTTAATTTGTGTATTTCGGTTTTATTAAACGCTAGCGTTTTTCTCGTCCATAAATGTTTATTTATTTACCAAGTTGATCTTAAATATTGCATCGACTCAATCCATTATATTATCTTTTCAGTCACCCCCCCCCCTTAATCCTGCTTTCATTTTATCTCGCAATTACTTATAACGTAACCAACTAAGTTTCGGAAGAACCCCCCTCCGCTTTTCTTTTATATCGCAAGTTTCTTAAAACGTGACTAGCAAAGGTCCAGAATAAGATCACGCTTTTCTTTTAACGGCTAATTAAAAAAAGAAAAGAAAAAGAAATTCTTTTGAACGCTGATGTTGTTAAAACTAAAATTCTTTTCTACAGTTTGCATTTTGGAGACGGAAGTGTTTTTTCGAGATAAGTGACTTCTATATTAATCGTACTTTTTATCTTTAGATTCAAATATTAATAACTACATTTTATTTCAGTATTTAATTTATGTATTTCTGTTTTATTAAATGCTAGCGTTTTTCTCGTCCATAAATGTTTATTTATCTACCAAGTTGATTGCAAAAATAGATTAGGTAATTGTATTCATTTTTAGTTCGTGAGAGGGAATCTATCACCATACTTTCCCTTAAACACGTCCGTTGGACTTTTATTAAGTATAATACTTAACAATTTTTTTTAATGGAGAGTAGAAAACGCATTGTGGATGCATTATCGGCAGCTCCCGTTACTCTCGCTTCTCCTTATTTGTCACTCAGTCCTCATTTTTTATGAGTGATTTTTCTGACAAAGGGAGAAGGAAAAGCTTTTTTCTAGTTTGGCAGTATTTTGCGCGAACAGTTGGCAAAGATGGCGGAAATTTTCTGTTTCTATGTGTATCCTTGTAGCAATGTCATTAGTAAGGGGGCTGGGGGTAAACGTTTTATCTGGGCTGGCGTTATCCGCCTGATAGTCAGGGACCCGAACCTTGGATTAACTACTAAAATGACTGTCCTATCAGCAGGTTCAGAGTACTGGGGCTGCTGTATTGCCATTTGGTGAATGGATTGTGAACCATGCAGTAGCTTCTGGTGGGGCCTCTTGATGCCATATTAGTGGGTAATTGTTACGGCTTTACCTTATCATGTTCTACAAAAAAATTCTTCGTTACTTTTCTCTCTTAGTTTCCCCTCTCTGTCCTGCTCTAAGCAAATCTGATGACCTAGTTCACAAATTCCAAAATTCCATCATGACAAGTTTCAAGAAAAATTCACGATTAAACCTGGTTCTCCAACTTCTAACGTAGACTCCTACTACCGTGTCTCCTTTTCTAACATCAGGGGTCTACATTCTAACCTTCCAGAGGTTGAAACCCAATTACAGAAGACTAAACTAGACCTTTTATTTATAAGCGAAACTGGCATTGGACAGGCTATTTTCCAAGAAGAGTTCGCAATTAAATAATACTCTAACTTAACTTCTAAATCTGACCACCAAGATCGCCATGGGCATGGAATATGTGCCTATATTAAAGATGGCTTTCCATGTGGTAGGGACATCTCCAGAGAAGATCCTAACTTACCCTATATGTGCTTCGGGGTTGCATTAGCTCACACTACTGCATTTATATTTACTCTCTATCTCCCCCACAACAGCGGAGCTACTATCTTTAAAAGCATATCTGAGAAAATTATCCTTCAGCTAACATTCACGTATGTGGAGACTTCAATGTTCACAACGTGGATTGGTTGACCCACTCAAACAAGACCGATGATGAGGGACGGTTCTGTCATGATTTCTCCATTGCTTATGACCTCACTCAGATTGTTCACGAACCCACCCGTATGCCCGACAATGACGGTCAGTATGCGTGTCTACTAGACCTTTTTCTCACAACTTGCCCTGAACTATTTCAGTTTCTGTTCTGTCTCCTCTTGGATCTTCCGACCACTCTGTTGTATCTATTAAGATAAAAATGAAATGTAATAAGTCCCCAGACGTACCTCTCCATCGTACAGTATATCGATACACTAAGGCTGACTGGGATAGCTTCCGTACATTTATATCGGATCTTCCTCTGCGTTCCATGTTTAAAAAGGGTGTGTCGTCTATATTATCAGACCTGACGGAATGGTTAATTGTAGGTATAGACCGTTTAATAACCTCGAAAAAGTTCCAGCAAAAACCTAACAGCCAGCCATAGTTCTCTCCAGAATGTGCTGCTGCCATTGCCCAAAGAAATCACTTTTTCTCACTGCTTCCAACGTAATAGATATATGGAAGCTAAAGCCGCTTTCATGACTGCCAGCAATCATTATAAGAAAGTAATAAAGAACGCAAGAGAGTTGTATGCTCAGTCCGCCAATTCCCAAGTAGCTGAGCAGTGGCTTGGTTCCCACCAGTTTGGGCAAATAGCAAACAGAATCCTGAACAGAAGCGTGTGCTCTATCCCAACTAACATCAATGGACCTGAGGTAATCTCGTCAGCATCAGACAAAGCCAAACTCTTTGCCAAGAACTTTGCAGCCAATTCTACCCTTTGCGACCAAGGCCGCCAACCCCAAATATTTCCTCCTGTATCAGAAAACACGCTATGTGATATGCATATATCTGTACGTGATGTTACTAAGCTAATCAAAAACCTTGATTCCAGTAAAGCAACTGGCCCTGACGGTATTCCAATTATAGTACTCAAAAAACTTCCACCAGAACTAGCGCCCATACTTACAAAACTGTTTAAATAGCTTCCCATCACCCAGGAAAATCTCATCAGTATGCCCTGTATTTAAGAATTCAGGTGATCGCTCATCCCCCTCTCAGTACAGGCCAATAAGTCTCCTGTGTGTCATGAGTAAGTTGCTGGAATCTGTGTTAAATAGAGAAGTAATCAACTATCTCAACAAAAATAACCTTATTAGTGACACTCAATATGGTTTCCGTTCTGCTAGATCTACAGCAGATCTGCTTACAGGATTATCAAATCTCTCGACGATCTGCTCATAGGATTATCAAATCTCTCGACGGAGGCAACCTTTCTAGAGCAATTGCTCTTGACATATATAAGGCGTTTGATAGGATATAGCATAAAGGTTTACTTCACAAGATCTCTAGCTATGGTATAGCTGGAAATGTCTTCTCAATTATTAAATCATTTCTTTCTGATAGGTTCATAAGAGTAGTAGTTGAGCGGCAAAAATCAGAAGCTCACAGTATTAATGCTGGAGTCCCTCAGGGGTCCATCCTGGGTCCAACTCTTTTCCTGATCTACATTAATGATCTTCCAAATTACATCCTTACATCATTTGTAGACATTTATGCTGATGACACTACCATTTATGGTAGCACATCTAAGACAGTAAACGATCAAGTTCTCTCCGATTCTCTCTCCTCTGATCTTGAGCACGTGGTACAATGGGGAAATGAGTGGCTGGTTACTTTTAATGAATCTAAAACCAAGCTTCTCTCTTTACATCAACAACATTCTGATCCACATCTGGCATCAATTGAAATGAATCGTTCTCGTCTTCAGGAGGCCTCAAGTTTTGACAAGCTTCTGGGCTTGACCGTTACTCCTGATCTTAAATGGAACACGTACATCAAATCTGTTGCCAAGGCCGCTGGAAAAATGGTGGGATCTTTCTATCGAACCAGTAGATATCTCACTGCTGATGCAATTCTCTATCTATATAAGAGCCAGGTACGTCCAAGGGGCTGCTAGAAAGGACGTGTCATGCCTTGATAAAGTTCAAGATAGACTTCGTAGCCTCGTAGGGGATGTCCTTTTCTCTCCCCTGCAACCTCCATCTCACAGAAGAGATGTTGCGAGTTTGTCTCTGATGTATCGTTATTTTCATGGAAAGTGTTCGACAGAGCTTCAGTCTATGGTCCCCCCTCGCAAAACTTTCACAAGAAACACTCGTCTAGCTGAAAACACTATCAATAATTACCCCCACTCTTTATCTGTGCCTAAACCTAAACGTAGATTCCATGAACAAAGCTTCTTTCTTAGGACTGCACGCCTGTGGAATTGTCTTCCGTTTTCCTGCTTTCCGGCTGACTACAATATGGTTGTCTTCAAGTCTAACGTAAACAAGTTGTTGATGAGCCCTTCCATATGTTAACAAATTTACCGAATTTACATTACTAATGATTACTATATTGTCCAATTTCTACTGTACACTCTTTAATCCTTATTCTCGAGTGGCGTCTTGGCTTTGATAATGTGGTGATGCCTGTGTAAAAAAATAAATAAATAAATGATAATAATTTTCCCGGCGGACTAATTCGGAAGATTTTTATTTTTAAATTGATATTGTCGTTCATCGAATTTCGTCTTTGTTTACACTATCACATCAGCTGATATTTGGACTTGACGAAGAATACTCTGGAAAATATAAAAACGAAGAAATGATTTGCGGCGATTTTAAATGTTACCTCTTCTTTTATCCTAAATTTAACTCATTAATAAGAAAATGAAAATAAAAATAAAATGGCTAGATACACCTGGGTTTTAACAGGGGATCATTCGATTTGTAGTTCGATTGGTTTATTGAGCTATATCTCCAGATAAATATGAATTTGTGTGTGTGTGTGTTTTTTTAAGAAGAAATAATTTGCTGGAATTTTATTATTTCCCTTGGCCAGTTTAAGGTAAAATATTCTCTTGTAAAAATTATTCTTTTTCTATCTATAAGATTGAAAGACTTTAGGATCAAATTTTTTTGAATTTCGAAAATGATTTGCTAAGACTTTATTATTCCCTTTATATAATTGTACTTTTTTTATCGATAAGGTAGAAAGACTATTTCTGCGATCGGATTTCTTTCGATTTTCGGTACTTATTGGATGAATTCCTGTACAAAACATATCTAAGAACACTGCCAGACATATGAATTATGTTAGTGTGAATTTTGCAAAAGATAGGCTCAGCCGTTTCAAAATCTATTAGGAACTTTCTATCTCTCTGTCTCTCACACACACACAAAGTGACGTTTACATAAAAGTATATATATATATATATATATATATATATATATATATATATATACTCTTATGTAAAAGTAACTTTGTGTTGCCCCCTCCTTTCTTTTCCTGGGGCGGTGTTCGGTGAACTCATGGAACTTGTGTACCAAGTCTGTTTCCTTTAGTTTCAACGACGTGATGTATCACCAGTTTGACGGTATAACTTTGGCCAATATTTTTGTGTTTTTTTTTAGAACAGGCGTTGTTTGACAAGCACCCCAGACCAGCATTTTACATGCGTTATGTTGACGACACTTGTTTCGCAACGCATGATGAAGCTGTGTCCTTTTTCCTCTTACTAAATAATTTACACTCTTCTCTCAAATTTACGATGGAAGTGGAAAAAGATAACTCCCTATCTTTCCTTGATGTGTTAGTTTCTAAACGTGGGCTTTCCTTTATGACATCTGTTTATAGAAAACCCACTTTCACTGGTCTTTATCTCAGTTGGAATTCCTTTGCACCCACAACCAGGAAACTTAACCTTATTAGAAACCTAACCCATCGGGCACTTGTTAATTATTCCCCACCTTTTATTGATTCGGAAATTGAGAACATTAAAAGGATTTTCATTATGAATGGATATCCGCCTCCATTAGTTAACAAAGTTATTAATAAGAAAATTCACAAAATCTGCCTTTCCCTCTTTTCGTAAAGATGTCTTGCCTATTTCTCAATCAAGCAATATTGTTTACAAATTTCAATGTCGGTGTGGTGCCGTCTATATAGGCAAGACTACCCAGCGTCTTCAGGTTAGAATCGGCGAACATGTTTCCCGCTCCATCCGAGACCATCGACCTACTACCAGAAGGTCTCAATCGGTAGAATCGTCCATCGGCCAGCACTTGGTCGATAAAAAGGATTGTGGTCTTGCATTCTCTCCGAAGTATTTTTATGTTTTGCACCGAGGACGTACAAAGTTCCACTTGTCTATCGTCGAGGCACTTGCCATCATTTCCACCCCCCCTCCCTACTTTGTGCAAGCAGAGAAACCTCCGGCTTCAATTAGAATTATTTAGGTAGTCACAGTTTGTTTTTTTTACCTCCTCTCCGCTCTTACTCCATTCCACTACCTAATATTCTAAAAAAAAAGATAAACAAATAAAAAATAAATAAAACAATAACATTTTTTTTTAAATCATTTTTCAGACATATACCCTTGAAAAGTTAGTTAGAACGAAAAGCACTTCGGGTGTATTTTAGCGATCTCGTTTGTAATCGACTTCCCCCATTTTCTTTTTTCTTTTTCCTCACCACGTTTTCCATCGACAGAATTTCCGCTATGGTTCATTTCTTTACAAATATATATATATATATATATATATATATATATATATATATATATATATATATAGTAAGTTATAAAATGTATATGGCGATTACGCTTAATCGCCATATACATTTTATAACTTACTAACTAGCTCTACCTACGTATTGAGCACTTTTGAAGTAAATACTTTAAGTTTACGCATAAATCTATACTTTCCTATATTAATTTTATGTGAGTAAAGTAAGTAGTTATATATATATATATATATATATATATATATATGCATATATATATGCATATATATATGCATATATATATATATATATATATATATATATATATATATATATATATTGCATAGGGGTACATATTGGGGAAATCTAACGGGGCTCATAATACACGAATAACGATGGTGATGATGAGGGAGACATTTATATCTGACTGGGATGCTTCTTGGAGACTTCATATTATTAATGCAGACTGCCTGATATGATGCAACAGTTCTTATACACATATAGAGAGGAGGAGATGCTTCACTTTTGATGATGGTGGGGAGGACACATAATACTTGGAAGAATTATACAAGAGTTCTTACAATAAGATGATAAAAAGACATTTACCTTTTTGGTTGTGAGCAATGACAACACAACAGTTACAAATATAGTTCCTTTATTCTTCAATCGACCGATCAGTGATGTCAGTAATTCAAACTTTGGTTTGTATGGTCTATTTTCCTCCCTCCGCTGCTAAGAGGCTCTCCTCTCCAACTGACTATCACCGTGTGTGATTTGCTCTGAATATCTGACCTCATTCCCTCTCTAAATTTGAACCCTCAGATTCCTATATTGAGAAATCTCCTTTGTTTATGACGTCAGAAGTGTGTTTACCAACGTGCCTATACTACGTAGATTTACAAATGATTGTGCAAACGCACTTTTGGCAAACAAAGAACCCTCAAATCTAATTCTAACCTATTTTTAAACAATATGTTTTAACACGCATTGTGCATTCATTTAACTGACATATTTAATATTCAGATTTCTAAAACAATGGACAATCGACTCTTTTCCCGATATAAACAATATTTAACTATTTCTAATAGAATACACAATGGACTGAATTTCTAACATTCAATTATTTATTATCTTTAACACTTGCTTACAAGGTTCGATTCTAGCCTCATCCTATTATCATTTTCACTTATCTAGTACCAGAAAATTCCAACAAAAACCTTACAGCCAGTCATGGTTCTCCCCTGAATGTGCTGCTGCCATCGCGCACAGAAATCTAGCAACGTAATAGATGTACTGAGACTAAAGCTGCTTTCAGGACTGCCGGCAACCACTGTAAAAGATTAATAAAAAATGCAAGAGAGCTATATGTTCAGTCTGTTAAATCCAAATTAGCTGAGCAGCGGCTTAGTTCCCACCAGTTCTGGCAAATATTAAACAGGATCTTGAACAGTAATTGTCTGTATTTTTGATATGAGATGTTTTCATTTATTGAGATTGTCTGACTGACTTCCACATCTTGGTTGTTATAGTCACAACGTTTCGGCCGTTTTGCCCTCCGGCCTTCATCAGGTGTTTTGTACCGAACTGGGGAACCGTTTGTTAGGAGTCTCGAACCCAACCCTTTATTATTATTACGGGGGTACCGTGTTCGGACTCCAGCTAGGCTCTGGGACATAGTTGCTGATTCTCTGTTTTGAATGTTACTTTTCACTGCCTTCGTTCAGGATTGAACTCAGCACCTTTGGGTAACTGTAAACTTTGATACAACGTCTAGGATCACTCGGCCATATGTCACAATTCTTAGTTGCTTTTTGTTAATGTTAAACCTATGTTGTTATTCAAGGTTTTCTCTCTCTATTAGAGGTGTCCAAATTGCATTCAACTCTACGCTTGGTTTGCTCAGTATGTTGTTATGTCCGAGCATGTGAGCTGTTTCTTTAAGTTTTCTCACTTTCCAGTGGGTCTCTCTGTTTATTATTTTTACTTCATCCCATAAGAGGCGATGGTTCCCCTCTCCATCCGAACATGGTTGGCTATACCGGATTTTTCCGTCTCCCCTTTAGTTACCGCTTTTCGGTGTTCTACCCTTACTTTGATGGGGCGGCATGTTTCACCCTTGTAAACCTTTCTGCAATTGCATGGACTGGAGTATATACAGTTCTTGGTCATGCTCTCCTCCATGCGGGGCTTCACTCGTACCAGGTGTCGTCTGAGTGTTGACTCGCTCTTGAATACCATCCTGATGTTGTAGGGGTTTTCAAAGTTGGGTCCTTCTTTATTTTACCGTGGCTACCATCTGCGATTAGGCTTACCATTTTTTCAGAGTACTCCGACATGTCCATCACCACAGTAGCATTGCCTTTGTCTGCTGGCAGAATTATTATACTTCTGTCACTCTGTAGGGTTCTTATAGCCAGCCTATCTTCCCGAGAGATGTTTGATTTAGGAGGCTTGACTTTCTCGAGTACTTGTCTCACTTTCCATCTTATTTCATCACCTTGGTTTGATGGGATTCTCAAGGCTATATCTTCCATGTGTGTTATGATATCTAAGAATGGAACGCGTTTGATTGTTGTTGCGAAGTTGAGACCTTTATTTAGTACTGCTTCCTCTGAGTGACTCAGTTGGCGGCTGCTGAGGTTGATGACCGCTTTCACAGGTGAGCGGTGTTTTGATGTTACATTCCTCTGATCTTTGAGCTTTGTGAGCTTCTTGATTTGGCGTTCTTTGACCTTCTCATATTCTTGTCTGTACGATTTATCCAGATCTGATTGGATTCTCACCCTGTCTTCCTCTTGGGTCACTTTGACAAGGAACGATATTAAGGTGTCGGAGATTTCGTTCCTTAGTTTTTGTTTCTTCCAGCCGGTGTGTTGGATCCTTTCTCGAACGAGGGCATACCCTGCCCTTTCCGCGATCTACGTACCTTCCTGGAATCCACTGTTGTTTGTAATGTCAACCCTGCTGGTATGAGTTTTAAGTCTCTACATCTGTACAGGAAGGTTAGATGGTTAGTGAGTCTTGCTAGTTTCACATGACGCTTTTCCAGGTGTCGCCATTCAATCCTAATGTCGGATCCGTACCGATTGGATAGTAATTGTCTGTATTTTTTAGATTAGGTGTTTTCATTTATTGAGATTATTGAGAATGGTTAAAGGATCTTGAACAGAAGCGTGCGTTCTATCGCAACTATCATCAATGGACCTGGGGTCATCTCGTCAGCATCAGACAAGGCCAGACTATTTGCCAAGAACTTTGCAGCTAATTCTACCTTATGCGACAATGCCCATCAACTCCCTGTATTTTCTCCCATAACAGACAACACGCTATGCAACATACAAATATCTGAGCGTTTAAAATTTAATAAACGGAGTGTAGAGAAGCGAAGACAAAAAAAAAATGGGAAAGTCAGTTGACCGGTTCTGCCCTCGCTTTATCAAAGCTGTATCGAGGGATTTGTTTTGGAGAAAAAAAAATTTCATTTTTTTTAACCATACATAACGTAACGCAACGTGATTTTATTTGTACATATTTTCGATTCCAATTCGTTTTTTTTTTTTCTCCAAAGCAAATCACTCGATATAGCATTGATAAAGCGGGAGCGAAACCGGTTAGCTGAATCCCCCATTTTTTGTCTTTTCTTCTCTTCACTCCATTTACCTTATTTTAAACGTTTTTAATCATGAATTTAAGTCTTCCCTTCATGATTGCGTTACATAAATTGTGTACCCCTCGATAATCATAAATATTAAAAGACCGAAACATGCTCATGATTGTGTGCTCATGTAAAAACAAATAAACGTGTATATATATATATATATATATATATATATATATATATATATATATATAATTTATTATTTAAATATTTAAATATTTCTTTACATATTTATTCATTTAAATATTTTCTACACAGAATGTAAACAAAGGGCAGATAACCTCTCCCTTTAAAGCACTTAGGGAATTAAAAAAACACCACAGTATCGCTTATAAAACAGAAATAAACGATCTTATATATATATATATATATATATATATATAATTATTTTTTTACTATAATAATTAAATACCTACAGACACTAGTGTTTCATCCTTTCGGGATTCTTCAGTGCAGGGTGTCACGATTACTACCAGTCGAACGATTCGAACACCGCGACACGAGACATCTCTGGCTCGATTAGCGGAGGCCGTATCCATTCGGCTACCATTAATCATGTGAAATAGCGTTGAATTTTAAACATTATAATTTAAATGTTCATTACGTCAGACAGACAGTGATCAAATCGTTATACGATGATCTACGCATAAGAGCTAAATTGACCGACTTTTTAATTCAACAGAAAGTGCTCAACGATAAGAAACTTATTTCTTAAAGGGGCTGTTATAATTATTTTTTTACTATAATAATTAAATACCTACAGACACTAGTGTTTCATCCTTTCGGGATTCTTCAGTGCAGGGTGTCACGATTACTACCAGTCGAACGATTCGAACCCCGCGACACGAGACATCTCTGGCTTGATTAGCGGAGGCCGTATCCATTCGGCTACCATTAATCATGTGAAATAGCGTTGAATTTTAAACATTTTAATTTAAATGTTCATTACGTCAGATGGACTTCAACTTTCAGAAAAATACCACTTTTTCAACTCAATTTTCTAAAACTGTAATCACCACACCGCGGACCTTGCGGAAAATTCTTATATGAATTTTTAGGAGTCTCAACTCTATTTTATTTCTAGATGTAAGCATCACTATATATATATATATATATATATATATATATATATATATATATATATATATATATATATATATATATATATATAAGTGAACGTGCTCAATATCGATATATATATATATATATACTTTTTATTTGTTTTTACATAAGCAGTAATGTGTTGCTACACAATCATAAGCATGTTTCGGTCTTTTAATATTTAATAACTAGAGACCTCTTCAGGACATCGCGCTTAACATTAAAAGGAATCAATAACGAATCTGAAAGTTATCTTGCAGTAAGAATGTTTTTACCAATAAAAAATAAAAAAACTTTCTTACTGCTTTCAGATTCGTTACTAATTTCTTTCATTGTTAAGCCTGATTGCCTGAAGAGGTCTGTAGTTACTAAATACTCGAATACCGAAACATGCTCATGACTGTAGCAACACATTACTGTTTATTTAAAAACAAATTAAAAGTATATCCTGCTCTTCTTCGATATTGAGCACGTTCACTATATATATATATATATATATATATATATATATATATATATATATATATATATATATATATATATAGTGATGCTTACATCTAGAAATAAAATAGAGTTGAGACTCCTAAAAATTCATATAAGAATTTTCCGCAAGGTCCGCGGTGTGGTGATTACAGTTTTAGAAAATTGAGTTGAAAAAGTGGTATTTTTCTGAAAGTTGAAGTTCAATTCTCAGTGTTTTCGACCGAAAATACAACTGCTAATTACTTACTGACTTCAATCCATCTATGGCTAGCAGAACGACAGTATGTTCGTTGATTAAATAAAGGATTCCGTTCGAAATTCCGTGCATAACTCCGAGTTCGATAGAAAGATTCCTGAGTTCGACAAGAAAATACATCTGAAAAAGTAGGTTACATCGACACTTGTCCAAAGAATCCAAATAATGCGAATAACCAATCCTTAACTCTAAAAATTCAGAAACGTAATTCTCTTGTGATATTAGGCAGTATAAGAATAGCTTGGGTCAAATATATATATATATATATATATATATATATATATATATATATATATATATATATATATATATATATAGTCTCGGAAGTTTTTAAACCTTTAAAACTATATTAACAAACTTATTTAATTTTTATATTTTTTATCATTCGTTAGAAAACTATTTAGCCAGTAAATAATTAATCACCTGCAATCAATGCATCAACTTGCTCTCTCGAATTCAATATAGTACTAATGTTAATTTAAAGGGATCGTCAGTTGTTTACTAACACTGTTTCGGGAATTTAAAAACAAAACTGTATATAAAATCATGCCCCCACAGCAGTGTTTATCAAACACCACCTCCCTTAATTTCAAGAACAAAAACATGTTACAGATCTAGTTTCCTAATCGTAATTAAATTGGCTAACCTATTCATGTTATAAAAATGTCTTCCTAGAAATATATATATGTTTTCGTAGAATATATATATACATATATATATATATATATATATATATATATATATATATATATAGAGAGAGAGAGAGAGAGAGAGGGGGGGGGGCGTCCGAACGGCCTTGTTTGCATCTTGTCTATTAATAACATTGTTGTCATACACCCAGATTGTATTTAATAAAATTCACACTCCTTTCAACAGTGCAATTATATTGAGTACAAATAAACGTAAGCCTTTGCTTAACTTGTAAAAATAGTTTCAATCATGAAACTATTTTTAGTTAGGTTTTGGTTTTGATTTCGATTTGAGCTTATAACACTCCAATCATATATTTATTTACTTTTGAAATCACGACTATATATATTGGGTACACTAAAATATAAAATAGTTGACTCTGACAATAAATACGAAATCTGCATGGATTAAAATATCAAGCGTATTTTACGCACGGGCAACGCCGGGTGCCTCTGCTAGTATATATATAATTTCCGGCAAAAGTAATGAGAGAGATGAGGAATAGAGCCATAAGTGACCAGATCGATAGAGATGCCATCTTAGTGTGTATATCTCCACTTACGGCTACCGGACACGTTCAATCAAACAAGCTGGGTCCAAATTCAGCGTTTCCATATTCTGATTTCACGTCGAAAGATCAATCATTTAAATATTTGATGCAAGTGTCTGCCAGGTGTCATGTCGGACACTATTCCAGAGTTTCGATTGCGTACAGAAGAAGCTTCGCGGAAATAAACTTGTCACGCAATGCTAACCTATGAAAACCAGGAAATAAACTTGATACTTTTCTCTTGAGTCCCTGCGAGAGAAACAACACGATATCTATAGCTGTTAGGTTTACCCGTGAACCTATTATACATGATTGACTAGGCCTCACCCTAGGGTACCTTGCAGTTCAGTATATAATGGAGATGCATCGTTACTTTCTCTTTGTTATCTGATTATTAGTACAGATTTAAAACTATATACATACATATACATATATATATATATATATTTACTGTAGAAATATATTTTCTTAAGAAGCTCAATGTAATTACAGAGTAATATAGAGAATAAATGACAAAAAGTTATATTCCAAAATTCGTGATGTTGACCATCTTATAATTTATTCCATTAATTCAGTTTACTTATACAATTCTTGACAGTATATTTGTATCAGTATCTGTATCAGTGACAGATACTGTCAAGAATTGTATAAGTCAACTGAATTGAAGGAATAAATTATAAGATGGTCAACATCACGAATTTTGGAATATAACTTTTTGTTATTTATTCTCTCTCTCTCTCTCTCTCTCTCTCTCTCTCTCTCTATATATATATATATATATATATATATATATATATATATATATATATAACGGTGACGGGAGGATTCCGATATTTTCCCGATTCCGATATAATTACCGATTCCGTGCTAAATTCCCGGTTCCAACACAATTATCGATTCCGATTCCGATTCTTTATATAAATCTCTAATTGTGTAATTATAAGATCCTTATTTTCCACGATTGTCTTAAAAATCCATGTTAGATATGTAGATATTTTCGTAAACGTAAAATTAGACTATCCATTTCGGCTTTACTCATATTATAAAATTGATAAATGTTTTGTTTTGTTTTTTTTCATTATTACCAGCAATGGAAGATTTTACTTTAAACAAGATGAATTAAAAAAAAACAATTAACAGAATCACACTGGCATTGGAAAATAGGCATCAATTTTTCCGATTCCGATACCCCCAAATCTTCCGATTTTTCCGATTCCCGATTCCGATTCCGATTGATCGTCCCTAGACTAATGTATATATATATATATATATATATATATATATATATATATATATATATATATATATATATATATATATATATATTAACCGAACTTACAGCCATCTAGTTTATAGTGGAGATTCTAACCACTATGCAAACAGGCGGATACTGCTGGTAAGTAATATTTTAACGGTTTATTGAACTATTGTGAACCATTAAAGAGTGCGATATTTGTTTATTTATGAAGACTTTTGCATTGAGTACATCTACCAATGTTTCTTTCAGTCTTCTTTTCTGGTTGTTTGTTTGTCTTTCTTTTCATTTTTCTCATAAACTACTGGCCTAAAATCACTGAAATTTGGTCTAGATATTTATCATAACATATTGCAGCGAATTAAATATTATAATATCTGTGTGGTGCATAGTTAGGGATTAATAATGATTAATAGGAATTGCTCACCATGGTATAACATTTCTCGTTACATTTTATCAGAAACCTCTTGGACGATCTAGATAAAATTTCGTCGTATGGGCCTTTGTTAATATAAGGTGATGCGAACTAAGTATTATGATATCTGTTCCGTGCACAGTTTATAAAGATTAGTCCTCACAATATCACATCTTTTTATAAGCATATTATAAAGTACTCATTTTAAGTAAACGGTTATTACTTTGCACATTTCTAACGCGCTAAAATGTCTCGTGTATACATAGAGAACGCCAAGATACGGCATTAATCCGTTCCGAGGTTGGAATCATGGGGTGAAATCGTCGCATAGCGGAACCTAAGCAAAATTTTATACAGTACATATTAAAAATTAGTAACAAAATATAGTACAGTATATAATACACATGTATATAATCAAATAACATTATAAATAACACAGTAAGGCGGGGCAAATACTGTCACCAGGTTCATAACCTGAAAAAAACATATCCTGCGGCCACTGTATTTCGAGGTTCTCATATATATATATATATATATATATATATATATATATATATATATATATAAAGCTGAACGTGTGTGTGTGTGTGGTCACGAATAGGCTCCTATATGGTTGACTATTTTAAAAAAACTGATTACATATAATGATAGAATATGTATCGAGGATCAGGAATGGGTATGTTTGATCTGGCAGAACGGTAGTTCATAAAAATTGTGGGGTTTGTGTTCGCGCCTGGCCCCCAAAGTATGGGAATAAAAAATGAAAAAAACGTTTACAAGGGTTTTTGATATAGATGTACATTAGAATACTTTGATAAGTATATTTTAACTTAAATAGGGACGGTATAATAAAATTGTGGGGTTTGTGTTCGCCCCTGTACTCCATGGAAATATAGCACAAACTTTAACAGAGACTTTTCATATCTATTTGCGTAAGTATACTTTGATAATAATTTTTCAGTTTGAAGAAATATGGTATAATAAAATTATTGGGTGTTCGTTCGCGCCTGACCTCCATAGAATGTAAATATGCCACAAAGTTTAACAAGGTTTTTTAAAAGGGTTGAGGCTCCACAGTAACACCTTAACTTTAATATTAATTTACGTTAGCTTTTATTTATTTTTTTATTTGAATCATATTGTGTCGAATAAATTCGCCTCATAAATTCACGTTTTTATTAAAGTGAAAGTCCCCCCTTCCCAAAAAAAGTCGGAACTTTAGACAATTATCGACAAAAATTTTGCATAACTCTGTTTTTTTCCTTCTCCACTTGCACGTGGCACTCTTTCGAAAATAGATAAAGAGATAGATAATAACAAATAAGGACGTCACTTGTTATCGTGTAAAAAGAAGAAAAACTCCTGCTCACGTGATTACGTATCTTTTTAAAAACATTTACATAAACTTTTTATTTTTATTTATAAATCTGTTTAAGCTATTTTGTCAGTGTACTAGAAGAAATTCAGTTGATTACAACCCTTTCTGCGTGTTCTTTACATTACAATAGTACAACCCTGAATCCGACGGCGCAATGCTACACTGTTCAATAATGTAAAACTGAAACGAAGCTGCTCTGCTTGAAAAGGGCGCCATTTTCTTCTTATTCATATTTATATCGATTATTTGCTTTAAAAAACTAAAGTAATTACGTGTTTACTTTTTTAATATCCCATTTTGTTGTGTCGGGTTATTTTACCAAAGTAAGTAAAGCTTCATTACTTTCCAAAACTGTTTTTGTTTCTTTGTTTTCGATATTTCGTCGATATTATTTAGTAAGAGTGTTTAGCAGAAAAGCCAACAAACGACTTCCCGAAAAAATAAATATACAAGAAATAAATGTTACCATAATCAATAAAAGTTCAGTTCATGTTTTTTTTGTTTTGAAATAGTTTTTAATGCTCTTTACTTTAAATAATTTCAGCGAACCGAAATTAAAACGAAATTTGAGGCGATAACCACTTAAATGAATTTGTATATAAACTACACATGCCATAATCGAATATTCCTCAAGCACAAAATAACGGAAAACGTTAAAATATGTTTATAAATATTCCTTATGTTGACGGAACTCTCTTAAATTGTTAATGCAGAATGCTCAGGTGCCCCTCCTTCAAATTGAAAACGGGGCTCTCAATTTCAAAGTCGCTGCCATTTTGATTTTTTTACAAACTATTTAAAAATACAAACCAATGAACTTTTCTACCATAAAAGTAAATTTTATTGACTATGGTAACATTTATTTCTTGTATATTTATATTATTATATATATAACATTTCTCTTTGTAAGGAAACATCATTTTGTTGGTCACTCTTGGCTACGAATGGAAACAAAGTTGATATAAAAAAATATATTTTCGCGAAAATTATCTTTACTTTCATCATATTTTGCTTAGGGTAAAATTTTTGAGTATCGAAACCTATCTCTTTACAACCCCCTCCTTTTCATAACCTATCATACTTTCATCAATCAGAGTCCATTTTCTGTAGGCTGTTTTTGAACCCAGTCAACGATCGGTACTTCTGCTAGTATATATATATATATATATATATATATATATATATATATATATATATATATATATATAAGAAGCTCCGACTAGCCGGCGATCGGGTTTCGATCCGGGCTTGAGGTATTTGCTTGCCTAGCCGTACTGATGAGCTGTGAAACAGCGAAACAGTACTGTATGTGGATGACCATATATATATATATATATATATATATATATATATATATATATATATATATATATATATATATAATATACGGCCAAATAAAACATGGGCGATTTTCTAAGTGAAACGATCTTCGAGACGAAGACGCTATTAATCGTATTTAACGTTAAAAACTTCGACAAGAAATCTAAGTTTATAAACGATAAAAATAAACACTAAAATAGTGTAGAGTTCATGGCGTAACGGTTAACGTGCCACACTGTAATACACATTGTCTGGAGTTCGATTCCTATATACAGTCAAGTTACGCTGACGAGTGGTAGATACATCGAAACAGGATTGTGCTAGATTACTGTTTTAAAAATAATAAAATAACTATATATACATTACTTAAAACAACGATAAAGAAGCAATAAAGACACAGTATTTTTCGATTCCAATTTTCACAAAATGAAAAGATTTCGGAATATATTATCATGTTATATATTTTCTTCTCTTTTTCCATTTTTTATTAAAATCCAGTTCCTGGAAAGGAAAACATCATTGTTTGGCCGAAACTTCGGTATACCGTAGGGATTCGCTACTAAGCTCATATTGTAGCCAAGAAGCTTATAAGATTTGATCTTCACTTTTTACACTGACCTTGAAGAGTTCGGTCATATTTTAAATTTTGACGGTATTTCAACTTTTGATGTTTAAATATTTGATATATTGACAACAATCCCCATCATGGGGAATTTCAATCGGATCAGATAAATAGTTTTTGTGTCAATTGCTTACTTTGGAAATTTTTTTGTAGATATTGAAAAGTAAGTCTCAAATAATATTTTGGCTCATCCTTACGTTGTCAAGCGTATATAAACAGGCTTTACGACTAACTTACGTTTTTTTCTTTTTTCTTTTATGTTATTTTTGTTGTTTCGTCCTTACGCATATATACGTAGTTCACTATAAGAAACAAGACATATAGTACAGCCAATTTCCACTTACATGTGTAATTTTGAGGAATAGAAAACTTTTGCTAATAACGGGAGCATTGATAAAACAAAATACAAACAGCTGTACAACCATGTAGATGTTCAAGCAAACTTCTATTCGCTATTTGAATGACTTCAATCGAGACATTCTTCTAAATTTATACTAACAGTCTTAATAGGTTTATCTCTTGGTGCTCCCCTTGTAATTGAGGTTTAATTCATTATGGTGAACTTTCTTGTTCTTATCTGTTTGGTTCGATAAATATTGAAACATTGGTTCTGTAATATGAGAAACTACTTACAAAAGCGACATCGCAACCGTTTGGTATGTTGAGTGCGAATATTTTGAAAAGAAAAAGAAAAAAAATGGCTGCCCTAATGCAATGTTTTTTAAACTCGCGATATCGAATTCTTACGTGTGGGTGAGATTTGGCGTTGTCATGCGTAACGTCCTAACCCAATGAAAAGGTGGATGATCAAGAGAATAAAGAGAAAAGCCAATGAACTCAAGCGTTGCGCTTGGTCAGTAAGAGATCACATATTGATACAGGGTAACCTTAGCTTGTATGTATTTTCTAATGGAATCGCTCCAGACAATGCATGAAGCCACTTAATCTAAGAAGCTAAAATATAACACTTTAAGGTTAAAAAAGACAAGTGTTATTACATAAATAGATTCCAACTTCGAAAGGTTGCTCTATCTTGTTGCCTTCCTTATTTATTTCCGCCCATTTCTTGGTTTGTGGCATGGAATATTTCGGTGGAGATCTCATATTTATACGCAGTGTTTTTTGCCTAAATCTAAATTTCTTGTGTTTCTGTGGGGAAACCTATAATAATAGATGTTTTTTTATGGGAATCATTTTAGACAAAGTATTAAGCTATTTGATGTATAGTGTTTAGAAAATATTACTTCAAGTTCAAAAAGTAACCAATAAGTGTTATATGGACAGATTCCGACACAAAAACAGCAATTCTTCTTCATTTGTCAGAAATATCACTCAATGAAACGTGAGGACACAATCAAAGAAACGAGTGTTACGATGTTATCGGAAGTAGAACATTCTCCTTAAGACAAATATTTTAAGACAAATTTGTTCAAGTATATTCTGGCAATTCAATTTTGTTCAAGTCTAATCAATAAGGTTTGCAAGGAATATGACAAGAATTGCTTCAGTTTCCATGTATTTTCTTCTTCTAAGTAGAAAGAACAATTCTCCATTTGGATAATTATTATAATTGCACATTGGGAGAATTAAAACCCAACAAAATGAACTTGTTTTTGAACTTTTATTTCTATCAGAGAAAGTCGAATATTTCATTTTATTTTTATATTTTACTGTAAAATAAACAATTTTTATATAAGAATATATTTCAGTCCGTTCTTTTAACAATAAATAACAAAAAAATTTATAGAGTATTTCCAGATATTTTAAAGTTAGGAGCATTTTTCACGACAGTTTGATGATGATGATGATGATGATGATGATGATGATGATGATGATGATGATGATGATGATGATGATGATGATGATGATTATGATGATTATGATGATGATGATTTAACTAAAACGATCGATGAATTTAATATTTTAGCACCGGGCGTAATTTATTTCTTTGAAATATATTTAAAACTTTTTTTTGTTTTTGTTTGTTTTATAACATTTTAACTGTAAATATTTTATACGACTAAAACAGGAAATGAAATAGGACATTTTCTATTCTCTCCTGAGACATACGAGCAACACAAATTAATCAAAAAATCATTAACAAATCAGTTTTAATTAAAGTTTTGATATGAACTAAAACTAAAGAGTACATACAATTTTAGTTAACATAT
The DNA here is from genome assembly GCF_053919585.1 of Euprymna scolopes. Taxonomy (NCBI): domain Eukaryota; kingdom Metazoa; phylum Mollusca; class Cephalopoda; order Sepiida; family Sepiolidae; genus Euprymna; species Euprymna scolopes. The sequence continues at coordinate 65,812,772 of NC_136505.1, forward strand.
TTTCTTGTGTTTTATCTTATAAATAAATGTTGTTTGCACCATGCTGAAGTAATATTATTTTGAAAGCCATTTTTAATAGGGATGTGCTTTCTAACTACTCTGCACTTTCACCTAACAATTTAATAAAATAGGGGGTTGTTTTACTATAAACATAGATTCGAGAAAGTTGTCAAAAACAAATATATAACAAATAAAGTTTATTAACGGCAAGATAAATTACTTATCTACCTAACTGGATAAGATTTTAGTGTTTTTATTTCATGTAAAATGTTTATTCGGTTCGAAAATCATAGTGTTTATCGATATATTTAAAAAAGATAAATGGTGGCGAGCTCGTTGTTGAATACGTTAAGTTTAGGAAAATAAATTCAAACTAAAAAACTATACAAATTACTGTTAGAAATTCACTCAGTATATGCTACCGTGACATAGGCTGGCATATATTGAGTGTGTTTCTAACATTATGTGCATAGTAAAACAAACCCCCAAAACAGATTCCTTAAAATTTAAGTTTACTTGGAAATACTATTTAAATACGTGTGCGTACACTGAACAAGCACGATTATTATTATTATTATTATTATTATTATTATTATTATTATTATTATTATTATTATCAGCATCATTATTATTTTCATAATAATAATAATGACTGGTGTATATGAAATCGACTAGCGCCACACCAACTTGTTGCGAATGGTTAAGGAGGATGGAAAGGCCGAGGCGGGAGAGTAGTAACCAGATCTCGACTGGAAGTGTGCAGTTCAAATTTGTTACTTTGGGGAGGCATTTTGTCACGTGAAACACCAATGGCCGATGCCAACGAGAAATCAATGACAACGGCTGTTGCGATACTGTGCAATCATCTGCACAAGTGGTCAAGAGGTCGAGAACTTTGGAAATCTGGGGAGACTTGTTGTCGCTTGGTCTCGAGGGAAACCACAGGTTACTGCCAGTGAGCGATCACTGATGATGGCCTGTGAGACAACTCCTGATGAGTGAAATAATAATAATAATAATAATAATAATAATAATAATAATAATAATAACAACAATAATAATAATAATAATGTCCTTTACCAAATTCACCACCACCCTGATTTAATATCGTAGATGTTTACTATAATTTCTTAGTTTTTAACCAATGTTCACATTATGGTATGATTGTCTTTTAGTAGTTATGTGAACTTCATTTTCGTATTCATGTATTCGGCACTAGTATGAAAATGAAGACTATAACGGAGTATAACTATGTAACTGATGAAAATATGCAACACATTTTGATGAAAAACATGGAGGGAAAATGGACATAGAAGAACAGAAAAGCGAAGCTTTAAATATAATTTCTGTATTTAAAGTAATAGTTATTTAAATATTTCAACATATAATCATTGGGGGGAAATCCAGCTTCCCAATAAGGGGCACTCTGGATAGGAACACAAATAATCTCAGTCATGAAAGATTTCTCCGCCACCGACTGAGGACAGAAAAGGTGAGGTGTAGCATCAGAACAGATATTACACTGTGATCTTGTCCCGAAAACCAAGAAATGTCTGTGTTTAATAAAAGACTAATTACAATGGATGAGATCCCAGTCTATCATTATGATTCAGGAACTAAAGTTAATGCAGTTGAAACACTTGAACTTACTACGTTGCCCAAAAAAAGCAAAGTGTAGTATCTGTTCTTCAGATGCTGCACTACACTTTTTTGGTATCAGTTAATGGAGGAGAAATCCTTCATGACTGATACATTTATTTTTTTTATTACTGACCAGAGTTTCCCTTTTTGGGGAGCTGGTTTCCCCCACATTAAAAACCGACCTTATGTCTAACCCTTATGAGGAGGCAAGTAAACAAAAAAGAGTACGCTGGCAAGGTCAGGCTCACATCCATCTGCAACCATGACGAAGTAGAGATGACAGATTTCTTATTACGCTTCACTTTTGAGAGAAATTAAAATAAGCGATCAAAACAAAGATGCGGGGCAAGATCAGTTAATATATCATCCGGTGAACAACGCGCATGTCGCCAGATCAGAAGCACGGGCGTGTGACTATGAAATCCTCCCCCACCCCATATCCTGACCTTTAACTCTCTGACTTTCACCTTTTAAGTCATGAAATTATTTTTGAAAGGAAAGTGTTCCCTATGTAATTTATTTAAAAGATCGTACACCAAAGGTGACTTTTATGAAATGGAAGAAAAGTATGGTAATGATGCTCTGTTATATAAACTTGTAAATCTCCGGAAGTCGCGAATCCAAACAATTTGATTCTCGAAGTCACGTTGTGGGTAGGGTCCAATCTGGTGTGTTCTACAAAAAAGGTCTGCAGAGCTGCATCAAACGATGGGAAAAATGCGAAACTGAGTTTTTTTTCTAGTGTAATAACTGTGCTAAATTTTAATGTTCTACTGCTATGAGAAATGTGTCAGGTGCATTACTTATTGAACGCCTTGTGTGTATTGTTTTTAAAGAAATGGATTTCTAGAATTTTAAATCAATAAATAAAGACATAATCGGTTTATTTCTTTAAAAAAATATTTAGCTAGCAATAACAATTATTTGTACGGAATAAAAAAAAAACATGCTTTATTTTGGAGTATCACCTTGATAAATATTAATTAATACAAAAAGAATATTATTTTTCACAGGATTCTGTGTTTTATTGTTTAATTCGATTCCACAAACTATCACCATCGACCGGTTTACTTGCATTATAAACTCATAGATGTTTATACAGTCTATTTTATTTATTATGTATGCTCAGGCGTTGTCTGGTTTCTCTTTCCTGCTAAATTACTTAACTGTTATCCTACGGGTATACCATCTACAAACCAACGTGGTCTTTTTCTATCAACCCGTGCTTTTAGTAATTTTCTCGCTTTAATTTCGAACTGTTTTCATAGTGAGATTAAAACGTTTGACCTAGAGGTAAGGTTAGTATAAGCGTCAAACCTTTATAATCAAAGTAAGTCTACGATCAATGGTCAGAGGTGGAATAACTAATAAGCATCGGCTAATCACGGTTATTTGCAAGTTTTTTTTTTCTGTTTGGAAATCTTTTAGCCATACTGCGTTCAAATCTACATCTATCATGTCGAACTTCTGCGACAATGATTGCTTGTTTTCCTTTTATTTCATGTCAATGCGCATCGATGAGGTTTTATTGTCATGATAGATTTATTGGGAAAATCATGTTTTCTGAAACTCAATGATTTTTGTAACAATCTTTTCTTTTACTTCTTTTCAATAAAAGGCGTAAACCTGGGTTTATACGCGTTATGTTATTTTCTTTCTTTGGTAATAATGTTAGCATTTGTTTATTTAGTTATTTTATTTTATACTTTTTGAAGCTTTGTGTCTTCTTACAGGCTCTACTTACTTGCTTCCGTACAAGTGCAGAGTTAGACACACGGTTAGTGTTTAATGTAGGAATAAACCTAGCTCCCTAATGATACGGGTGCGCTGGGAAGGAATAATTTTTTTTTAAACCTAGGTTCCTAATGATAGGGGTATGCTGGGATGAGATAAAAAATTTACAAACATATAGCTCCCTAATTGTAGGGGAACGCTGGGGGGAATAAAAATAAAAATAAATCTAGCTCCCTAATGATAGGGATACGCTCAGATGGGATAAAAAATTTAAAAATTTAGTTTCCTAATGATATGGGGTACGTTAAATAAAATCAAGCTCCCTAATGATAGAGGTATGCTGGGACGGGATAAAAATAAAAATTCCCAAGGCTAAAAGAATGTCTCCGTCACTAAATTAAGACAGAACGGATACTGCATTTTGCTAGAAGCGCAAATCCTAAAGAAAATAGTTGCCCCTATATACTTCCCTCATTACAATAATAGAGTTAAAGAAACTGCCAGTTTTAATACGAAGAAAATCAAGTTCCTCTATTAGAGAAACTTCAGATTTGGATAAAATACAGAAAAGATGAAATGAAATGTAACATTGAAACAGATACTGTAGTTTACTCCTTGTTAAAAAGCTATGAATTTATCAAAGTTAGATACCTCGTGGTTTAGCTTTATTTCTTGCCATTGTGTTTTCATAAACATCAATTATTCTGTTTCTGATTTTATCAACTCCAACAACTCTGCCTTTTTCCTTGCTCCGGACATAACACTCAACTACCTCAGGTACTTTAAGCCATGTATTCGCTTGAGGTAACCATTATTTCCATAGATTTCTACTCCTTTACTACCTACCCAATTTTTTCAACACCAATTCAAGATTCGTCCGACTATCCTGATTCAGACACAAAATCGTTTCTATTGGTGAAACCCAAATTTAAGAGATTTTTAGAATTGTAAAGTCACATTTTAGTTAAAGCTAATCCCTACTTCATTCTTATCGGGGATGATAGCACGTATCAGGGATCTATGAATGGGTGAAATAAGAAACTATCGATTACTAAAACTACGCCACCAAAACAAATCAATCCGGAAATCAATCATATACAAATATATATTCACTACTGAGTCTTTCCTGTTAATAACAACAGGAGACGGAAAAATATTCCTAAGACAGAGTATAACGCCGAAATATATATATCTATAAAAGTGAACGTGTCTGTCTGTGTGTCTGTCTGTCCGTCTGTGTGCATTTCCCGACGCAATAACTCTGTTAATTTTTAGTCTACAGACTCGAAATTTGGTATACAGGGTACTGAGATTTGGGAAAATCTATGTGATTGGTTTTTGAACAGATATTTGGCTGATAAGAGGTCAAAATTCAACGATTTGACTTTTGAGAACTCTACCAAACTCTTTCGACAATTTGGGGTCTAAACACTTGAAATTTTAGATAGAGGTTCCTTGGACATGGATCTAACTTAATAACGATTTGAGCCCAAAACAATAAATGTTAAAGGGTCATAATAGGGGTCAAAATAACCGTTTTTTTTGTTTTTTTAGTTTTTTTTTTTTTGCTCAGCATACACTTCCAAACACCCAGGCAACGCCGGGCACCCATGCTAGTTATAAATAATTTTAAACAAATATATTTTTGTATATTTTACAAAATCTTCGCGTTGTAATTTGGTACCAAACGTCTAATAGACTCGAAATTTGATATACATGGTATTGAGATTTGGGAAAATCTTTGTAAGCTGTTTTCGGACAGAAATTTGGCAATTACGGGGTCAAGGTTCAACGATTTGACCTTTGAGGACTCTACCAAACTCCTACGACAATTTTGGATATAAACAATTGAAATTTTAGATATAGGTTCCTTGGACATAGATCTAACTTAATAGCTCGATTTGAAGGGTCAAGGTTAAAAGAAATTTGACCTCTGCGGTCTCTACTAAATTACGCAGACAATTTCTTGTCTAAACATTTGAAATTCTACATAAAGGGTATTCAGACAATGGGCAAGCTTTTTAATCTGTTTGGATCGAAAATTTGAGCAACCAATATATAAATGTATGTATGTATGTTTGCATGTCTGCCTAAAACTCTACAGAGGCGACGGATTTTCACAAGATCAGTAACGTTTTGAAGCTCCACCCTTCAGACGACGAATACCGAAAAATTGGCTAAAAACATTAATTTGTTCACCCTCAACTGGGCACTTTTCTGCGGGGAGGGGTCGCTTTTTTCGCCGATATTTTCGAAAGTCATCACCACTTTTCGATTGTCTGGCCTTAATTTAAGCCTACGTCACTTCCGGTTTGACGGTGGTCGTAACAGTAAAGACATTACGTTTTCCCCCGTTCTTTTCCTACTTCACAGTACGGGTTCGAACCTGCCTTCCTACTACCACTTTTTTTGCTCAACAGACACCTCCAAACATCCAGGCAACGTCGGGAACCCATGCTAGTATATATATATATATATATATATATATATATATATATATATATATATATATATATACCAGGGTAGCCTGATGAAGTCTCATTGTCTGAAACAGATGGCTGTTTGTAGCACTCAAGGGAACTGTTTATCTTTGAATAAATAAACGTTTTTCTCTTGTTATCGAGCACTATCTAATAACCTAGTTGTATTCATTAGTACCTACTTTTGAGCCTGAATATATATATATATATATATATATATATATATATATATATATATATATATATATATATATATATTAGAGAGGGAATAAGACCTGGAGTCTAAAGAGCAAAGTTTATTTTAATGTATTTATACTTAAAAAAAACAGTACTCGTAGTAATGTAGATATATAGTAAGGTCAATAAGTATATTTATCCTAGAGCTATATATCAATATTGAGTGTAAAGATTGATAATTGTAAATTATTGTGATGGGGTTAAATGGTAATAAGAACGAAGCAACACAGGACTTTTATGAAACGAAACATGTATTCACATAAATTACAGACAAAGCTAGTTGAGTAATACCATTCCTCAACGGTGTGGCGTGTGTACCCGACCTCCTTGGTCGTGTGCCAATTTCTGACTCCCGGCACCGGTACTCGATACCGGAAATGACGTCACCAACGAGAGTGACGTTATGAAACAGTGAAGGGGCGTCTCCAACACCCCCTCCCAAGCTTTTTGGTTATAAAAGCTGTCAGTACCTCTTCCTTTTAGGGTTACAATCAATGGCTGGGTAACCTTTCCCTTACGGAAAGACCGCCGTAGTTTAGGTGTTGGTTGAGGAGGTTCAAGATCAAAAGTTTCGAAGACAGTGTCTATCGGCTCATCTTCCAATTGTTGACTGTCGCTGGTTTCAACTGATCGACATCTTAGTTGGTTCTGGTAACGTTTGTGGGTATATGTTGGTCCTTGGATTATATATACCATGTCAGCGACTCTCTTAGTAATTATACTCACCTCCCAGAATGATGAATTTACTGGGTACATAAGTGGTCACTAGTGGCCTTGATTGTTTGGGTAAGAGCTTGTCAAAAACGGATCTCACTTTCCCCGGAAACATCGTTTCTGCAGGTGAGACTGCTGTTGGTGTGTTCGGGTTGGGTGTAATCCTATACACGTGTAGAAATTGTTGAAGAGCTTCCTTTTTAATCTCCGGTAGAAACACCGGGAGTTCTCTGATTGTGTTGCTCATCATCGTTTTTATTTCCCCGTCCGCCCGAAGAGTGGTAATGATGGAATTTTCAAACAGATCCCTTTTAAATGGTATCAGCCTAGATATGCTATCCACATGGCTAATTTGTTTCTCATCAGTTTTGTCAGCCTCCTTAGGTTGCTTTGGCTTGGGCGCGGGGTTTTTTTTCTTTTTTTTTTTTTTTTTTGCTTCCAGCTTTGCAGTTTTATTTATTTATTTATTTATTTATTTATTTTTGCCTCCTTTGACAGATTCCGTTGAAGCTTTCTTTTTCAATTTCTCTGTTGCTGCAAATGGGACGTTTCGTTTCTTTTTTAAAACGGGCAGAGTGTTTTCTTTTAGTTCGAATCTTGTACATTTTCCTAGTTCTGGTGAGAATACTTCTGGAAATTCCTCTTTAAACTCGTCCTTCAGTTGTTGCGCTTCCGTAGACGAGTCTTCTACCTTATGACTGAATTTATTCATAGGTCGGTCCCACAATTCGAATCGCTCAATCCAATCAGTACCGAAGAGGTTTTCGGATATCCTATGTACATACACTTTCACTTTTTAGTAACACCATTTAAGCTCACCGGGAGTGTGAGCTCTCCCTCAAATTCCACTTTATCGCCTGTCACAGCTCTAGCTGATTTGTTCGTCTTCCGCATGGTTGGTTTCCTTAGCCTTTTCCACGTCTTAAGGTTAATGATAGGCAGGTCTGATCCAGAATCTAATTGTAGATTGCACAGTTTTATTTGCGATGTTAACTGTGAAATATTTTCGCCGGTTCTTATCCGAATCCAAGTCGAATCTAGTCTTTCGGACGCTGTTCTTGACCTTGTTCTTCCTGCACTGGGTCGCTTTGTGGCCCTTCCTGCCACATTCGTTGTAGTACTTATTTTTGTAAAAACATTGACTCAAGCAATGTTTCCCGCCGCTGCGATAGCACAGGCTTGTAGGGAATCCGGGTCTTGTGATTGGGTGGTACTTATTAAGTGTAGCCTGAGTTTTCTTACTTCCAGCTTTGCTTTTTCGGGGCGAGTATTTTTCCGGTCTGAAGGCTGTCCTTCTAATGAATGTTGCGCCTGACTCCTCAACGTGTCTCGAGTTGTTCCTTACGCAGACTACCCGTTGATAATCCTCAGCCAATTTCTAGAGGGTGAGGCCCTGTTCGCTCTCAAGTCTAGAGAGAACACGTCGTCTAATCTCAGCGTTTTGGATGAGATTAGACTCTGCGCAAAAATTAAACACTTGAAGTCATCTGCCGATAAATCAGATAGACGGAAATCATCGCAGTGTTTATTTACCACGGACGCGAACGTCAGGTATTCATCGTCGCCGCTGTTTTGCAGGCTCAAGCACTTTCATCCTCTATGAAAGAGGGTAGAATTCGGGCTGAACAGTTCGGATAAAAGTTTGACCGTTTCAGAAAATTCCAATTCACTCGTCTTCCTTGGGAGAATATAATCCACAAACTTTCTTTGTTCAGTGGTTCCTAATTTACTCAAAAGTAGGCGAACTTTCTTAGCGTTGCTCCACTCTTGACAATCCACGGTGAATAGTTCCTCATATCTCCGATAGAAAACGTCAAACGTCCCATCCAACTCCTGTTGGTATTTGAACGTTTCTATAACGTTCCATATTGTACTTTGGGAAAAAGTAAAACTGTGTTCCGTTCTATCGAATATTTTTAACAATGGCTCTTCTTGTCTCTGTTGTTGAAGTAGCATTCTCTCTTCCAACCCCTGTTGCCTCTCTTGAAATTGTAAATGGAGCTGTTTATCACGTTCTTTTAAATTTATATATATATGTACTTATATATATATATATATATATATATATATATATATATATATATTAAAACGTTTGACTCGTGTCCAGCTAATCTTTATCTAATATTTCAAGTGTTTAGACATAAAATTGGCGGAGGAGTTTGGTAGAGTCTGCAAAAGTCAACTCTTTCAACTTTGACATCTTGGCAACCAAATTGTCGTCCAAAAACTAATTTGAAAGCTTGCTGCATGTCTGAATACCTTTTATGCAAAATTCAAATGTTTACACACAAAATTGGCTTAATAGTTTGCTAGAGACCGCAAAAGTAAAATCTTTAGAACTTTGACCCCCTTAGCAGCCAAATTTTAGGCCAAAAACCGATCAACAAGCTTACCCTATGTCTGAATACACTTTTACGTAAAATTTTGAATGTTTAGAACAAAATTGGCTGAGTAATTTGGTAGAGATCGCAGGGGGTCAATTTATTTAAACTTTTACCCCAATATTGACACTTTAACATTTATTGTTTTAGGTTCGAATCAAATTAAAGAATTTTTTAAAGCTAACATTTAGATCTCCGCATGTTGGTACAGTCGGGGAAACAGAAAGCAGGGGAATAATGCAGGCTGTTGGAGGAAAGGAGTTATATGAGTAGGGCATCTCTTGGACTTTTATAGTAAAAATGTGTGATTTTTCTACTGTGTGGGTTATGAATATTTACAACCATCGATGGACGTTACCAAAGCAATGCTCCTTATTTTTATTCAACCCGAATAGACCAGAGGAGATTAATATTGCATTACTATAATGACTAAAAATTCGTGGCCTTAAACTATGTTCTCTACTTAATCATTTTGCCTGTCTATAATTATGAAATCGGTGTTTGTTTCTAAAGCATAAACGTATATTAAGAAATCATAGCTGTAATATAAATGACGCTGTTGAATGTTTCAAAAGTTCAACGCTTTTTAACCTCAAAATACGTCAACATAATACGAAATAGTTTTTTTTTTATCATATAAACTGTATGAAAATAAACTTTTCTTTACTGAAATTATGGGCTATTTTTTATATTCTATGTTATTTTGTTCATTTGCTATATATATTTTCTTTATTTTCAATCTCATTAAAATCTGATCTATCAAACAAACCCTCAAGTGACATCATCGCTTAGCTATCTGCTTTTAATTGAAAACATAAATATATATTTTTTAGGTTTATCCATAGAGTTGAAGAATTATTCTTAGCAAATGTCATATACTTGTTACTACCTGTTTAGAATATATTACCGGATGCGAAAAGACACACAAACAATCAGGTACTTTCTATTTTAGATCAATATCAATCAATATCAATAAAGGTTTTATCACAATAAGGAACCCCTCCCTGGACTTTAGCCATCGATCTCTGTCCTGAGCTATCCGCTGCCATGGGGAGCCCATGTGTTGTATCAAGTCGTTCCGCCATCTTATTATTGGTCTTCTCTTTGGTCTCTTATGTTCACCAGGTGCCCATTCCGTTCTCCTGGTAGTTCATCTGCTGTCATGTTGTATAGCTACGTGCTCTGCCCATCTGTGATTGCATGTTTTGATGGCAGTATTGATGTCAATAACTCTTATTTGTTGGCGGATCTAAAAGTTCGTCTTTCTTTTTTGTAGAGACATTTTAGATATACGTCAATCAAACTTAAGGTCACGAGATATAGATTATAAACGTACGCTAAACATTATGGTTGAAGGAAATATGATTGTCTATGTGACGAGTTTGAGGTGCATTAGTGGTGTACAGATATGGTTGACTGACAGGGTGGCAGCCCCAGGAATCCTTATTTAGGGTGGAAGCATACAACCATATTCAGATTATCTCAATATCTCTCAGACTATCTCAATATTTTTCAGTACTAGGATATATACTTGAATTTTGGGAGTATACAATCAATTAGTTGGTTCCGGGCATCACAAGAGAATCTCCAGGTCTCTGCACACCACTGATTTGCGCTTTGTTTCTTACCCGTCTGTTGGTTGCTGTACTTTACTCCTAAACTCAAGTAATGACTAATTTTTTATTTATACTGCGTTTCTCTTTGTCTGCAAACTTTTACTATCCAAGACTTCTTCAGATTAAATACTTACCGAAAACTTTGTGTTTTTCTCTGCAAGCTTTTATAATTCAAAGCATCTCTCGATTAATATTGCCATTTTGTTTGAAACAACATTTCTCTTCTTTCCTAAACAAAAAACGACTTTCAACTCGAAATTCTGGCCCCAAATGAAATCAGTTTTATGTTCTACCATAACCAATATTTTAACCATGTTTAGTGACCATTGATCAAGCTGTGAAGAAACAAACTAATACGACCAAACCATAACTTACGCTCCAGCGAATGTTATACAACTGACACGTTCTTAAGATAGTATATACTTACAATAGTAGCTTAGTTGTGAAATACTGTTCTGTTTTCATTTCGAAGTACCAATTATGAATAATAATTCTCAACATTTGTCACTGATTACAAGGCGAAGTGGAATTCGAAGGTAAGGTTTGATAAGATGAAAATGAATACCAGTCGAATGATGAGCAACACTATGGAAGTACTAATATTGATCAATGGTATGAATCGAGTTCGATTACTTTGGGGTCGACCATGATATTTATTTGATGACATTGGATTTTAAGACGAATAAGTTGTATTCAACAGGGAAACAACCTCGCGCCAATTTGTTCCATTTGTGGGGAAACCCTTGCAAAGAAGCACTGCTCATGAAAATTCTGTCGCACATGGAAGGAGGAAGCAGAATGTCTTTTAATTGTAGTAAGAATACGAGTTCTTGCTGTATATATCTTACAAGTAGGAATTAAAAACAAGCAAGCTGATTTAATCAACGCATGTTTTCATAATACATTTTTCCTAAAGTTGATTTCTTATATATATATTAATGCCATAAAATTCATAGGAAAATATTCCTCTATTTTAAGATTGAGATATATTTTTAAGAAAATCTATTTTATGACGCATCTCTTACTGACTTACTGTCGAAAGACCTCTTCCTCTTTCACTGTAAGATGTATGACCCCCCTCTCTTATTCCTTCGTCCCTCTCTCTATCTCTCTATCTCTTGCTCTCTCTCCCTCTCTCTCTCTCTCTCTCTCTCTCTCTCTCTTGCTCTCTCTTTCTTTCCCTATGTGTGTTTATTAGCAATTGAATGTACCTATTTACAATGCCTCCCCGCGGAACAGAGTTAGACACCAGGGTCGTTTTTTAACGTGGAGAAAAGGTACAAAAATAAAAAAAAATTCTCAGTCGTAAAGGACTGCTCCTCCACCGAAAGAGAACAAGAAATGGAAGTGCAGCATCTGAAGACCAGATACTACACTGTAATCAACAAAGAAAAAAACTTAAAATATATGGAATAGTCCGTCACAAACAAAAGGGGATAACACCGAACATTAAAAAGATTTAACACGTAACCGAGAGACAAGGGGAGATATAACAGGCAGTAACCGATTATTTTGGAATTTTGTCTTTTATTTTATTTATTTTATTTCTTTTCTATTTCTTGCTGGCACTGGAAATTCACTATTTTTATATCAGACGAGGGAATTCTTGTCAACATTCTGACAACCTATGGAAAAGCTTTCTCTTGGTAAAACAATTTCTATCCAGACCTTCCGTAATGTGGTATGGTCTGATTTTGTCTTATCAGTTTATCTTCACATGAATTATCCTCCTCCTTCGAAAAGGGAGTTGGTTTATTAACGGAAGCGCCCATGCTGGGAATTGCCGACAAGTCCGTTTACGGCTATTTCTGCACTACCAAAGTTTCGAGTCTTGAAAAGTATTCGCATAATAGCAATAAAAACAGGCAAAATCTAAACTTTGGAGTATGAAATCACTTTCTTACGTAAATTTTAGCGTAACATGAACATCCTTTTCCTGACGAGAAAATATTTATACTCATTCATTTCCATGATAAAATACCTGGGAGAGAACGGGTAAGTATTTTTCTCAATATATATTAATGGTTTATTATAATATAAGCAAATTTTATTGTTGTTATCGACAGTTATCCTCTAATCAAAGGAAGCATCTCGATCACAATCTATGTATCGATTAGGAGAAACCGGATTCAATATCTCTAACTCGATTCCGACATTACTGAATAATACCTCGGCATCCATGAGGCCTGGTCGAATCTGTTCTTTTGACACCAATCTCGCTGTTGTCGACCGCCACTCAGACTTCGTAGTATTTGTGTTAATGCCTTCAGCCGTGTCAAAACAGGGCCAATAATGTACTTAACACACTATATATAAAAACCTAGTCATCTATAGACAGCGTGTTTCCTTGTATTACAGTTCCTCAGTGTAGCTAATCTAGTAAATACTTCAATCTGAGATCAGAACTCGATTATTTTAGCAACAGGCGGATGTCTTACCCATTATACCGTCAACACATGCTTACTATACTATATTAAGCATTCTTTTAGCAGCCGAAAGTACACTGTTCTCTTCTAAATAAATATGTATTATTGCAATTTAGCTCAATAGGGTATTAAACTCACGAAGATAAGGCTATATTCATCTAGGTATGATGGACTCTCCCGTCGATTTCGACGTATGAGGTTCCGCCACAACAACTAAGTTGTTCAGAATCCACACAGATAATTAGTTTACAGTGGCGAAGGCTTTGTGTAGAACCAACCACACTTTTTGCTATTTCTGCTAATCCTTATCGGTGCTGATGACTGCCACAAGACAAAGCATACAGTACAACGCAGGTTTTTACATCAGAGTTACCTTCTCCTAGATGCATATCTTAAGTAATACTGGGGGTGCATCGCTTCTAGTGAGTTAATGCGTCTCTGGATACCAACCTGAAAATTTCTACGACTCGGCGCGGTACATACAGCACCTAGCCTTTCACAAATGGTCACCCATCTGGTACTGGCCAAGCTCAACATTGCTTAACTTCAATGATCTGGCGAGAACCGGTGTGTGCCGTATAGTCTAGGCATAGACACCTATATAAATAGAAATGTGAGACGTTTCATTCGGATTATATTAACAACATGTATGCTAATTATTTGTTTTGACTGTGTGATTTTATTTTAAGATTGTTTTTTTATTCTACAATATTATATTATACTAGCGACTAGACTGGGCGCTCGGCAATGCCCGGATGTTTGGAGATGTGTGTTGAGCAAAAAAAATTGGTAGAAGGTAGGCAGGCTCGACGGAGGAAAAGAACCTGAATAAAAAAACGTGACGCCTTTGCTATTTCGCTCATTGCCAAACCGGAAGTGACGTAAGTCTAAATTAAAACTAGACAATCGAAAAGAGGGGATGACTTTCGAAAATATCGGCGGAAAAAGCGACCCCTTCTTGTAGAAAAGTGCCCAGTTGAGAATAAAGGAATCAATGTTTATAGCCAATTTTTCGATATTTGTTGTCCGAAGGGTCGATCTTCATAACGATACCGATCTCATGAAAATCCGTCGCCTTAGTCGAAAGTTTTAGGCAAACATACATACTTGCATACATTTAAACAGACAGGTGAGATTTATATAATATATAATAGATTTTTAAATATATATACAGTAGAACTCCGGAATATGGCGTTAAAAATTAGTAACAAAATACAGTATAATATATAGTACACATGTATTCAATCAAATAACATTATAAATAGCACCGTAAGGCGGGGAAAATACCGTAGCAAGGATCTGGAAAAACATCGTATTCCATATCGTAACCTAGAAAAAAAACTATCCTAGGGATACTGTATCCCGAGGTTCTACTGTATATTATATGAATATAATATTTTATAGGATTTCGCAACATGTTTGCACGAGTTTTTTTCTGAAATACAAGTAATATACAGGCTTCTTCCTTTTAGCTAAATCCTACACTATTTTTTACACTGGATGGAGAATTAGAATTGTGAGTCAAGCTATCTTTACATCGGTTAATGAACTGGTCATATTTGGTATCTTACACCTTGTGGGTTGAGTTTTCAATAATGAATAGTAAACATTGAAATATATATAAATATGTGGACGTATAGTCTCGGCTTAGTGCTACTTAGGACCGACCTATAAAATCAACATGTATATATATATAATTTTATATTATAATATATTAGTTGGTTCGAAGTGGAACTTAACTGGCAAATCAAAGAGCTGTTAAAAAGTTGTTTTTTATATCGAGTGAAAAAGCATTTGAAGGAAAAAAAGAAAAGAAAATAGAGATAAGTGTGTGTGTGTCTGTGTGTATATATGTGTGTATATATGTATCTGTATGTGTATATATATATATATATGTGTGTGTGTTTGTATATATGTGTGTGTGTGTTTCATTTTATTTGTTTATATGTTTATTTGCCATACTTATTTAACTATTTATACTGAAAGGCACTTTACAAAACTGTTAGGCGGGAATATTTCCCATCAATAATGTGTTGTAGCCCCATATGAGAACGTATACATGTTTAAAATGTAATTACTCATGGACAGGTGTCTTCTCGTCTTACGACTTTTCAGCGCGGTTAGATCTAGCGATATTCGAAATCTACAATTGAGACACACCTCGTTTGTCGAAGTGGAATTATTGTAACACTTTTAATGGTGTGATTATTGGTTTTTATACTTATTTCGTTTGCTATTCTCAAGCCTATTCAACTATTTACACAGAAAAGCTAGAGGGTCAGAATAATAATTAAGAAAAAATATATATGTATGCAACTGTTTACCTTCTAATAAGTATGATTTTTTATTTAATGTTAACCGCTGTTCAATTTATCAGCAATGAGTGGTGATTGTATGAAGTAAAGAAAATGTGAGATGTGACATTCGAATTAATAGAAGTTGTTTCGTATGAATGTATTTTATAATAGTTGATATGACCAATGTTGTTGAAAAAAGTGGACCAATAGAGAGGTTGGTTATTCATGCCTGGCGGTTGTTTGGTGTTCGTTGGAGTCGAAGTATATATAAATATTAAATGACATAAGTTAAATGATTCTTTGTAAGCAGGTGTGTTTAAAAAAAAATGAAGAATTGGCTTTGTTATTTTTATATAGATCTTGTATACACAATATTCGAGATTTAAGCTTCTAGTGCTAATATAGGGCAGCGCAAAAGTCACGCATTATTTGAAATCCGTAATAACTTTAACATTTAATATATTTTTCTTTTTTTTTTCAGAATATTGCAAATAAAACGTTGACAATTGATCATGGAAAAATATAGCACTGAGCAATGAACCCAAATTATTGTTCTTCATTTCGAAAATCGTCGTTTCATAATTTTAACTCACGGAGCCTATCGTTGGCATTATAATTTCAGACAAGCTCCTAATCAGAGCACAATCGATCGTCTTGTGAAACGGTTTTGGCAGTAAGGCTCAATCACTGATCTTCTACGAACTAACAGACCATATTCAGTACGTACAACACATATGAACATGTAGCACTCGTAGAAAACTCATACACTTCAACTCGAAGGGCCACTCAGATCGGGATGTCCAGCAAAGAGTTCTGAGGGAATTGCGCCTGTTTCCATAGAAAATCCAAATGGTAAAAGCATTGCAACCAACAGATTTGCAGTTTCGTTTATCTTATGCTCTTCACGTTCAGCAGTTAGCCAGAGAACAATAAACTGATAACGAGTGACGAAGCCTATTTCCAAATGAACGGGTTTGTGAATAAGCAAAACTGCCGAATATGGGTAATTGGAAATCCAAGAACCGATCATCAAGGTGAATTACACCAAATAAAATGTAGCGTATGGTGTGGTGTTACCTCGGACGTCCTTATTTCTTTGAAGAAAAGGTGATTGAAAATTGTTTAAGGCCAGCTATTCAGGACAACCCGAAAATGTGGTTCCAACAAGATGATGCGACTGCCCACACTGCCCGTAAAAGTATGGCGCTTCTAAGGGGATTGTTTGGCGAGCGTTTAATTAGCAGATTTTCTGGCTTTAACTGACCTTCACGTTCACCGGATTCGATAGTCCCTGGCTATATTCATTTGGGGTTATCTTAAAGAAAGGGTATATGTGGAAAATCCAAGAACAATTCAAGAACTTAAAAATCACATCGGACATAAAATCCGAGAACTAGAGCCTGTTATTTTATGAAGTATAATGGAAAAAGACATAAATAAGGCCCGCACAAAATTGATGGCAATATATATATTTTTTTAAAAATTAGTGTAAAAAAACTTATTACATTATTTATAAATAAACAGTAGTAAATTACTGTAAATGTTGAAGTTTTTATCATCTAAACAAACCAATGCGTGAGTTTTACTCAACCCTGTACTGATAAACGTTATCAGGGGCCTACACGTGAAGTTCGTACATGAAACTGCCCATGGGTAAAGCAAGGTGAATCTAAGATGAAACTAAGGATAGTTCTTTTGACGTGTGTATTGTCATGACAAAATATAATGGAATTAAATTTTAAACTGAACTAGACTACCCGTGACCCGTTGGGTCATTATGTTATATTAGCTATGGAATTCATGTATGAGCTGACACTTGTAATAGTTTTTTTTTCCATAACAGAAACATTTCTATGAAAGTACATTAAAATGCAAAATCACGGATGGATCACTCAAACATGAAAAAAAAACCTCTTTATTCGTGTAAAGTTACCTATTTTCCGAATAATCACTCAAAAATCGAAAATTAAACATGATTTTCCTACAAATTGAACGCCGACGAAAGCCATTTAGCAGTAAAAATGCACATGAACCTACCGATGAGAAATATAAGAAACAAAACTAATATTGGAATCCTTCAACCAAGTTATAGAAACTTAAAATCTAAAAAAAAAATTAATGAAACCTGAAGCAAAAAAATAAAACCTAAATAAATAAAATAAAATTAATATTGAACCAGATTAGTAAATGTGTCAACAAATTCATCGTTCTCACACAACTATTTTGTATCTAGAAATGTAAACAAAAAATAAAAAAGAAGGAAGGAAGGAAAAGGGACGGATAGAGCGTAGTAGTAGTAGTAGTAGTAGTAGTAATAGTAGTAGTAGTAGTCTTGGTTTTACTAAAATTGTTCTTATGTTTGTCAACGGGTTAAAGTTGTTTAGTTGTAAGAAAATAGCGACAGTATAGTTGTAATAAAGAATAGTTGCAAAACACCCCCACTCTTCCCATGTTAAATAATAATTTCGAAATAATAACGTTAATATTTCAGTGCGCAGGTCAAAATCTGCAAAAGAAGCGATTTGTGTTTATTTGTTTACGTTGTTATGGGTTAATTTTTATGCGCGCATGCGCAACCAGATGTCATAAACCGGAAAGTGGGTTACATCACTCGTTACAAGGTAATTTGAGTTTTATAATTATATAGATTACAGAATCTGATTGTCATCAGCGAGAGTAGAATTAGGAGAAATGAAAATGTGTTCCTTACCTAGAATTTTTTGAAAAAGTTGTAGATAGATGACATATACCATGTCATTTGAGGGGGTTAAATTTCTACCCCCATTACCCTATGAGGACGTACGCCGTCTGCAGGTGTATCTGTATAAATTGTATTACTGAGTTTTGTGAATAAATGTCTTTCTAAGTAACGTTAGTATTTCATCTCAATCATTAAAGTGAAGCAGATTGTTAAGGAAGCCATTGTTTATATTGTGAGTTGATTATTTGTTAATATTTGTTAATTATTCTTTAATATGTTTATGCTCATGCATCTACGTTACTGTGTAACGTTTTTGATAGCATTTTCGAGTAAAATTCAATTTTTACGGTATTTTTTTAATATTATATTGTTAGACGGAACTGCAAAATAGTAAGAAAGATCCCCATTGCCATGCAAAAATAGCTTTCGAAATAATAACGCTTGCACTATACTTTAAAACGCTAAAACCAACACAAATATTTTTTATTTATAAATATATTTTAATCTTTTTATTTACGAGTATACTTTAAAACGCTAAAACCAGGAAAAATATTTCCTTTTAGTTTTTTTATTTACAAGTATACTTTAAAACGCTAAAACCAACACAAATATTTTTTATTTATAAATATATTTTAATCTTTTTATTTACGAGTATACTTTAAAACGCTAAAACCAGGAAAAATATTTCCTTTTAGTTTTTTTATTTACAAGTATACTTTAAAACGCTAAAACCAACACAAATATTTTTTATTTATAAATATATTTTAATCTTTTTATTTACGAGTATACTTTAAAACGCTAAAACCAGGAAAAATATTTCCTTTTAGTTTTTTTATTTACAAGTATACTTTAAAACGCTAAAACCAACACAAATATTTTTTATTTATAAATATATTTTAATCTTTTTATTTACGAGTATACTTTAAAACGCTAAAACCAGGAAAAATATTTCCTTTTAGTTTTTTTATTTACAAGTATACTTTAAAACGCTAAAACCAACACAAATATTTTTTATTTATAAATATATTTTAATCTTTTTATTTACGAGTATACTTTAAAACGCTAAAACCAGGAAAAATATTTCCTTTTAGTTTTTTTATTTACAAGTATACTTTAAAACGCTAAAACCAAGAAAAATATTTCCTTTTAGTTTTTTATTTACAAGTATACTTTAAAACGCTAAAACCAAGAAAAATATTTCCTTTTAGTTTTTTATTTACAAGTATACTTTAAAACGCTAAAACCAAGAAAAATATTTCCTTTTAGTTTTTTATTTACAAGTATACTTTAAAACGCTAAAACCAAGAAAAATATTTCCTTTTAGTTTTTTATTTACAAGTATACTTTAAAACGCTAAAACCAAGAAAAATATTTCCTTTTAGTTTTTTATTTACAAGTATACTTTAAAACGCTAAAACCAAGAAAAATATTTCCTTTTAGTTTTTTATTTACAAGTATACTTTAAAACGCTAAAACCAAGAAAAATATTTCCTTTTAGTTTTTTATTTACAAGTATACTTTAAAACGCTAAAACCAAGAAAAATATTTCCTTTTAGTTTTTTATTTACAAGTATACTTTAAAACGCTAAAACCAAGAAAAATATTTCCTTTTAGTTTTTTATTTACAAGTATACTTTAAAACGCTAAAACCAAGAAAAATATTTCCTTTTAGTTTTTTTATTTACAAGTATACTTTAAAACGCTAAAACCAAGAAAAATATTTCCTTTTAGTTTTTTTATTTACAAGTATACTTTAAAACGCTAAAACCAAGAAAAATATTTCCTTTTAGTTTTTTTTATTTACAAGTATACTTTAAAACGCTAAAACCAAGAAAAATATTTCCTTTTAGTTTTTTTATTTACAAGTATACTTTAAAACGCTAAAACCAAGAAAAATATTTCCTTTTAGTTTTTTTTATTTACAAGTATACTTTAAAACGCTAAAACCAAGAAAAATATTTCCTTTTAGTTTTTTTATTTACAAGTATACTTTAAAACGCTAAAACCAACACAAATAAAAAAAATAGAAAAAAAACTGGTAGAAAAAAGAACTTACATAAAATGCGAATGCAATTAAAATCTTTAAAAAAGTAACGAAAGAGTAAACCATCTCAATGATGTATTTGATTTTTTTAAGAAGTTTTATACAGGTTTGTTGAACCAATTGAAAGTTTATTTCTAAACTAAACTAAAGCCAAGTGTGTATTTAGTTTTCGTGCAAAACTTTCCAAGATTATTCATGTACAAAGCATAAAATATCTGCGTAACATAAATAAACCCTGTAAGTTATTATTTGTAACCTAAGAGATGGCTTAATTGATGGAATGCTAAAACCACCCAAAAGAAAAATACGAATTTAAAAGAATGAAATAAAAAACGTATATTTAATAGCAATGCTATTAAAGTCCAAAAGAGTAAATCATAAATATTATATATATATATATATATATATATATATATATATTAAGTAATGTGATTGATAATTTAAAATTTAAAAATCAAATTATAATTAAATTAAAAATCCGTTTCATAAAAAGGAACAACAACAAAATCAATTATCTGTACGATCGTTTCGGAAAACAATGCTTTTTATTGTGGTAGACATCAAGTTACGTACAATAATTACATATAGTTTTTTAATAAGCAAGGTCTCCTCGTCAGCAAATTTTGAAGGGTTTTTATTAAATTTAAAAGACACCATAAATAAACCTAGCATTAAAAGTAAGGCAGGTGTATCTTTTAATTTTTCGCCTTTTGAAATGAGGAACTATGGTTAAAATACTCATTTAGATGTTTGCTATAGCTTTTTACCTTATTGAATCATTTTCCGATTTATGTGTGGATGATGTGTTTGTATAGTTATGCTCACATTGTGTAAAGGGGAAAATACTTTCCTTTTTTATTGTATAGACACACACACACACACACACATATATATATATATAACATTTTATAAATAAACATTGATTACTTTTATATTTACAATGTATTTCATACTTACGCAAACATTAATGTAGGGAGTGATAATTACTACCTATCAAAGATTCAAACCCAGTTACAAAGTCACAATTGATTCCATAGGTCAGTATTGTACTTTCATTTTGGCAGAAATTAACAGAAGAATTGAGGGAAATTAAGTACCTATAAAGATCAAATTAGTGGGCATAAACATTAAACAGTCGGAGAGTATTCAATGATAGCAATTCGGAATATTGTATTTATATGTATGTATATGTGTGTGTATTGTGTGTCTGTATTAATATATATAGAGAGAGGGGGATAGAAAGAGAGAGACAATGTATAACTTTAGTTTGTTGTCCTTATTTAATTTGTCTTATGCGTCTCAAGATTAAAGCTCATTTTTGGTATTTGCTTATTTCGTTTAGTTAACCTTCATTCATTTTAATTATTCATTTTACTCATTCTTGTAATTGACAAAGAATAAACGCACAAGTAATTGCCATTTACAAGGGGAAAAGTCAGTGAGAATTAAGGGGGCTATGTACAAAGAGAAACTATACAGAAGGAAACCCGTGGAGGTCCGACCAGCGTCTGTCCAGGACCACCTTGAAGTCCAGTAGTGTGGGCAGTTTTACGGCCTAATCGAATAGCTGGTTCCACGGAGTTGCCACTTGAACCGAGAACGATGCTTGGCGTTGAGGCAGGGGTGAAGAACAGGTCCCGTCCATAGAAGATGTTGTGGGCGAGGATAAGGTCGCCTCGAAGTCTCCTGCGCTAAAAGGAAAAATATTTAGAACCCTTAAACGTTGCTCAATCTGAGGCCAGCCATCATTCTCGTCGCCAGGCGTTGAACCCGTTCCAGACGCTTGATGTCCTTCACGTAATAGCGAGATGTGGCCTGAATATTCTATTCGAGAATCGGGCGCACCAAGGAGGTGTAGAGGGGAAGGAAGATGGAGGGAATGAGACGAGCAAAGGATCAGTGCATGAGAAATAGGACACATCTGGCTTTGTTAGCAGCGGTGATGCAGTGTTCAGAAGGTGGCTATGTGGAATGCACAATCACTCCAAGATCTTTGGCCTGACTGATGAACCCCTGCAGCCAGTCACCTGGCTGGAAGTCAAAAGGGGAAAGGTGGAGTTGGGGGATACCGGCCCATGCCATGTGGCTACACTTGGCAACGTTTAAACTCAGGTCCCAATCCAGTGACCATCTGTAGACTTCATGGAGGCAACACTGGAAGCCTTCATAGTCGCTATGGAGGAGGGGGGAGAATTTTGACGTCATCGGCAAACAGGAGGGATAGCTGAGAAATCAATTCGGACAAGTCATTGACAAAGATGAGAAACAACAGGGGCCCGATGACTGAACCATGTGGCACACCACTTGTTGCATTGCATACATCGGAAAGGCAGCCGCTCACTTGAACCCGGAAGGTGCGGTCAGCGAGGAAGTTGTTTTGATACAAACCATCAGATCTGAAGGATAGGAATCGATTGATCAGTAGGCAAAGCTCATCCGTTTTGTTTGAATATGTATATATATGCGTGTGGGTGGGGGATGGGTGCGTGCGTTGCGTATTTCTCTCAATGCTTGATTGATTTGCTCGACAAATGTTACTTTTCGCTCCATCATTGAATAAATATCGAACGATTTGACCTGGAGATGAATTATCAATGGATGAGTAGAAAAAGTGGTGAGTGTTGGTGATTGGAACGCTTACGTATAATTCGTTTTTATAGTTCTTTGTTCAAACAGAGGACGACACCACGGGGTCAATGAGAACGAAATAAAGCGGGACAGAAAGAAAGAAGATAGGAAATAAAAGGAAATAAATAACAAATGAAAAAGGAAGCATAGATAGAAAGAACATTAACAAACGTAAGAGGAAATGGTATAAGACGACAAACGGAAACAAAACAGAATATTAGAAAAGTAAAACTAAAAAAGGAAAAGTAATACAGAAAGAAAGAAAGAAAGAAAACGATTTGTTGTTTTGGTTGTTTATTTATCAACTTTTTTTTGATTATTCAATGCCGAATCTATTAATTTAGGGAAAAAATGTATCATGCTTCGAGTATTTTTATTGTTTACAATATTCATTAATGAAGTTTAGTTTGGTTGATTTGTTTTACCTCAGTTGAACCATTTGGGGGTTATTTAATGCCGGCTCCAGTAATTTGGGAGAAACGTGTTATGCTTTAAATTGTGTGTATTAATACGTCCAAATATTCATTCATGATATTTGGTTTGATTATTTTGCTTTACGGCATACCAATCCTTTTCCCGTTATGTAATGCTGAGTCCAACAATTTTGGAAAAAAAGAAGACTTTTATGATTCAATTATTTATAACGACAAATATTTATTCCTGGTGTTTAATTTTGCTGTTTTGTAAAGGAATAATGTTTTTGTTTTTGAGTTTACAGAATATGGTTCAGTTTTGCAAAAGGAAGTTTTTTAAAAACAAAACAATAACGTATATGTTTATTGCATTTCACGTCAGGAAGTCGATATCTTTAGACAGCCTGATCTGAAGGTAAAATTAAATGAAGACAAAGGAAATAAGAAAAGAATTGAATAAGGAATGAAAAAAAAACAAAGTGTAGATAAAAAATTATTGAATGAAAAAAAAATGGAAAAAGAAGGTGAACGAAGGCAATGGACAATAGAGAGCGAAAGAAAAAAAGAAAAGCAATACAGAAATAAAGAATGAAAGGAAAAACAAATAAAGAATGAACAAGAAAGAACAAAAAGTGAAAAAAAAGATAACTTAAACAGTAAATCAGAAATAAATAGAATGAGAGAGGTAAAAGAGAAAAAGAAAGAAGAAAAAAGAAGAAAGAAAAGAAGAAAAAAGAAGGAAAAAAGAAAAACCCAAGAAAAAAATGAAGAAAGAACAAAAATGAATGCGAGATACAGAAAGAAAAAATACAACATCAGAAAAGAAAAAGGATGAATATAAAATAAGAAAGAAAGTAAAGGAAGCAAACAGAAGAGGAAGGAGATATAATTAAAAGCGTTATTTTCATGGGAAGTGCTAATCTGAGCTCCAATTTCTGTTCCCCCCTCGCCAATCTTTCACAAAAAACACCCGTCTAGCTGAAACCACTGTCACTAAATTTCCCCATTCTTTATCTGTGCCGAAATCAAAACGTAGATTCCATGAACAAAGCTTTTTTCTTAGAAGTTCACGCCTGTGGAACTCTCTTCCGTTTGCTATTTCCCACTTGACTACAACTTGGATGTCTTCAAGTCCAACATAAACAAGTTCCTGATGAACTGTCTCCTTAAGTAAGACACTTTATCAGATCTCCATTACTAACGATTACTACGATATTGTCCCATTGATTACTGTACAAGCAATAACCCTTAACCCCGAGTCTCCATGTGGGCCTTGATAAGTGGTGACCTCCATGTAAAAATAAAGAAAGAGAACAAGAAAAAGCGAGGGCAAAGAGAAAACATCAGAAAAAAATAAAAGGATGGAAAAAGTAATAATCGGACAACGAAAAATAAAAATGGAATTAAAAGAAAACAAAAATAGACGAAAAAATAAATAAAACGAAAAGAATAAAAGGAAAAAAGTATGGATTGTTTTGATTTTTCTGGCTACTATTATAATCTTGATTGTTATTTTAACAACATTCCGACCGATGTAACCTCCGATCTTCTTTGGATGTAGCTTATTGAACACAAGAATATTTCTATCCAACTCAGAAACCTATAAGGAATTTCGAACAATTTTTTTTTTTAATGAATGGAGTTAGGATGCTTTCGTTCCATCAGTGATGACCTGATAAAAGGCTTGTGATTATAACTTCTAATTTAAGATTCCTAAAATATTTACCATTATTGTCTACAAGGCCCCGTTGTGTAACGGATAATATATTAGGTAAAATTCAGTTCTAAGTCATATTGAGAAGATTAATCAAAATCGGAATTGGGTATCGGACAAATCGGAACTTTTAGGAATATCGGAATCGGTATCACATTTGGAAGTCTTTTTTCCGATGTCAAAAAACGATTCTTTTGTTTTAGATTTGATTCTGTTGAAAACAAAATCTTCCAGTACTATTAGTAATGTTAAAACAATAAATATTTATTGATTTTTAACTATCAGTAAAACTAAAATCTATAGATCCTGCCCCACAAGTATATTTTTACGTTTGAGAAAATATATTTCCATTTAACAAGTGTTTTTTTTTATGGTAATCGGGAAAAATGACAGCTCTATACTTAAATATTAAGAGATCTATAAAGAATCGAAGTCGAAGTCGATAATTGTATGGGAATCGGAAATTTACTAAGGAATCGGTAATTGTATCGGAATTGGGAAAAAATATTGGAATCGTTCCATTACTAGTTCTAAGAAAAAACTCTTCTGAAAGTTGAAGGCTTAATTTTCAGTGAAAACAGTACTAAGAATACAATTGATACAGCTTAAGCTTTCTACCCGGTCATGAATGTTTCTATATACCCGGTCATGTCTGGCGGAAAGAGAGCACGTTACACTTATGAATCAACAAAAGGTTTTCCGTTCGAAATCCGAGTTCAACAAGATGCATCTGAAAAAGGATGGAGGTTGTGTCGGCCGGAACGAACATTGTGAAAATAACACTCAAAATGAAAATAGTAGCGATAATCCAAATAAAGAAAAGTATCAATCCTCGTTTCAAAAATGCAGAAGCATAGAAGAAAGTAATTAAAATGAATTAAGAATACGATAACAATAAAAGGCGTTTGTTAAAATCTAGACGTCATTACAAAAGAAATGAAAATATTAAATAAAAAACACATATTATTAGAAAGAAACAAAACTAGAAATTATAGAAAAAAAAAAGAAATGAAGGTGATATAATAAATATGAGTGCATTCGGGTTCTTCCTCTTTACAAGATTATAACTGGCTAGTTAAGTCATAAGTACTAACTAGTAGAGCAGCTGGAAGCGACGTTGAAAAGTACATCAGGAGCCTGGACCACGAACGCTCGTTCAATAAGGCAGTTCACCAGATAATTAACCGAAAGCTGCAAACCCCACTCAGCTACTTCAAACGAATATATACCTTTTCGTGGGACAATCAGAAAAAAAAACAGGCAGAAGAAAACATGAGCAAAATATTTTCTAGTTTGTTATTAATTAACAATAGTAGCTAATTACTAGCAAAACGAGATATGACATCTTTAAAGTGGATACCAGCATCTTGTCATATTTATAAATGACTTACACCAGAGAGTATGCTGTATCTCTACAAAACTACCATTCGCTCATGCATAAAGTATTGTCGCCACATTTAAGCTGGTGCATTTACCGCTAGTTTCTCGTTCTTAAACGATTCTCCAACTTAATAAATCTAGTACTATCTGCGAAACTCCAACATTAACTCATCACCACAATGTTACATTTCTTTGTCATTTTACAAGTATTTTGATGGATTTTGCTCTGACAAACTTGTAGCACTTCTGCCCCCTCGACGCAAGTAGCTTCGGCTAAGCCGACAAGACGCAAAATTCCACATCTTTCCTATAGAGATCTCTAGATCTCAGAAAGACTTCTACTCTAATAGTTCCTTTTCTTTGGCTGCTTGACCTCGGAATCACCTACCGGTCTCCTGTTTCCCTGACTGTACCGACATGCAGAAGTTTAAATGTAAAGTGAATAAACGTCTCGTTGCTCAAATCCCTACAAAGTTTCTCAGTAAATATGGTCACAAATAATAGACCCTTACGTCCAAATAGCACTTCGCCTAGTTTGGAGTAAATAAGAGTAAAAAATAAAACAAAACACTTTCACGTGGTTTTTTTCTGTGAATAACAGGAAAAATAAAAAAGAAGGAAACGTATTACTGGCTTTACTTCATTACACGTTTAGTTTCCATCTTTCGTTTTGGTGTTTTTCCTTGCGTTCGTTTCCCTTTCTAAAAGACCTTACGGATAGGAAAGTGAAACCTAATCCAGACATAAGATTATACGTTAATGTTATGAGTACTATTTCTTGATTGATGTCAATTCTCATCCGAAATTGTGCCAATCCATTATTCCTCTTTAAATACACAAATATCAGGTTTTGTCGGTTTGTAATTAGTTTTATGCATATCATTATTTAAACATATCACCATAATTAATATAAGTTTCTGATTTTTTTTAGATGATGATTGATTATTCCTATCTCTAGAAGTGTAAGCCATGTTTAGTTTCAGAAACGTTTCAGATGGTTCGTTGTTCTAAACAAGTCTGGAGAGGTGACTGGTTTGCAGTAGACAGAACAGTTTCCGATGGTTCGTTGTTACACACAAGTCCCGAGAGGTGACTTGTTCGCAGTAGACAGTTTCACGGAGCAAAATATTTTTACCGTGTCGAGACGGAAAAAAAAAGATGTGAAATTGCTCCAGAAAAGGTTTAATATTTATGAAGCAATTCTGGTTTCTGATTGGTTGGTAGCAGAACGTGAATTAATTCGATTCGTCAGTTCCTAGCAGCATCGTTTATAAATAGAACCGTCCGAGTGTGGGATCATACCCCATTCTTGCCACCGGGCTTTCCGGTGGAGCAAGTTTATTGCTTGCTGCATGAGGCGCCCCGACCGGGGAATGCCGACGGAGTTACTCAGGCAATTTCCAAAATTGCAGGAGTGCTCCTTCTTTAGGGGAGCCTGCAGAGTTCCCGCTTTCCGGCCTTGTGCCACATTTTGTCGATGTGGGCGGCAATTAAATAACTACCCCATTCTTGTTCCAAAATATTGCAATACTATCATTAAGATTCTTCGAACTACTGTCCTCATTTTGAGTGTCATTTTTCTAATGTTTCGATCGCTTTTATCACCACTCTTCCTCAAGTGTATTCTGTCAAACTCGGAAATCTGTACGGAGTTACGAACGCAACCTTTTATTTTATTCACTAGTGTATTATACCCTCGTTCCGTCAGCCATGACTAGATAAAAGTCTTAAGTAATTCGCAGTTGTATTTTAGTCGCCCATACTGAAAATTTGAACCTTCAAAAGAACGTTACTTTTACAAGTACTCTAATTACTACGCCACAGGATTTCATGGACAATTTCTAGCACGAATTTTAGAGGCCTTAAGTATATTTTATTTCTAGATGTTAATATCACTACTTATTACTATATATACATATATATATATATATATATATATATATATATATATATATATATATATATAATAAAGCTCAGGGTCTGCGTGTGTCTGTCTGTACACGAATAGGCCATTATGGTTTACTATTATACTAAACTGATCACATACAATAATAGAAGAGGTATCAAGGACCAAAAATTGGTATGATAATATCATCCCCACTAACGGCGCTGGGCCAAGGTTGGGGGTGTCATGTGCACGTTCACTCTGTTTGATTTACATTCGTCGTGTTACCAAATATGGCAGGATAATCCACCATTGGGTGGGAGAAGTTTTGACGGGTTACACCGCTCACCCTCACCAACGGGGTGAGGGCACCAGGGATGTCACTTATAAATAGGAACCCTATTCACGCTTACACCGTTTGATGTAGAGCTACCGAACTTTCCATGATTACCCCATCATAGGAAGTGTTTTTTTTATGGGTAACATCGCTCATTAATACAAATGGGGGTGAGGCCTCACGGGGGTTACTTATTATAGGGGACCATAATTAGTGTCCATACGTTTGTGTCAATAAAGGCTCCCACTACTACCCCCTTATGTTCTTTTGATTTGATTTTGCTTTGATTTAATACCCACAGCGTTAGAAGCTATCTCTTTACATCACACCTCCTTTTCATAATCTTAGATACTTTCATAGAGTAGAGTCCGCCTTTTGAAGACTTTTTAAACTTAGTCAATGACGGGTACTTATATATATATATATATATATATATATATATATATATATATATATATATTATTTATTATTTATAATTAACCGTTCCCATATCGGGTTAAACTCTACACCATTCTACTTAGTAATTAATTGTCACCAACATATGTACTGCTTTTTTTTTTAGTCGTCTTACTTTCCATCGTTCTTCTGTTAATGATTTTAAAAGAGGAGATATGTTTACATAAGGTTGAATACCAAATATCTGGTAAAACTACAATGGAGAAAACACAGATAATTTCGAAAATGTATATAAAATTCATAAGTAAAAAAAAAATACAGTTTACCGGTGGATTCATCGATTTTGAAGATGACCTTCGCTGGGAAAGATCCTGAAAACACCAAGGCTTCTCAAAATTTAATTGAAGAAAATCGGCGAATGACTGTCAATCAGATAACCACGTTTTTAAACATTTCATATGGGCCAAAAAATTCATTTCTTTCTGAAAATATGTGACTGAACGAGCTTTGAAAACGATTATTCCGAAAGAGTTGCAGCATTATTAACAGAAGTATCCTTAATTTGATGCAGACAAAGAGCAATTTCCGGTGAAAATTTTCACCGAATTTACTAGTATTATTTGGAGTCTGGGAAACAGTCTATGAAATGACCCTAAAGTTAATTCTCAAGACCTATCTATATCAAATCCCAAAAGTCAGTTCAAAAAGTAATAACCCTGGTTTACTGTGTCTTAGATGATGTTATACTAATAGATGACCCTGAAAACTATATTAAAGTAACTGGAATTTAATATACTAAGTTTTTAAGTAATCAAAATGACGTTTTGATTAAAAACAGAATCTTCATACTGACCATTCATTCGCAGATTTTCGAGGGTTGCGAAAGATATCATTCGAGAATTTCGATTGGAAGTGTTTCTTCACCCACGATACTCTCCCGATGTAGTTCCTCTTTTTAAAAACAATTAAAAAAAACTATAAGGGGTACATTTTAATGGCATAGAAGAAACAAAAAACTGTGCCATTACCTAACACCACAAAGTTTTCCGAAATTCTTCAAAGACGATCTTCGAAGCTTGAAACATCGACTTGAGAAGTGCGTTGATCTAAATGGCAAATATGTTAAGCTCTCATCTCGTGTATATGGCATTTTTATTTAAATAAATTAATTTCTTGAAAATTCCGCGAACCTTTTGATGGATTCGCGTATATAGATTTTAACTATTTCTAAGACTTTTTGAGCGTCCTTTATGTGGCCGTTTAGACTTCTTCCAGAAGAATCAGCTTAGATACTTATTTTAGTTTTTATTTATTTTTTTTTTTTGCTTTTTTTTTTTTTGCTTTGCTTAGCATCTGCACACGACGTTATAATTATAATTTTTGCTTTGATTAGCATCTGCACACGACGTTATAATTGTTTTGATGAGAATGTGTCAGTTTTTTATATTATTACTACGGCTGTAACAACAGCATATTCTTTTTATTTTTTTTTTTTTTGACTCCTGAGTTTATATCCGTTGATATCTTATATGTTTTTATATACACTGATGTGGTTCTCGGTTAATTGACTGTGTCTTATTGGGTCAAATATATACTTAAGAGTCAAAAGGATGAAAAGAATATGCTGTTGTCACAGCCTAATTATAACTGATTACTGATAAAAGATTCCGTTACTAACCGTTGGTGTTTAATTAAATAGTAGTAGTAGAAGCAGAAGTAGTAGTAGTAGTAAGAGGAGTAGCCGTATACGTCTACCAAGGGATTCTTAATGCTGATGGTACTTTTTACTAGCTAACCGGCCGTTAGATCGTTTGCCTCTGTTTACAATGTGTTATATATAAACGACCAGGAAGATCCGTCATTATGCAGGATTGAATTAGGAATGCTAAGTCCGTTTGAACATATTTAATATAGTCCTATTACATTTTCATTATTATTTTGATAATTTTATAATATAATTATAATATAATTTCATTGGGCGTAACTCAAAAATGATTCAATGGGACGGGGATGTAAGTAAATTTATATTAATTGCATTTTCCGGTAGCAATGATGGCCCACGCGTACGTCTATTCCATCCTCCGAACCACTCCATTAACATGTCTATTTTCATATTTTTTTTTTTCAATTTCTATAATTTTCAAGGGATAAAAAAGCAGGAACTACAACTGTTACAGAGAAATTATATTTTATGTTTTTATGTGTATGCAAGAATATTTGTATAAGTTTATGTAAGCATATGTATTTGTATATGCGTATGTGAGAAAACGAATTTGCATGTATGTGAGCATATGCATTTGTATATGTGTGTAAGCATATGTATTTGTATATGTGTAGGTATGTGTATATAAGCATATGTATTTGGATAAATGTATGCAAACATATGCATTTGTATATGTGTTTGTGAGAATATATATTTGCATATGTATATGTAAGCATATGTATTTGTATATGTGTATGGAAACATATTATCCGTATAAGTGTATGACAGGATATGTATTTGTATATATGTGCCTGTTTTTGTTTTGTGTGTGTGTGTGTGTGTGTGTGTGTGTGTGTGTGTGTGTGTGTGTGTGTGTGTGTGTGTGTGTGTGTGTGTGTGTGTACATCGACTTTTTATGTATAGAGTTAAATTCTTAATTACTGTATTCAAATATAATAACTGAATGAGTTTGACGGATGAATAATATTTGGGGTAATATCAAGCACAACTTTTGGAAAATTCGTATTTTGCTTTTTGTTAAACTAGAATTAAATATGACGTCACGCCAAAGATATAATTATTTTGTAAGGTGATGATTTAAGCTTTATTTACAAGTAATTCCAAATAGGTCAGTTTGTAAACTTCAAACCGACAGTTTGGGTTTCGATTTCAGATGTCATTAGATTTATTTGTTAAGATTTTGTTGTTTACTGTAGTGCAATATTCCGCATTACTAAAAGTAGTTAAAAATTTCAATATTTCGAAATAGGACAAATTGCGCAACGTACTTTTTTAGATTCCAACACAAAATGTGACTGACGAACCAAATTTCTATTTATATGAGATAAATATTTTCTTTTTTGTCATCTTCTCATAGGAGTAGTCCAAGCAGGTTTTAACAGCCGCTCATAGCGGAGGACGTAAGATATGATGACATCTTTCTTTCTCTTTCTCCTTCTCTCACTTTCTCTTTCTCCTTCTCTCCCTCCCTCTGCCTCTCCATCTCTCTCTCTCTTTCTATTCATTCTTACGATCAGCTTTTGTTCAATATATAGACACGGACACACAAGCATTTCCCCAGTTAACATGACGAAAGCCGATCATGTGCTTTCGTCACCCAGACTGATTCGTATTTTTTTTTCTCAAAGATCGTTCCAAAGGTCAGTTTAATTTCCCTTGAGACATCCGGTTTTTCTTCTCTTTCGCCGCCTGGCAAAAGTCCCATGCAATACATAACAATATAATTATTATACTGAGTCGACCTTTTGGTTTGAAACGTAAATGAAAAAGAAAACAGCATATATTATATTGCAGAAATACACAACTTTGA
Source organism: Euprymna scolopes (assembly GCF_053919585.1). NCBI lineage: Eukaryota > Metazoa > Mollusca > Cephalopoda > Sepiida > Sepiolidae > Euprymna > Euprymna scolopes. The sequence goes on from NC_136505.1 coordinate 65,845,329, forward strand.
AATAGTTAATCATAGACGCGTGAGACACATCTCATTTTTTTTTAGACATATAAGAAAATTGTACTAACTCTGACTAAAAATATCAAAAGAATTATTAGTCCAGTTCTCCAGACGTGCAACCAGATGTTTTGTTTGTTTTTGTTTTTCATTTCAATTAAAATATATTTGTGTACATACATATCTGATGAAGATATACATGTATCTCTATTAGTGATTGACGATTCCAGTATTTTCCCGATTCCGATACAATTACCGATTTGGTTTGAATTTTTCGATTCCGATCTAATTACCAATTTTGATTATAAAATAATCAAATCGCCTAAAAGGTAGTTTTTGTAGCCGGAAGAGTTCTTAACTACTTTTAAATTTAGACTCAATTTTCTTTATAATCTTCTTAATGTTTTTCATTTGATGAACTCAATGTCAAATGTTCATCCGTATTTTTTACTTTTGCTATTTTTACATGTACTATATTGCTGAGTCATTTTTCCAGGTACCATTTTCCCTAATTACGCATAAACGAACTTTGTTTCACAGGAATACTACTTATTTACGGCAAATTTTACAAGCGATTTTTTGATTTATTGTCTGAATGAGAGAAGCGGCGAAAAATAAGTATTATGAAAGATTCGTATTGATTAATACTTTTTAAAAATTGCTAACAAGAAAACGATAATCCACCAAAGCACATAAGTCACATATTTAGCGTTGGTTCATTTATATCAGATCTACCTCTGCGTTCCATGTTTAAAAATGATGTGTCCTCTATAGTGTCAGACCTGACGGAATGGATAATTGTAGGTATAGACCGATTCATACTCTCCAACAAATTCCAGCAAAAACCTAACAGCCAGCCCTGGTTCTCCCCATAATGTACATCTTAGTTATATTGGCAGTTTCAAATCAATAGATGTTTATTATTTTGTCACTGTGACCAACAAAGAAAAATTAAGTTTTAAACAAAAAAGTTAAAAGATTCCCTTTTTTTTCTTTCTTTCTTTTTTTTTCTTTTTTTTAATTTATTTCGGATTCCGATACTGATTTCGATATCAAAGTGTTCCGATTTGTCCGATTCCGATTAATGTTCCAACATTTCTATGCGTTTATTATTCCGTATAACTATAAATTAAGAAGCCAACATAATATATGATAAGCCAACAAAAACAATGTTGCCAAAATCTTATATATTTTCTGAAAACTCAATCTGCAGAAAATTAAGTTTGTTCGATTCAAATTTGAAGTTGCATTCACACAAAAAAATGTTTCTATTTATGAACTTCCCGTCTATGGAACACATTAGCACAATATTACTTCCATGAGTGCTACAATATAGTCATCTGCAAATCTAGTGTTAATAAACTCTTATCATATATTGTCCTTATAAGTCGTCAAATTTTATTCATTCTATTCATTATTTTCAACCGTCTCATAAACTTCATCACAATTCAATAATCGATCCACGCATTTTATTAACTCGTATTCTCGATTGACTTTTGACATTGTTTTTGCTATCGAGTCACTATTCGGCGATAAGAGTTAATGATTCTGAAATGACTGTCAGTTGAAAAATGTTGACAACTATGAGAGTATTAATATTGATTCCTGGTTTGAACTTATTATTCACGAGGCAATTTTGACAAGATTTTTTAAACAAGAATTGAAGAGGAATAGATTGTAATCAGTACCCTTGGGGTAATGTGTTCCACGATATGGGGTGGAAAGAAAAGAAAGTCCTCCTTGATGTGGCAGAAAAAAACGAGTGTCTTACAAGTAAGAACAAATAATGGGGGCTTATTCTCGCAACTTCCATGATAAGCACGACAAAGCAAGGCGAGACGTGTCTTCTGTGAGAGAGGGTTGGGGAGATAGAAAAGATCACGATCACTTAATCTCGAAACCAATTTTGAATTATACCATTATATATGTGGAGTTTTTTTTTTTTTCAAATGCAGAATCAGTATTCCAGCTTTGTGGGTATCTAACTCTAAAACACACAGAGAATCGGATGCTTGTCCATTGATCTTAGCAGCCAACTGGATATGTTATATTTTCGTGTACCCAAAAAGGCACCAAAGCAATCTGTTGTATAATCGTCTAAATGTTGATATGCGTCCTTGAGACGAAGGGTTTATCCTGATGTGTATATGTGTCACTAAATAACTATTGTTGGTGATTCTTCACTGTTTGAACCTTAGCATATGTTGTTGCTGTCTATTTATGATATATTTATATCTAATTGTGTGTGCGTGTGTGTGTGATGCATGTATTTTGGACATACCTTAACTTCATGCGTCGTTGACCTTATTCACCTGGAATTTATCTTGTTCTTGGAGGGGAGGCTGGAACCTGTTTGGACGAACACATTGAATCCAAGACGATGGTTGGTTTTATGTTTTTCATTCACATTCCAGGTGTCGATCGCAGAAGAATGGAAAGTGAATATCTTTGCTTGCGTGGTTTGCTTCTAGGTCTCTATTTTCACACACGTCAGCTCCCCCCTCCCCGTGAAGGGGGGACCTGTTAAACCGTCCGCTCTGCTCAACGACCAAACTCCAACTTTCAAATCTCCAGCTAACCCAATCACGTGACTCACACGCAAATCCGATCAGCTGACCAGCCCTTCCTGTAAACATGTCTATAATATGATTTACCATATTTTGACAGATCTTGTAAATATTCTTCATAATCATCTCCTGTCCATCTCTCCAGTTAGATAGATAGATAGATAGATAGATAGATAGATAGAGATGGCTATATACAGAACTAGATAACTAAATAGATAGGTCTACCTATTACATAACAGATATACGTCTTCCATTTATTCTATTTATGAACTTTTGTGAACCTCAGACGAAGAAGCTTGTCAAAAGAAAACACTTTTTTGAGGAGAAGGCTATCCATTTCGATAGGAGCAAAACAGTGATGCGAGAGTTTGAAAGTGAAAGGAGAGAAGCTTGGTTTTAGATGTGTTACCTGTAACAAGTTGCACTTTCCCCAACGCACCAACTGCTTCAGAAACAATCAAGTAATTAGAAAATTTCAGATATGACAAATGCAAAAAGTCCATCAATATTAGATGTATGATTGGCTTTGTTGTCAATCTGAGTTGCTTATAGGCAAGGTGGTATTCTTTACAAAACACTTTATTCCGTACTAGTGGGGGTACCCGGCGTTGCCCGAGTGTTTGTTTCCGGGACGGGGGGGTTTAAAAAATGTTATGGTAGGTAAGTAGGAAGGATCAAACCTGGAGTCATGAGTAAAAGTAGGAAAATAAAGTGTGAAAAAAAAAAAAAAACATCTGCAACGTTAACAGTTCGGCCACCAAGAAAAGTCCATTCCAGTTGTTTAGAAAAAAAAAAAAAAAAAAACGACTACGGTAGGTCGACGCGAACGTGAAAATATAATGTGAATTGTCCAGCACGCTAACCACTACGCCACAGAGCACTGCAGCTTAGTTTAGTGATTTTAAATAACTTCACATGAAAGTACTACGAAGCCAAACCGGTGTTCTCTTCTCAACTGTTCCTTGTGAACGATCCTCAAACGGTGTTAAGTGGTGGCAGGGGGGGGGAATTTTTTAGAGAGAAAATATTTTACCACTTCCATTGATCTTAACCGATTTTGGCCGTGACTTCTCAGCAGAAAAAGTATAGAAATCTAAGATTATCGAGGAATTTGAGAAATAATAAGCCTATAACACACCTCAGATATTGTTCTGCCGTTTGTGCATATTATATTTGCATGAAATATCTTGATTTTTAATCCTATTAATGTCAAAATCATACGGGAAAAAATGAGTTCATTTTATTTATATAGAGATAAGTTTTGTTGATGAATACAAATAATACAAATGATTAATCCTCATCTCAAAAAATCAGAAAAATAATTTTAAAAAATCATTCTAAAAAGTTTAAAATAAAAAACAAGTAACAATCGATAAATAAAGAAAAAACAAGTGAAGTATGCATGGTTCCCCGTGAGTGCACAGTGAACGAGGCATAAAAAAATGACAAAGTTCAGCATTTGCCCCTCTCCATTTAGCCCCAAAAGTCCCCAGGAGACGTAAAATCTTGGAGAAAATTAACAAACGGTGCTGTTTTAGGCCTTAACATATGTAAATTTGAGTTCTGCACCATGCAAAAAAAAGAAATGTCTAAGTTCATCATTTGCCTTCCTCCATTAAGCCCCAAATGTCCACAAGGTCTTAACATATTGAAATTTGAGTTCAGCACCATGCAAAACTGCTAAATAGACATGCACACAAAATGTTGGACAAATATGGTAAAATAGTCCCAAAAATAGAATGTTTTTAAAGAGCCCCTGGGGCACACCCAAGATTTATCGCGAACAAACAAAATGATATAGAAATCAGTTAGTTAAAACTTTTCAGAATGTTTTATAAAAATCCAAGGCATCAATTTATTTAATAAGCACAAAAGTGTCAATTTTAGCCATTTTAACCCGAAAGGCACCCCCAGGGGGGCAACCGGTGTTTTCCCGGAAAATCGGTTCTGTTACTTTTTTACTCATATCATGTTTAATGTTTGTGCAAAATTTCAAAATATTACAAGGCGCTTTTGTTTTTCATTTCAGAAAAGTACGGACAGATGAACGGACGAACGGACAAGGGTGAATTTACAGGTTCACGCTCCTTTTGATACAATGTACCTCGTTCATATTTTTGTTTGTTAATGCTCTCACGCTCACAACGAGGCTATTACTATGCTCGATGCAATCTCTGAAAATATGAATATGTTCTGACGGTCTATCCTTCTGCCAACATTCACATCAGAGATGACTTTAATGTTCACAGAGTTTAATTGTCAATCCAGTTCAACAAAACTTGTGCTGAAGAAAGGTGTTGTCAGAAATGCTACCTTGCTTATGAACTAATCCAGATTGTCAGCAAAGTGCCTGTTATAGAGCGTGGTGTCGTCAGCAAATACACCCATCTCAGAGACTATTTTACCAGGGAGGTCATTTATGAATATCAGAAATAATAGAGGTGCAAGGATTGTCCTCTGAGGTACAACTACATTTATATCATATTGTTTAGACGTACGATCATCGAGGATAACCTGGATTTTTCTCTTAATTAAGAAGCATTTAATTATGTTAAGTATCGTCCAGTAATATTATAAGATGTGATTTTCATGAGAAGACCATCATGCCATACCCTTTCAAAAGCCTTAGATATATCTATATTACTCTCCCCTCTCCTGCCTTATCCAGCGCATGGTATATATGTTCACAGATTACAGTTAGGATATCTGCTGTAGAATGGGCTTGCCTAAATCAATATTTATGGTCGGACAGAAGTTTAGCAACTGTAAGTTGGTGGATTAAAGCTTAATTTATTATGGACTCAAATATTTTTGCGAAAAGAGGTAGAAGGCTAATGGGGTGATAATTGAATGGGTTAGTTATTGAGGATAATTTTGTAATTTAAATTGCAAATTAATTTGTTTTTTGTTTGTTTGTTTGTTTTTTGTTTTGTTTTTTTGTTTTGTTTTTTTTTTGCTTTCAGAAGATCCTATGGCAGATATTACTATAACTAATGAAATGAAAAGGCACGATGCAATGGTGTCTATAAAAGAGAAACACAGCAATTCAGAAATTGCAAAATATTTAAAAGTCCCAGATCTTTCGTTTGCAAAGTTAGAAAGGAGTAAAATAAAAACAATGGCGATGAGTTGGCCACGAACAAAAGAAAACATCATTGTCAACATTCTGACTCACTCGGATCGACGAAAATTCTGGGACATCAATGCGACATCTTGCCAAATATCTCCTAGTGTCTAAAGGAACAATAAGGAATGTTGTTCATCAAGAGCTTAGATGCAAATCATACTTCTTAGGCGAAGTCGGTCTATATCAACAAAAACTCAAGAGAATTGCTTGATGCGTGCAACCTGGCTTTTAAACAAATTTAGCCATACAGAAGAACAGTAGTACCATTTTTTTGTTTTGGGTTTTTTTTCTCTCTAATGAAAAAACTTCAACCAGATATGATAGGTGGCTATGTACGGACCCCACTGAAGTTCCAACTGTTATGCATGCGGAGTTTCCAGTAACAGTGATGGTTTTCGGTGTTGTTAACTATCCTCATTTTTTCACAGGACAGTAGCGTAGCAAAGGGGCGGTCCACCCCGGGTGGCATGTGTCAGGGGGGCGGCATTTTGAGAGGGTAAGAATAATAAATAGAAAAATAAATAAAAACTAACAAAAAATCTGAATTTTTATACCAAAATAAGTTCTTATGGTTGTAAAAAAAATCGGAGTTTTCGAGGTATCGGAATCGGAAAAATGTATCCCTGTTTTTCGATTCCAAAACCGATTCCTTTAAATTTTTAACTTATTTTTTTTTATAATTGATACTAATGATAAATGTTTTTGTTTTTTAATTATCACTTAAACTAAAATAATAATAACATCAAAATACGATATAATTGTTTTTACATAGGAATCAAAATTTATCAAGGCCCGGAAGCCACTCGAAGATAAGGGTTATTGAATATATAGTAGTCAATGGGATAATATCGTAGTAATCGTTAGTTCGGTAAATTGGATTACTTAAGGGGGCGGTTATTTTACTTGTAAATAAACATTTCTTTTTTAATTTAAATAAATTCTTTAGGTAACTTTTCAAAGAAAGCAGTTGATTTACATGTTTCGAAATATGTTGAAAAATTAAACAAAACATTTTTGTCAAGCAAAATATTTTCAAACATCACTGATAATTTAATGATGCAATGGAAAATTGGACACTGGAAAATTAGCAACAGGAAACTACGTAAATTTGAAATTGTACAAACATTACGCAACGACGGAATAAAAATCGACCGAAAACAGATTTTATGATCGCCCTATCGGCGGATATAATTTTAAATAGGAACTAACGCTAGACCTTAAATACGATTGAAGTGGCTTTCTATTTGATAGTTTAAATATTCCTATTAAATTCCTTCCAAGTTTCGAACAGTCACGGAGTAATGGATTTTTTTTTCGAGCTATTAACAAAATTTTATAATCGCTGATGTATTTATGAATAAACCGAAATGTATTATGATGAATTAAATCTGGTTAAAGGATTTTAATTTATTACTTTTTTATTAATATGATAATTATAAGCGATAATACAAGAAAAAGTGTCCTCAAAAAGCGTACTTCACTAAGAAAAATCGACTTATTTTTATTTTTTTTACAAAAGAGACACCATTTATCAAGGCTCAGAGACCACTCGAGGATAAGGGTTAATGTGTAGAGAGCATTCGATGGGAAAATGTTGTAGTAGTTGTTAGTAGTGGAAATTTGGTAACTTGGATTACGTAAGGGGATTGCCAATTCATGTTGCCAGTGAATGTAAAAACAAAGAGTTTGAACACTGAACTCAAACTTTCAAACAGGAGTAAATATTTAAAAATATGTATATTTCTGTGAGAGGCACTTGAATCCTATTTAAAACTATATCCTCTTCAAAAATGGTCTTAAAATTTATTAACATTTATTTCGTAGATGCTTAATTTTCATAACTTGCCAAAATAAGTTCTCCGGTGTCTAATTTTCCTAAATTTAATTCAATTAAAATATAAAAGGTAATTTTTAATGTTTTTGATTCATTTGGAATTTTATCTGTTTTTGTTTGGTTTCAATTAGATGGTGGGTTTTGTCCGGTGCCCTTTTGTCCGGTATGCTTTTATCTGGTCCCCTAGCTAGCATTGGCAGAGTTTACTAGGAGTTATCAAAAAATGTGCTTACAAAAACAAACTTTTGATAATTTCACATCTTAGCCTCAGATGAATGTTGACAATAATAAAATGAATTCAAACCTGTCGCATCTATATGCAACAACATATGTTGGTTCATTTCTGCTTTGATTTCAGTTTATATGTCTGTATTTGTTTAAATGAATTGGGCATTAACAGGATTAGTAGATTCAAAACTTTTCACACCTATATGTGATAACACAAGTTGGCTCATTTCTTCTTTGATTTCAGTCTATGTGTCTACTAAAACAAGACAGATTTGGATGGCAATATAAAGCAATAAAATCTCAGGTTACTAATAGAAATTATTTTTGGCAAATAATATTTTTGATTCCGTTTAGCAATGTAGTTTGCAAGTTTCTATACGCTAAAAGAACCCACAAAAGACATTGAAAATTTGTTAATATAAAACGTCAGTGTATTTTAATCTATTTTAATTTATTCATTCGAAATGTGTTTCCTGAATTGAAAATTAATTACTGACATATTTTTTTATTTTTTGTTTCATGTTTAAACTTTTATTTTAATGTAATGCGAAAGTTCGAATTGTTTCCTTTGTAAAACTTAAATACATTCTTTTACTAGATAGAAGAGTTACTTATCTTGCCTTTGGTAACATGGGTTTGTATTACTGTACACATAGATTCGAAAAAGTTGTCAAAAAAACAAAACAAATAAATGTTATCAAAGGTAAGACAAGTTACTTTTCTACCTAACTGGATAATGTTCTAGTGTTTTTATTTAATATGACATGCTTATTCAGCTCAAAAACATACAGTGTTTACCGATATATTGGAAAATTCAAAATGGCGCCCGACTTTCTCTTTGAGACGGTAAGTTTGGGAAAAGGAGATCAAAATTAAAAAAATATATGCAAATTACTTTTTAAAACCCACCGAATATATGTCAGCCTATGTTACGGTAATATATATTGAATGAGTTTTTAACAGTATTTTGTCTAGTTTTTTATTTATAACTCTTTTTCCAAACCTTACCGTGTCTAAGACAGAGTCGGGTGCCATTTTAAATTTTCCAAAACATCGGTAACCACTGTATGTTTTTCGAGCTGAATAAACATGTTACATTAAATAAAAAACACTTGAAAATTATCCAGTTAGGTAGAAAAGTAACTTGGCTTGCCTTTGGTAACATTTATTTGTTATATATTTGTTTTTTGACAACTTTTTCGAATCTATGTGTACAGTAATACAAACCCGGTATTATTTATCTGTCTTGTATTTAGTTTTTCTCCCCGTTTTTGTTTTCTTAAGTAATCTCGAAAATCATCCACCAGGTGAGAAAAAATAAAAAAAAAGATAAATTTAAGAATTTAGAATGGGGGTTATTTTCACATGTAAATTTGGTGTAAGATTAATCTCCATATTCGAGGTATTCTAGCGTTTTAGGGCAGGTGGGCAAAAGGTGATTGTAAAAAAATATATTTTTGTTGATTTTCCTATGGAATATTTTTTTTTCTGGAAGTTGAATTTTTTAACCCACGCCCACCCGTAAATTAAGATTATTTTCAAATTGAAAACTTTAGTGACCACAATACAAATTGTACTAGATTTTAAGAAAATATTATAAATAAGTTTTACCATTCGATTTTTTATTCTACATGAACCTGACCTTTTTTGAAGGGTGACAGAGTTTGTCGTTAAAAAAAAGCATATAAATTATTATTTTTTCAAAACAAATCTTAAGCCATCCATTCCTTGGGAAATATTGACTAAAGTCGTACGCAAGATGGCGGCTGTGAATGAATGTAAAAAAGGGAACGGAACACAAATTTTAGCAAAACGAAATTAGCGAGTCGACTATACAGACTAGCAAAAAAAAAAAAAAGCAACAACTCGACTGCGCGGAGAAAATTTCTGAGCTGAGTTTAAGAGAACTGGAGAACGATGGGATTCAGATTGGTGACTATATTGGCTAGTCATTTCACAATCCCACTGTTAAGGTAGACCACAGATTGGGTGTGCATAAATGCATCTGCAGAATCAGCCGAAAAGCTCTTTTTGTGCCATGCAAAAACCATTCACTAAATCTGGCTTGTGTATATTCAGCTTCTGTAGCAGTTCATTCTGTTACATGTTTTGGCACACTGGACCGGTTATTCTCGTTCTTTTCTGCGTCAACATATTGCTGAGACGTCTTTATTTAGTTGACCGGTCTAAGTATCAAGCGGGCTGTGAAAAATACATGGAGCAGTCGAGCATTCTCATAACACTAAATCCTCTCTGAGGGAAGTAACCGCTCGAGCAATGGAGGACATAAGTAAAAACACCTGATGAAAGCTTGCAATCGATTTAGAACTCGAATTAAGTCTGTGGTAGAAACAGAAGGAGAATATATACAGAATAGAAAGTGGATTAATATAGTATATTTATTTGCTTTGTTACAAGAAATTGTAAATTTCAGCGATTTAACAGATTCATTTGCTTTCCCTTTTTTAAGTGTTTAAGGTGTCATCGGATACCTAACGCACCCTATATATATATATATGTGTGTGTGTGTGTGTGTGTGTGTGTGTGTGTGTGTGTGTGTGTGTGTGTGTGTGTGTAAGTTTAATGGTTAAAGTTAAATTCTGTAAATCAAAATATAAACACATGTATTCAAGTTAAGAATTTATTGTTTGACTCAAGAAATATATAGAGGGGAGTTATATCTAATTCTTTAATCCATGGATTTTCAATACTGGATATATCATCAGAGGAAATGAAATGCGGTTAGCAAAATATTCAGCTATGAATAAAGACGTATTTTTCTTTTCAGCACATTGATCTTTAATCTGTGACTTATCTCGCTTATATATACATATATGTGTATATATATATATATATATATATATATATATATATATATATATATATATATATATATATACTAGCTGTAACCGGCCATGCGTTGCTGTGGTTCCGTTTGGTGAAATGATTAAACTGAATTAATATAGCAAAATTTAAAAAAAAATCTGTAAGGTAGACTATTAGTATTCGCATCACGTCATAAACTAAGTTACATTTTTAAATATGTAGATAAACATCAATAAATAATTTGGAAATTTGCGTATAGATCTATCTTATTGGCACATAGATCTATTTCATTCTTATTAGAAATCATCAGTGCAACTCATCCGAATTAAATAATGAACCCATGCATAGATATGCTACAGCAAAGGTGATTGCCGTGTTGTTGCTTCTTAATGTCTTGTATGAAGGACCAATATTTACAAAGGGCAGTGTTATTAATCTTTCTGGAGTTGAAGTCCCACGACGAACTCATGCACAGATATGCTTCAGTGAAGGATGTTTTTGATGTTTTTGCCTCTCAAATTCTTGATTGAATAATTATTTTGAAGATTGTCTTTTGGACTTCATTTTGATCCAGTTCCATAAGTTGCCATTTAATATGAAGGATTTAATTTTCCAAAACTTGTGGATACACAATATTCTTAGTAGTTCCAGTTTCAGTGCAGATGAAGAGATTCTCAGGTTTGCCGACTCTGGAACATGCAACATGTAATTGACCATGTGAGAAACAGTCAGTGTGTAAATATAAGCCACACAATTCTAAAGATTGTCCCTGTGCCTTGTTGATTGTGATTGCAAATGCCAAGCGAATTGGGAATTGCAATCTCCTAAATTGAAATGGCAGATCTGTTGGAATCATGGGAATGCTCGGAATTAAGACATCTTCACCTTTGAAAGGCCCTGTCAAAATTGTTGCTTCAATGATGTTGGTCATTAATTTTTTTACTGAAAGACGTGTACCATTACAAAGCTTAGGCTGGTTAATATTTCGCAACATGATAATTGATACACCAATTTTCAATTGCAGTACATGTGGTGGAATCCCTGGCAAATCTAGTGAATTCAAAAACTCTGATGGATAATTGATTGCTTCGTCTGCTTCAACAACAGTGTCAACGGACCTGTATGTGACTAACTCACTATGAATGTTCAACTGAATACTATTGTTGAGTGCATGGCCGTCTTTGTTCGTGGGTGCAAGAATAGCTCTTCACTCAGCCAACTGTGATTCATAAAGTTAATGTGGATGTCTGGGAATACGTTTTTAATTAATTCGTCTTTTGATGTAACTAAATGACAGAAGTGTTGTGGCAATTGAATTCGGCCTGAAGTCAGAGTAGCCGACACTGTCCCATTCCCAATTTCCAACAATTGTTTTGAGAAGATCTCTGTTGACTGATTATTTTGCTGCTGGACACGCATATTTCTAGTCAAATTTAATGTCTTCTCATTTTGCCAAAAAGTGGAGTATTTGACGCAAGCATTTATTTCATCTGCTGGTGTTGATCGAGGAATTACGGGTAACGTTTGCCTGAAATCTCCAACAAGCAATATTACTGCATTCCCAAATAATCTATAATTTCCCTGCAAATCTTGCAATGACCGATCAAGAGCCCCCAGTGATTTTTGTGTGCCATTGTGCATTCATCCCAAACAATAAGTTTGCATTTTTGCTATACTTTTCCCATACCTGATGTTTTTGAAATATTGCACATGGGAGTTTCAATAAATTGCATGTTTAAAGAAAGTTTCAATGCAGAATGAGCAGTTCGTCCACCTGGTAGCAAAATTGCAGCTATTCCAGAAAATGAAAGAGCTAAGGCTATGCCATTTTGTGATCGAATGGCTGCCAAAATAAATTTAATTAAGAACGTTTTACCAGTTCCTCCTGGCGCATCTAAGAAAAATATATCTCCCACTCCATTATTTACAGTCTGCATTATTTTGTTGTAAACGTCTGTTTGCTCAGGTGTTAGCTTGTTAATATTTGCTTGCACATACAACAAAAGATCATCTGTGTTGTAATTTTGTTCCCTACGCAATTCTACATCAAAGAAAGCAGCAGCAGATCGAATCGGTGAGGTAATTCCCAATTGTTTGAGGAATTTGTTTGCAATTTCTAAACACAAATTTTCAATTCTTATCAATGCCTCATTATAGATTTCTGATGTAAAATCCAGACAGGTATTTGTACTTTTATTGCTTATTTGATGAAAAATGTCTTCGGCCATGTGTGATTTATATTTCTCCCATAACTCAACAGGAGATGAAGGGGAGCAATTGGTCAAGATAGTTGCAAACAATGCACGAATTTGATTAGGATGTGATGTGTTACACGCATCATTAATGCATTCATCCCAATGTCCGTCATTTTCCAATAAATTCAGAGCTTGACATGCACTGCGAAAAGTAGCATGTGTAATGCCATTGACAATTTTTAGTTGCTGGAATGATGTTGGACCAGGCACATTTATCAACAACATGCGAAGAAAGAAGCATTCATCTTGTTTGGGATGGATAGTATACAGTCTGCCTATTGTTTTTTCTTTGAATATTCCAGGTTGTCCTTCGACTTGCTCTCCTCTTTTGCGCCGTTCAAATGATTTTCTACTCTTATTCCATGTGTAATACTGAGGCACTTCCGAATAGAGGAGTGTTTTTGCAAACGTGTCAGTTTGACATAACATGAAGAAAGCCGTTAATGTTGTAGCAGGTGGATTCAAAGCTATCTGTTGCACATTTGAAGCTGTAAAGTAAACGCGCTGTCCATTTTCTAAATGTACTGATAAGTGAACAATAGTCATGTATTGGAAATGAAAGAATTCGCCATACAGCTTCATTGCTGCTTATGTATCTTCCAGCTTGATACTGTGCGATTTCATCAATATGTAGGCTTGCATTCAGATTATTGCTCTGTATTTTCAAGGCAAAAACTGCCATATCGCTGCCTTTATTCATATACTTACAAATGTATTTGATGGACTTTACAGAGTTACAGCATTCCACATTGATGTGCGATTTATAGGTTTTTGATAGCAAAGGTGAATATGGAACAACCCATCGGTTATCAACTTGTATATTGTCATTTCGCATTTGTATGGTTGCTAATTTATCGCCATCTTCTACTGACCTTCTTTTGTATAAAGGATATCCATCATTTCCTGTAACTGTGTTGGTTAATAATGCTTGGGGATATCGCTTAGAGCATTTACCCTCTATCATGCATGGTGAATTTGGATTAAATATCCCGCAAGGTCCATGTATCATATTTTTTATGACAACTTCATGCAAATCTTTATCAATGTCAGCATCAGGTATTTCAGCAGATATTAGATTGTCGATTTCGTTTGGATTGAGTTTGTTGTAGAGCCAGATTAGTATGTGGGAGTGTGGTAATCCTCTCTTTTGCCATTCCACTGAATACATCCAGCAGCACACAGATCCAAATACTTTATGTTTTACAATGAAATTTATTAGTGATTTAAGCTTTTGTCTGAAAACACGCGCTGTAATATCATGCCTATCTACCGATGATTGCCCCGGAAGTAAGAGTTGCTATATTTCATTCCAAGCTGGCTTGCATGTAAATGTAATGAATAGGTCAGGACGGCCATACTGACGAACATATGCAAATGCGTCTTGAGTGTACTTATGCATATGACGTGGACTGCCCAAATACGAAGATGGCAAAATTGTTAGTCTTCCAACGTTGGTTGTATTACCATCATTAACAACTGCATCACGCAAATGAACATATTCTTCAGAACGAAGTTTTGACTGATGCAAACGGATGAATAGCAAACGTTCAGTTTCAATTTTTGCATACATGTCTACAATGTATTGGTGGAATAATTGGCGGCATTTCAGAATGTGATTGTTTTCGTTCTCTCGAATCATTAATCAGTATGAGTAATAGTTCATTGCGCTGCATTTCTTATTTGTTTCTTCGCCACTAACTGGATGTTGATATGGAAATGATATCCATCAGCACCATCCCAAAAAATGATTGGATATTGCAGGGCATCGTAGCATCGATGAGTTTCAGCAATGTTTGTCAATTGATCATTCCTCCTATGAAGAACAATATCCCTTGGTTGAAATTGATCTCCAACTATAACAATTGCCACTTCATCTATAGTTGGAGCATTGAATCTTCGCACGTGTTCTCCAGTAGGCGTTTTGTCAGCATGAATAACAATCTTGTGTGTATCCGATGACATCATTTCAATTGCAGTTTTGAATAAAAGCACTAAATTGTTTTTATTATGGAGCATGTCTTGCAGTTAGGAGACAATGGACCGTCTTATACTGGTTGAAATTCCACAGCGTGCATTCAGTTCATCATTGTTATCACCGATGAAATACATTTGTAGGAATTTATGTTGACCCTCTGGGTATGGAAGCAGAGATCCAACTTTATGGTAAATTTGTCCTTTTACTTTAAAAGTTGGCATGAATTGAGCTGTAATGGTTTCTGCTGCGAACGATGTCATTTGGAAGCATGAGTTGTATTTCCTGATGTTTGAAAAAATGCTTTGATACAGAAGTATATCCAGCAAGCAAAGTTTTGAATAGTTCTAGTGGATCTTCCAGTTGAGGTAGTTTAATTTTACCGGCTGCACAACACAATTCCTTTAGTTTCTCCCTTAAATTTAAGAGCCTTGCAATAGGGACACACTTCAGTCATAGTGCCTATGTGAACATGGTGGCTCAAACTATAATCGTCATTAGGGTTGTAGTGAAATGCTAGGCGATCCCAATTCCAGGATTGTTGAGCATGGAGTCGTGTTTGACGCTGATCTACATTTCCTCGTTGACGTCTTTCGGCATGTCTCAGCCTCTCGTTCATTACGTTGTGAACGAAGCGATCTGTAGCCGCATTGCGGGATTGCTGTACCCGCAACGTTGCATCCTCAAGTCTGGCTGCACGTCGATCTGCTGTTTCATTGGCACGTACTTGAGTCATCCTTAGTCTACTATTTTGGTTTGCAGATGCCCGTTGTTCAGGACTTTGAGTGGCAAGTAATTGCCGCAGTGTTTCTGCATTGCAAGTACGACGACCTATGTTTGATCTTCTTCTGGGTGGCATTTTAAGGAAAAGAACTGCAGCGAAATTAACAATAACGTTTAGTAAAAGTGGACTTTTTTAAAATAAGGAACAGGATAAATGATTTTGGAAAAGAGGAATCTGTAAAAAAAGATTTGATTGTTGCTTAAATTTAATGGGCCTCTCGACAGCTATAGGCTCAATTAAGGCCAATTTTTATTTTGTATACAGTTCAGTACTTTTCCTTCCGTCCAAATAGATTTGAAGAAATAATAATTTCTTTTTTTTTTTTTTTGCTTATTTTCAATTGAGGAATCTGTAAAACCTTTCTTTGCTTCCAAATAGAATTGGAGCAAAATATTTAATGTGTGTGTGTGTGTTTTTTCTTTTTTTTTTTTTTTGCTTATTTATAATTGAGTTGTATGGTCAATTTAGAGCAATTCCTTTTTTTGTATGTATTCCTGTAATTTTCCTTTTGTCAAAATAGATTTGGAGAAATAATTTTTTTTTAATTCTTATTGTGTTTATTTTTAATTTAGCTGTATCGTCAATTAAGGCCATTTTTTATCTTGTGTCCAAATAGATTTGGAAATAATTTTTTTCCGAAATTTTCTTTTTGCTTATTTTTAATTGAGGAATCTGAAAATAGGGAAATCTGAAAAAGATATTTGTTTGATGTATTTCTCAATGTATTGGCCTGTCGACAAAGGTATGGTAAAATAAGGCCAATTTTTTATTTGCAGCCAAATAGATTTGAAGAAATATATTTAAAAAAAAGTGTTTTGTTGTTTATTTTTAATTGAGGAATCTGAAAAAAGAGAAGTCTGAAAAAAGCATTGGCTTGATTGATTTCTCAATCTATTTATCTGTCGAGATATGTATGGTCAATTAAGGCCTGTTTGCATATGGTTTAGTAATTTTCCTTGCTTACAAATAGATTTGTAGACATTTTTTTTGTTGCTTATTTTCAATTGAGGAATCTGAAAATCCTTTCTTTGCTTCCAAATAGATTTGGAGCAATTTTTTTTTTAATTTGTTATATTTTTCTTTTTTTTTTACTTATTGGTAATTGAGCTGTATGGTCAATTAAGAACAATTTCTTTTTCTTTGTTTGCAGTCATGTAGTTTTCCTTGTGTCAAAGTAGATTTGTAGAAATAATGATTTTTTGTATTTTTTTTTGCTTATTTTCAATTGAGGAATCTGAAATTCCTTGTATAGCTTCTAAATAGATTTGAAGCAATATTTTGTTTAATTTTTGTTGTTTATTTTTAATTGAAGAATCTGAAAAAAGAGAAGTCTGAAAAAAGTATTGGCTTGATTGATTTCTACATTTAATTTATCTGTCGAGATCTGTGTGGCCAATTAAGGCCTTTTTGCATATGGTTCAGTAATTTTCCTTGCTTACAAAAAGCTTTGTAGAAATATTTTTCTGTTTATTTTCAATTGAGGAATCTGAAAATCCTTCCTATGCTTCAAAATAGATTTGGAGCAATTTTTTTTTAATTTGTTATATTTTTCTTTTTGTTTTTTACTTATTGGTAATTGAGCTGTATGGTCAATCAAGAGCAATTTATTTTTCTTTGTTTGTAGTCATGTAGTTTTCCTTGTGTCAAAGTAGATTTGTAGAAAAAATAATTTTTTGTAATTATTTTTTTTTTGCTTATTTTCAATTGAGGAACCTGAAATTCCTTATATAGCTTCAAAATAGATTTGACGCAATATTTTTTTTAATTTGTTTATTTTTCCTATTTCTTTTGCTTATTGTTAATTGAGCTGTGCGGTCAATTAAGAGCAATTTCTTTTCATTTGTTTGTAGTCCTGTAGTTATTTTTGCGTCAAAATAGATTTGTAGAAATGATTTTTTGTAATTTTTTGCTTATTTTGCTTTGAGGAATCTGAAAAAAGAGAAGTATGAAAAAATATTTGCTCGATTGTTTTCTCAAATAATTAGCCTATTGAGAACTTATGTTCAAATAAGCACAATGTGTAGAAATATTTTTTTTAATTTTCCTTTTTGTGCTTATTTTTAATTGAGCTGTAACGTCAAATAAGGCCAATTATTTTATATGTACTTCTGTACTTCTTGTATCCAAATAGATTTGGAAATAATTTTTTCTTAAATTTTCTTTTTGCTTATTGTAAATTTAGGAATCTGAAAAAAGAGAAATCTGAAAAAGATATTTGTTTGGTTTATTTCGCAATGTATTGGCCTGTCGACAAATGTATGGTCAAATAAGGCCAATTTTTTTATTTGCGACAAATAGATTTGGAGAAATATATTTAAAAAAAATGTTTTGTTGTTTATTTTTAATTGAAGAATCTGAAAAAAAGAGAAGTCTGAAAAAAAGTATTAGCTTTATTGATTTCTCAATTTATTTATCTGTCGAGATTTGTATTGTCAATTAAGGCCTTTTTTGCATATGGTTCAGTAATTTTCCTTGCTTACAAATAGATTTGTAGACATTTTTTTGTTGCTTATTTTCAACTGAGGAATCTGAAAATCCTTTCTTTGCTTCAAAATAGATTTGGAGCAATTTTTTTTTTAATTTGTTATATTTTTCTTTTTGTTTTTACTTATTGGTAATTGAGCTGTATGGTCAATTAAGAGCAATTTCCTTTTCTTTGTTTGCAGTCATGTAGTTTTCCTTGTGTCAAAGTAGATTTGTAGAAATAATGATTTTTTGTAATTTTTTTTTTTTTGCTTATTTTCAATTGAGGAATCTGAAATTCCTTATATAGCTTCAAAATAGATTTGAAGCAATATTTTTTTTAATTTGTTTTTTTTTTCTTATTTCTTTTGCTTATTGTTAATTGAGCTGTGCGGTCAATTAAGAGCAATTTCTTTTTCTTTGTTTGTAGTCATGTTGTTTTCCTTGTGTAAAAATAGATTTGTAGAAATAATGATTTTTGTAATTTCTTCTTTTTTTGCTTATTTTAAATTGAGGAATCTGAAATTCCTTGTATAGCTTCTAAATAGATTTGAAGCAATATTTTGTTTAATTTTTGTTGTTTATTTTTAATTGAAGAATCTGAAAAAAGAGAAGTCTGAAAAAAGTATTGGCTTGATTGATTTCTACATTTAATTTATCTGTCAAGATCTGTTGGTCAATTAAGGCCTTTTTTGCATATGGTTCAGTAATTTTCCTTGCTTACAAAAAGATTTGTAGAAATATTTTTCTGCTTATTTTCAATTGAGGAATCTGAAAATCCTTTCTCTGCTTCAAAATACATTTGGAGCAATTTTTTTTAATTTGTTATATTTTTCTTTTTGTTTTTACTTATTGGTAATTGATCTGTATGGTCAATTAAGAGCAATTTATTTTTCTTTGTTTGTAGTCATGTAGTTTTCCTTGTGTCAAAGTAGATTTGTAGAAAAAAGAATTTTTGTAATTTGTTTTTTTTTCTTATTTTCAATTGAGGAACCTGAAATTCCTTATATAGCTTCAAAATAGATTTGACGCAATATTTTTTTTTAATTTATTTATTTTTCCTATTTCTTTTGCTTATTGTTAATTGAGCTGTACGGTCAATTAAGAGTAATTTCTTTTTATTTGTTTGTAGTCCTGTAGTCATCTTTGCGTTAAAATAGATTTGTAGAAATGATTTTTTGTAATCTTTTGCTTAATTTGATTGGAGGAATCCGAAAAAAGAGAAGTATGAAAAAATATTTGCTCGATTGTTTTCTCAAATAATTAGCCTATTGAGAACTGTATGTTCAAATAAGCACAATGTGTAGAATTTTCTTTTTTTAATTTTCCTTTTTGTGCTTATTTTTAATTGAGCTGTAACGTCAAATAAGGCCAATTATTTTATATGTACTTCTGTACTTCTTGTATCCAAATAGATTTGGAAATAATTTTTTCCTAAATTTTCTTTTTGCTTATTGTTAATTTAGGAATTTGAAAAAAGAGAAATCTGAAAAAGATATTTATTTGGTTTATTTCGCAATGTATTGGCCTGTCGACAAATGTATGGTCAAATAAGGCCAATTTTTTTATTTGCGGCCAAATAGATTTGGAGAAATATATTTTTTAAAGTGTTTTGTTGTTTATTTTTAATTGAAGAATCTGAAAAAAAGAGAAGTCTGAAAAAAAAATATTGCCTTGATTGATTTCTCAATTTATTTATCCGTCGAGATATGTATGGTCAATTAAGACCTTTTTTTGCATATGGTTCAGCAATTTTCCTTGCTTACAAATAGATTTGTAGAAATATTTTCGTTTTTTTTTTGTTGCTTTTTTTCAATTGAGGAATCTGAAAATCTTTTCTTTGCTTCAAAATAGATTTGGAGCAATTTTTTTATTTGTTATATTTCTTCTTTTTTTTTCTTATTGGTAATTGAGCTGTATGGTCAATTAAGGCCAATTTAGCTTTCTATGTGGTTCTGTAGTTTTCTTTTTGTCCAAATAGATTTGGAGAAATGAATTTAGTTTTAAAATTGTTTTATGTTTTAATGCCTGTTTTTAATTGAGGAATCTAAAGAAAGAGAAGTCTAAAAAAATATTTGCTCGAGTTATTTCTCAATTTATTTGCCTGTATGGCCAAGTAATGCCAATTTTTTATGGTAATTCTGTAATTTTGTTTGCGTCCAAGTAGGTTTGATTCTTCGTTTCTGCAAGTTTTTAATTAAGCCATCTGAAAAAAGAGGAGACTGAAGAAAAACATATGCTTATATATATCGCAATATAATCAATTGTTTGGCCAGCCAACCGCTGTATCGTTATGTAAGGCCAAGTGTGTTTAGTAAACAGATAGCCCGTAAGCTATATGCACGTGAGTAAGAAAATGGTATTGATTTCCATAACACCAAAAGCAAAAATCATTTTTAAGAATATGTAATCTTTATTGTAATGTTATAAGATTTTAAGAATAATTAATAAATCGTTTAAAAAATCTGTAGAAAAAGCAGGAAGCAAAAATTTTAAGTAATTGCAATAGCAATATATAGTAATGCCCCCACAAAACACCGGAAAACGGTAAGTAATAAATATTGTTGGACAACGTTGAAAGAAGGATTTATGTATAAAAACTATTTGAATTATTAAAGTATAATCGTACAATTTCTAAATGCACGTGAAAGTTGAAAAAAGAAAATTTATGGGGGGGGATGTAGAAATAAGATTGACTGCCAAAAACAAATAGGAAAAATAAAAAAGGAAACAGCAAAAAAAATTTTATGGAGAAAAAATGAATGCTGTAGTTAGCACAAATAAGTATGAATGTATCTGGAAAAAAAGTGGGCTGCCGGAAAGTGGTGAGAAAAACAAAATAATTTTTAACTCCTATAATTCGAGATAAGTTCAAATATGAATTTATTTAGACAGATTTACCGAAAGAAACTTACCAAGGAATTTGTTGAAAAATATCTATCCAGAATCAGTAATAATTCGTAATGGATGTAATCTTGGAATTTAACTAGAAAAAATGGAATTTTGGAATGCGAGGTGCTGTAAAAAAAATGTAGAAATAAGATTGACTGCAAAAAAACAGCAAATGAATTTTTATGGAAAAAAAGAAACCTACCAAGGAATTTGTTGAATATCCAGAATCAGTAATAATTCGTCAAAAAAATAAAAAATAAATAAAAAATAAACGGATAGAAACGCCTGCAACACGTGAGGAAGGAAAAAAATCAAGGGGGGAACAAAAAATGCGGTAAGTTTTTACAGCAAATGAATGCGATCGAAAAAAAATAGATGCTATTTTTTATTTATTAATATTTTTAAGAATTAAACAAATTTATTTTAGGTTGGCTTGGTTTTAATCAAAACACTTCTTGGAATTTAAATTAAAAAATGGAATTTGGAATGCAAGATGCCGTAAAAAATGTAGAAATAAGATTGAATGAACAAAAAAACAGCAAATGATTTTTTATGGAAAAAAAGAAACTTACCAAGGAATTTGTTGAATATCAGAATAAAAATTAAAAAAATAAATAAAAAATAAACGGAAATAAACACGTGAGGAAGAAAAAATGCGGTAAGTTTTTACAGCAAATGAATTCGATCGAAACAATTTTTAAGAATTAAAAAAATTTATTTTAGGTAGGCTTGTTGTAATTTAAATTTTTTAAAAAAATGGAATTTTGGAATGCGAAATGCCGTTAAAAAACAAAAATGTAGAAATAAGATTGACTGCAAAAAAAAGAAACAGCAAATGAATTAGTAAGAAAAACAAAATAATTTTTAAATCCTGTAATTCGAGATAAGTTCAAATATGAAGTTATTTAGACAGATTTACCGAAAGAAACTTACCAAGAATCACCTGTAACACGTGGAGAAGAATAAAAATGGGAGGGGGGGCAAAAAATGCGGTAAGTTTTTACAGCAAATGAAATCGATCGAAGCAAATGGATGCTATTAATATTTTTAAGAATTAAACAAATTTATTTTAGGTGGGCTTAGTTTTAATCAAAACACTTGGAATTTATTTTTTTTTAAATGTAATCTTGGAATTTAAATTTTTAAAAATGGAATTTTGGAATGCGAGATGCCGTAAAAAAATGTAGAAATAAGATTGAATGAAAAAAAAACAGCAAATGAATTTTTATGGAAAAAAAAAGAAACTTACCAAGGAATTTGTTGAATATCAGAATAAAAATAAAAAAATAAATAAAAAATAAACGGAAAGAAACACGTGAGGAAGAAAAAATGCGGTAAGTTTTTACAGCAAATGAATTCGATCAAAACAATTTTTAAGAATTAAATTTATTTTAGGTAGGCTTGGCTTTAACCAAAACACTTGTAATTTAAATTTAAAAAAAAATGGAATTTTGGAATGCGATATGCCGTAAAAAAAATGTAGAAATAAGATTGACTGCAAAAAAAAAAGAAAGAAACAGCAAATGAATTAGCACAAATTGCCGGAAAGTGGTTAAATCCTGTAATTCGAGATAAGTTCAAATATGAAGTTATATATGAAAAAAAGTACAGCAAATGAAATCGATCGAAGCAAATGGATACTATTTTTTATTTATTAATATTTTTAAGAATTAAACAAATTTATTTTAGGTAGGCTTGGATTTAATCTAAACACTTGAAATTTAAATTTAAAAAAAATGGAATTTTGGAATGCGAGATGCCGTAAAAAAAACAAATAAAACTTATTTTTTGATGGATGAAATAAACAAATGAATTATAAATGTAAATTTTGGATAAACAAATGAAATAAAAAATGTAAAAATAAGAGATGCTTATTATACTTAGCGATGTAATACTGAAAATGTTGTCATGCGAAATCGTCAAATCGTAGTGAAATCATTCCAACGTGCCGGAAATAAAATTTGACCACAGGTTCGCATTTAAGAAAAATATTTTTATTTTATTTTATATATTTTTATAATTTGGGATGTTAACTTATTTTAATAACATATAGACTGTCTGAAGCTTTCAAATAAATTGGTAATGTACAAATATGATTTTATTGATAACGAACGAACCCAGAATTACATTTCTAATTTGAAATTCGAAATCGTCAAATCGTCGTGAATTGACTGCAAACCTGAAATAAAATGGAACATAGTTCTGCATTTACGAAAAATATTTTTATTTTATTTAATATATTTTTATAATTTGCGATGTTAATTTATTTTAATAAGATGCAAACATTCCTTGACTTTACAGATAAATATTCTGAAAATTTCAATTAAATTGGTAACGTAGAAATATGGTTTTATTCATTTATAACGAACCAAGAATTACATTTATATATATATATATATATATATATATATATATATATATATATATATATAGATAGATAGATAGATAGATGTGTGTGTAGGTGGGTATATATATATATATATATATATATATATATATATATATATATATATATATATATATATATGATAGAAAAATTATTATTTGAACAAGAATTCTAATCAAATTAGTACTAATATATGTTAAGACAAGGCGATGGGCGAGAATAATTTGGTGCAACGTATTGCGTTGGACGATGCATTCACCATTTTGTTTATATTTTTCTACATGAATGTAATTTTTCAAATCGATACGGACATAAAAAGAGTTGTTACATTATTGAGACTTTAACTCAATCAACTAAAAATTACAATAAAATATGCAAATAAATGATAGCTAAAGTTGCGTAAAAATGTGAAATTTATTAGAAAAATGTTCAAACATAATTTGACCGATAAATGTTATAGCGGTTGTGCATTTTGGGACAGCTTCTATATTAATAATCATTTTTGGGGGGATGTCACGAAAGCCTGAAGGATAATCGAGGGTAAGAGTTAATGAATGTAGGGTGGTAGTGAAGTAATTGTTAATGATGTAAATTGGGTGGAATTTGATTATTTATGACGACGACTTAACAGGAACTTGTTTACATTAGATTTGAAGGCTACCATGTTGTATTTAGCCGGGAAGCATACCAGCGGAACAGTGTTCCAAAGGCGGGTATTTCTGGGAAATAAGATTTGTTCATGGAATCTGCGTCTACATTTAGGCACAGATAGAGAGTGGGGAAATCATATATAGTGGTTTTAGCTAGTCGAGTGATTTTTGTGAAAGTTTGTTAAAGGGGGACCATAGATTGGAGTTCAGAGGAGCACTTCCCATGAAAATAGCGATAGAACAGTAACAGACTCATAACGTCTCTTCTGTGGGAAAGAGGTTACAAGGAAGCAAAAAGGGCATCACCTACAAGTTTTTGAAGCCGGTTTTGAAATCTGTATCGCGTGCCGAGCAACTTCTGTTCAGATGTGGCAACAGTACTCTATTGTAAGATGTACCTGGCTCTTATACAGATAGAGGATCGCATCGGCAGTGAGATACTTACTGGAACGGTAGATTGATCCAACCATTTTTCCAGCGATCTTGGCAACAGATTTGATGTGTTCCATTTCAGATTAGGAGTAAAACTCAATCTCAGAAGCTTACCAAGACATGGAGCATCCCCAAGACTAGAGCCATTCATTTCAATTAGGGCGTGGTGGGGATCAGAGCGATTATGATGAAAGGAGAGAAGCTTGGTTTTCGATGCATTAAAATTAACCAATCACTTCCCCCTCCCCATTGCACCACGTTCTCAAAATCAGAAGAGAGAGAGAATCGGAAAGATCTTTGTCATTGCTAGCCTTGAAATGTCGCTATAAATTGTCGTCTCGCCTGCATAAATGTCTACGAATGAACCAAGAATGTGATTTGGGAGATCATTGATGAAAATCAGGAACAGGGTTGAACACAGACTGAACCCTGAGGGATACTAACGTTAATACAGTGGGTCTTCGATTTCTTCCCATCAACGAATGCTCTTCTATGAGAGAGAAAGGATTTTATAACTGAGAGGACATTCCCAGCTATTATGGCGATCTTGTGAAATAGGCTTTTATGCTATCAAAAGCCTTTGATATGTCAATAGCTATTGTTATAGAGACAAAACTCCCGTCAAGCGATTCACTAATCATGTGTGATATAACAGTTAGTACATCAGCTGTAGATTTCGGAGACTGGAAATCATACTGCATGTCACTGAGCAGGTTATTTTTGCTGAGGTGGTTGACCACTTCTCTGTTTATCACAGTTTTCAGCAATGTACTCATGACGCACAGGGACAATATTTTAACCGCTTTAAAATTGATACAATTTTAATCAAATAACCAAGATGATGTCAATGTAAAAATGATTAGCCAATGAAAATACATCTAATACGCGGACCTATGCTACAGAATGGTCCTTATTAAATTGTACTGAATGATAGTGTGATGATATTTACGTGTGTGAGTAAAACCTTCTTTCACCTCTTAATTAGACCATTCCAAATAGGAATATAAAATATAAAAATTGCTCAAATCAGTTTTTTTTTTTACATAGGCGTCACCACTTATCACGGCCGATAGGCCACTCAAGGA
Source organism: Euprymna scolopes (assembly GCF_053919585.1). NCBI lineage: Eukaryota > Metazoa > Mollusca > Cephalopoda > Sepiida > Sepiolidae > Euprymna > Euprymna scolopes. The sequence continues at coordinate 65,870,827 of NC_136505.1, forward strand.
TAAGGGTTAAAGGGTGTAGAGTAGTCAAAAGGACAATATAGTAATCGATAGTAATGGAAGTTCGGTAAATTTGTTAACTTAAGTGGAACGGCTCATCAGAAACTTGTTCACGTTGGACTTGAAGACAACCATATTATAGACAGCTGGAAAGCAGGAAAACGGAAGACAATTCCACAGGCGTGCAGTTCTAAGAAAGAAGTTTTGATTATGGAATGTATGTTTAGGTTTAGGCACAGATAAAGAGTGGGGAAAATTATTGATAATGTTTTCAGCTAAACGAGTGTTTCTTGTGAAAGTTTGGTGAGGGGGGACCATAGATTGAAGCTCAGTTGAACACTTTCCATGAAAATAACGATAAAGCAGAGACAAACTCGCAACATCTCTTCTGTGAGATAGAGATTGCAGCGAAGAGAAAAGGACATCTCCCACCAGACCACGAAGTCTATTTTGAACCCTATCAAGGCAGGATAAGTCTTTTCTAGCAGCTCCTGCCCATATGTGGCAACAGTATTCCATCCTTGGACGTATCTGGCTCTTATATAGATAGAGAATTGCATCAGCAGTGAGATATCTACTGGATCGATACAAGGATCCGACCATTTTTCCAGCGGCCTTGGCAACAGATTTGATGTACGTATTCCATTTAAGATCAGGAGTAAAGGTTAAGCCCAGAAGCCTTTCAAAACTTGAGGCCTCCCCAAGACGATGGGGATCAGAACGTTGATGATGTAAAGATGGAAGCTTGGTTTTAGATGCATTAAAAGTAACCAGCCACTCCTTTCCCCATTGTACAACGTGATCAAGATCAGAGGAGAGATAATCGGAGAGAACTTGGTCGTTTACTATCTTAGATGTGCTACCATAGATGGTAGTGTCGTCAGCAAAAATGTCTACAAATGCTGTAAGTATGTGATTTGGAAGATCATTAATGTAGATCAGGAAAAGAGTTGGGCCCAAGATGGACCCCTGAGGGACTCCAGCATTTATACTGTGAGTTTCTGATTTTTGCCCATCAACTACTACTCTTATGAACCTATCAGAGAGAAATGATTTAATAATTGAGAAGACATTTCCAGCTATACCATAGCTGGAGATCTTGTGAAGTAAACCTTTATGCCATACCCTATCAAAGGCCTTTGATATGTCAAGAGCAATTGCCATAGAAAGGTTGCCTCAGTCGAGAGATTCGCTAATCCTATGAGATATAACTTTAAGCACATCTGCTGTAGATCTAGCAGAACGGAAACCATATTGAGTGTCACTAAGAAGGTTATTTTTGCTGAGATGGTTGATTACTTCTTTATTTAACACAGATTCCAGCAACTTACTCATGTCGCGCAGGAGACTTATTGGTCTGTACTGAGAGGGGGATGAGCGATCACCTGAATTCTTAAATACATGGCATACTGATGAGATTTTCCAGGGTGATGGGAAGCAATTTTCATTAAGACAACGCTTAAACAGTTTTGTACGTATGGGTGCTAGTTCTGGTTGAAGTATTTTGAGTACTATAATTGGAATACCGTCAGGGCCGGTTGCTTTACTGGAATAGGTATTTGATTAGCTTGGCAACATCACATACAGATATTTGTATATCACATAGTGTGTTTTCTGGTACAGGAGGAAATATTTGGGGTTGGCAGCCTTGGTCGCAAAGGGTAGAATTGGCTGCAAAGTTCTTGGCAAAGAGTTTGGCTTTGTCTGATGCTGACGACATTACCTCAGGTCCATTGATGATAGTTGGGATATAGCACACGCTTCTGTTCAGGATTCTGTTTGCAATTTGCAAAACTGGTGGGAACCAAGCCGCTGCTCAGCTACTTTGGACTTGACGGACTGAGCATACAACTCTCTTGTGTTCTTTATTACTTTCTTACAATGGTTGTTGGCAGTCCTGAAAGCGGCTTTAGTTTCCATACATCTATTACGTTGGAAGCAGTGGAAAAAGTGATTTCTGTGCGCAATAGCAGCAGCACATTCTGGAGAAAACCATGGCTGGCTGTTAGGTTTTTGCTGGAACTTTTTCGAGGGTATGAAATTGTCTATACCTACAATTAACAATTCTGTCAGGTCTGATACTATAGACGGCACATCCTTTTTAAACATTGAACGCAGAGGAAGATCCGATATAAATGTACGGAAGCTATCCCAGTCAGCCATAGTGTATCGATATACTGTACGGTGGAGAGGTACGTCTGAGGACTTATTACATTTCATTTTTATCTTAATTGATAAAACTGAGTGGTCGGAAGATCCAAGAGGAGACAGAACGGAAACTGAACATAGTTCAGGGCAAGTTGTGAGAAAAAGGTCTAGGAGATTTGAGTACTGGCCATCATTGTCGGGCACACGGGTGGGTTCGTGAACAATCTGAGTGAGGTCATAAGCAATGGAGAAATCATGACAGAATCTCCCCTCATCATCAGTCTTGTTTTCAGTTGCAAGTACAAGTTTTCTTTTTTAAGAAGACGTATCAATATTTTCAATAAATGACTTGCGAAATCGAATACACATCTATCGATATTGTTTCTAAATCATGTCATGACAACCAGATCATCAACCTCCCTTACTCCACAGCATTGAACTGCCCTGACGTTTGGCCAATGCCCTCCCTCACTCTTGAATGAACACAATCCACTGCATGTTAATTTTCTCTGATTATTCTTCAAATCGATTTCTTTTTGATAGACTGGACTTTGAAATTTGTGCCTATTTACACAGATATTTTTGACCATTTATAAATCCAACAACATGCACTCGGACTACCATAAACATGGATATTCTATTTCTACCACTTTCTTGGATTCACCGGATTTGGATTCAACAAACAACGCGTAGAAACCATTTTTCTTTTTTACTCCACTCCATTTGTTTCATTGTTCTACATTTCATTTTCACGCTTGTATGATCCTTTTTATACTTAGTTTCTTTACAACACTTTACGGGCGACATTTTTTCTGAATTTTGCTAACTCATTTCCTCTACCGAGAAGGAAAGTATTTGGGTTTCCTTTCCGAATAATAAATATGTGTTAAAGTCTTGGTAAAGTGTTTCTCAACATATTTTATTAAACCTATGTATATACGAGGGGCGTGCAATAAGTAATGCCCCTGACCCACTTCCCATAGCAGTAGAGCAACGACACTTCGCACAGCTATTAGTCTTTCTCTACATAGGAACCACCCAAACCCAGAGTTATGCATTTCTCCCATCTTTTGATGCAGCTCTGGAGACCGTTTTTGTAGAACACCCCAGGTTGGTCCTTCAACCACGACGTCACTTCAGAAATCAATGCTGCATCATCTGGGAAACGCTTTCTTTTCAAAAACAACTTCATGGCTGAGAAGAGATGAAAGTCAAAGGGTGCAAGGTCAGGAGAGTAGGAAGGATGGGGAAGGATTTCATAATCACACGTCCGTGCTTCTGATCTGGCGAGATGCGAGTTGTGAACCGGAGCGTTGTCCTGCAGGAGGAGGGTACCTTTGCTGATCTTGCCCCGCCTCTTGATTTTGATAGCTTCCCTTAATTTCCTCGAAAGTGAAGTATAATAGGCTCCTGTAATTGTGGTACCCTTTGCCAGGAAATCTGTCATCACTACTCCGTCCTGGTCCCAGAAGACTGTGAGCATGACCTTACCAGCGGAGGGCTGCACCCTTGCCTTCTTTGGACGTGGTGAGTCCAAGTGCTTCTACTGCATTGACTGGACTTTGGTCTCTGGATCATAGTGATGGACCCAGGTTTCATCCTGTGTAATCAGTCTTTTGAAAAACTTTGACTCATCTTCTTGGCACATCTCCAAATTCATCATCGAGCACTCGACGCGTTCTCGCTTCTGGAATGATGTGAGCAACTTGGGAATCCATCTGGCAGACACCTTATGCATATGCAAATGGTCATGAATGATAGTTTCCACAGACCCTGTACTAATGTTGACATCTTGGGCTATTTGGCGCATAGTAATGCGCCGATCTTCCAAAATGGCAGCCTCAACTTGACGGACAGATGCCTCATCAATGGCAGAAGAGGGGCGAC